>NC_133403.1:26839174-27145351 GCF_047511655.1 Castor canadensis
GATAGAAAGAAAGGCAGGGGCAGTGCCTGAGACCACAAGGACTTTTCCCCTTATCGCTTCCTGATTGCTTGCAAGTGCTGGCTGTCTACCACCACAAGGACACTTCTCTTTACCTCTCCCTGGCTGCGTACCCCGGAAAACCTCCTCACCCCTAGTCCCCGCCCCCCCCCCCCCCCCGGCGAGGCTTGCATCCCAGGCTGTCCAGAGTGCAGGACGCCCCTCACCACGGCAAAATAAAGCGTGCTCTCGTCTGTAGAGGTCTCGGTCTCCTTTTCCTCGAGGCATCCTCTTTTCTAACATTTGGCTTTTTCTAACAGGTCTCATGGAACGACTTGCTTGGGCGGGCCTGGAAACGTGATCCACCTGAGTAGCTAAGGTTTCAGGCGTGAGCAAGCAGCACCCAGCAAGAACCAAGGTGTTGAGAGGTCTGGCATGAGGGACTCCATTTCAACTTGGAAGGCCTTTCACCCTCATCTCTAGAAACTGTTTGTCTCTGAGCTGTTTCCTCGGAGGGTTTTTGGATTGGTCGTTTTCATCTTTCGACGTGAGGATTAGTTTTTTTTCTCTAAGTGTCTTATGTGTGTGGGGGGGTCGAGCAACAAACAGGTCAGGTGGGAGTCAGTGTCAGCTGGACCCTTTGGCCAAATTTAAACAACAAACAGGCTTGGAAGGACTCCCTTTTTAGCTAGTGGCCTCTAAACCATGACAAAGAAAACAGAATCTAAAGCTGACTTGTGTGAGGGACATGTACCTGTCTGTTACAGTCTTTTTTCATTGTTTCTTTTTTTTTTGTTTGTTTAATGGGCTTGATTGTAAATGTCCCAGGAGGATCAGAAGTGCAATTCCAAATACGTAAAAGAGCCATGGTAAAAATTCTGACGGACAACTTAGCAACTAAGAGAAGAGTATGTCAGTACCATCAGCATTTGATCACAGCGTTTCTGTAAATTTTGTAGTTTAGAGGGCCCGACAGCCTTGGAAAATGCAGATATGCTTACTATCTAGGAACGAATGACAGCATGACAGCTCTCTAGAGGTTATCCACACATATCAGTGGTTATCCTGAGAGTAAAACCTCAGAGTGCCCATTCATTGAGGGGTCAGTGTCAGTGACCCCAAATAGCCTCATCACAGGCACATGTAGGCTCCTAACTGTATTAGAATCATGTAAGACAACAGTTGTTTCACCATAGGGATGAAGCCATCTAGAAGATTTTCTATAAACCAACTCTTAATGAATTTTCATTTCGTCATGATCGTCATCTCAGTGGCCGAAACCCTGAGAAAAATTAGAAGGGAACAGAAGTAAATACTTCTGAGGACAAAGTGTAGAGTTTAGGAAGCCTGAGGGTTGACAGGATAGGATTTCTTAGGACGTTGAGTAGGGATGGGAGGAGATGTTTTTTTCTTTCCCTTGTCTCCACGATTTCGGTGGTGAAAGGGGCCTCTGAGCTGGAAATGTTCCCGATTGAGCCCCGCAGCCCCAGGCCCAGAGTGTGGAGGAGGGCGCAGCGGGTCGGCTAAGGGCGCGGCTGCCGTTTTGCAGAGGGCTGGAGGGGCAGTGGGGCTTTGTGGACGAGGAGGACCGGAAAGGTCCCCAAGACGTCCGTCGGGAGCCACGCGCCCAAGGGTCGGCTCCCGCAGGCGAGGGAGGAGGGCGGCCAGAACTGTGCACCCCCCCCACACCCCCGCCTTAGCCAAGGCAGTGACACATCCCCAGAGGAACAAGAGCCCGAGAGCACTGAGCAATGTTCCCCTGAGAAAACTCGATCCTGGTCCGGGCACCGGGACACCTCGGGAAGAAAGCCAGCGAGTGGCCACCTGGGCGAGACCGGCTGCCCCAGCAGGCGTCCGGGGCCCCTGGCCGCTTGGCCAGAGGCCGCCAGCCCCCACCCCGCAGCCCCCACCCGCAGCCGTGCCAGGGGAGCAGTGTGGAGACGCAGGCCGCGCCCACCTCACGCTCTTGGGGCTCCAGGAGGCGGCAGCTGGCGTCTACGGCCATACCACCCTGAACGCGCCCGATCTCGTCTGATCTCGGAAGCTAAGCAGGGTCGGGCCTGGTTAGTACTTGGATGGGAGACCGCCTGGGAATACCGGGTGCTGTAGGCTTTTGCTCGTCCCTTCCTCGCTGCTCCTTTTGGCCTCCGGGACCTCACCGCCCCGACCCAGCGCCACCACCACCGGCGACCCCTTCCCCGCCACCCCGCCAGACCCACGCCTCCCACCTCACAGACACGCCCCCGAATCCTCTCCTCTCCCCTCCCCACACTCTCGTGGGGCGCGCGCCCGCTCACTGGGCACCAGCCGGGTGGGTCCCAGGCCACGTTGGGGACCGCTCCCCAACTGTCCTCAGAAAGCCAGCAGGAGTAGAAAACGTTCAGGCGGACGGTGAGGGAAGTGCGAAAGCCCTGAGAAAGCGGGTCTGCAGCCCAGCGGGCCCCAGACTGGGACGCGCCACACCCTGGCTCGCCACAAGGTGGTGCACTGGGCCCAGGGCAAGACGCCAGGGGACAGGGAGGCAGGCCACCTCAGTCGGGTGCTGCTCCGTCGCTCGACCCAACACAGGTCAGCGTGTGCATGACCTCTCCGTGGGGCCCCAACTCCCACGGCGGTGCCTGCAGTCACGGGGACAGCGGGCGCAGGGCCTGAGCTCACGGTGAGGGGAGTATGCTTAGAATGCAAAATTCAAACACACCCGGGAATACATTGGCAAGGAGAAGTCCCAGAAAGAGTTGCAACCCTGACATTGAGGGCGCGTTTCCTTTTGCTTGGTCCTGTACCCTGCTTGAGTGTGAGTGGTGATGAATTGCTGCCCGTTTCGGATCGTTTGGTGGCAATGTAGTTTGTACCTTTCTCTGCAATGTGTGAAGTCTTTCTTTGTGTAATAGGCTGTATTGGCAAGTGTCTCTACCTTTCAGTGTTTATCCAAAGTCAATCCAAGGCTGTGGTCCACGAGTCTAAGAACAAACCCTGTGTTTTATGTCCAAAACTAAAAACACCACTTTTAAGTATGCTAGGACGGGTCCGGAGCAGGTAGAAATAGGGACTTCTTCCCGAGTAGTGTACAACGCCGTGGCCACTCATAGAAGTTTGTGCCTAGAGGGCTTTCATGTTCGATAGACACGCATCCATCATAACCACTTTTTTGTTTTATTTATTTGTTTATTTGTTTATTTATGTATTTACGTATTTACGTATTGATTTTTGTGGTACCAGTGCTTGAATTCAGGCCGTACACCTTGCCCCGCTCCACCAGCCCTTTTCGTGTGAGGGTTTTAAAGGGTTGACTCTCCAGGGTCCCCGAAGCCCACACTGCCTAAATTACCTGTGATAGAAAGAAAGGCAGGGGCAGTGCCTGAGACCACAAGGACTTTTCCCCTTATCGCTTCCTGATTGCTTGCAAGTGCTGGCTGTCTACCACCACAAGGACACTTCTCTTTACCTCTCCCTGGCTGCGTACCCCGGAAAACCTCCTCACCCCTAGTCCCCGCCCGCCCCCACCCCCCCGGCGAGGCTTGCATCCCAGGCTGTCCAGAGTGCAGGACGCCCCTCACCACGGCAAAATAAAGCGTGCTCTCGCCTGTAGAGGTCTCGGTCTCCTTTTCCTCGAGGCATCCTCTTTTCTAACATTTGGCTTTTTCTAACAGGTCTCATGGAACGACTTGCTTGGGCGGGCCTGGAAACGTGATCCACCTGAGTAGCTAAGGTTTCAGGCGTGAGCAAGCAGCACCCAGCAAGAACCAAGGTGTTGAGAGGTCTGGCATGAGGGACTCCATTTCAACTTGGAAGGCCTTTCACCCTCATCTCTAGAAACTGTTTGTCTCTGAGCTGTTTCCTCGGAGGGTTTTTGGATTGGTCGTTTTCATCTTTCGACGTGAGGATTAGTTTTTTTCTCTAAGTGTCTTATGTGTGTGGGGGGGTCGAGCAACAAACAGGTCAGGTGGGAGTCAGTGTCAGCTGGACCCTTTGGCCAAATTTAAACAACAAACAGGCTTGGAAGGACTCCCTTTTTAGCTAGTGGCCTCTAAACCATGACAAAGAAAACAGAATCTAAAGCTGACTTGTGTGAGGGACATGTACCTGTCTGTTACAGTCTTTTTTCATTGTTTCTTTTTTTTTTGTTTGTTTAATGGGCTTGATTGTAAATGTCCCAGGAGGATCAGAAGTGCAATTCCAAATACGTAAAAGAGCCATGGTAAAAATTCTGACGGACAACTTAGCAACTAAGAGAAGAGTATGTCAGTACCATCAGCATTTGATCACAGCGTTTCTGTAAATTTTGTAGTTTAGAGGGCCCGACAGCCTTGGAAAATGCAGATATGCTTACTATCTAGGAACGAATGACAGCATGACAGCTCTCTAGAGGTTATCCACACATATCAGTGGTTATCCTGAGAGTAAAACCTCAGAGTGCCCATTCATTGAGGGGTCAGTGTCAGTGACCCCAAATAGCCTCATCACAGGCACATGTAGGCTCCTAACTGTATTAGAATCATGTAAGACAACAGTTGTTTCACCATAGGGATGAAGCCATCTAGAAGATTTTCTATAAACCAACTCTTAATGAATTTTCATTTCGTCATGATCGTCATCTCAGTGGCCGAAACCCTGAGAAAAATTAGAAGGGAACAGAAGTAAATACTTCTGAGGACAAAGTGTAGAGTTTAGGAAGCCTGAGGGTTGACAGGATAGGATTTCTTAGGACGTTGAGTAGGGATGGGAGGAGATGTTTTTTTCTTTCCCTTGTCTCCACGATTTCGGTGGTGAAAGGGGCCTCTGAGCTGGAAATGTTCCCGATTGAGCCCCGCAGCCCCAGGCCCAGAGTGTGGAGGAGGGCGCAGCGGGTCGGCTAAGGGCGCGGCTGCCGTTTTGCAGAGGGCTGGAGGGGCAGTGGGGCTTTGTGGACGAGGAGGACCGGAAAGGTCCCCAAGACGTCCGTCGGGAGCCACGCGCCCAAGGGTCGGCTCCCGCAGGCGAGGGAGGAGGGCGGCCAGAACTGTGCACCCCCCCCACACCCCCGCCTTAGCCAAGGCAGTGACACATCCCCAGAGGAACAAGAGCCCGAGAGCACTGAGCAATGTTCCCCTGAGAAAACTCGATCCTGGTCCGGGCACCGGGACACCTCGGGAAGAAAGCCAGCGAGTGGCCACCTGGGCGAGACCGGCTGCCCCAGCAGGCGTCCGGGGCCCCTGGCCGCTTGGCCAGAGGCCGCCAGCCCCCACCCCGCAGCCCCCACCCGCAGCCGTGCCAGGGGAGCAGTGTGGAGACGCAGGCCGCGCCCACCTCACGCTCTTGGGGCTCCAGGAGGCGGCAGCTGGCGTCTACGGCCATACCACCCTGAACGCGCCCGATCTCGTCTGATCTCGGAAGCTAAGCAGGGTCGGGCCTGGTTAGTACTTGGATGGGAGACCGCCTGGGAATACCGGGTGCTGTAGGCTTTTGCTCGTCCCTCCCTCGCTGCTCCTTTTGGCCTCCGGGACCTCACCGCCCCGACCCAGCGCCACCACCACCGGCGACCCCTTCCCCGCCACCCCGCCAGACCCACGCCTCCCACCTCACAGACACGCCCCTGAATCCTCTCCTCTCCCCTCCCCACACTCTCGTGGGGCGCGCGCCCGCTCACTGGGCACCAGCCGGGTGGGTCCCAGGCCACGTTGGGGACCGCTCCCCAACTGTCCTCAGAAAGCCAGCAGGAGTAGAAAACGTTCAGGCGGACGGTGAGGGAAGTGCGAAAGCCCTGAGAAAGCGGGTCTGCAGCCCAGCGGGCCCCAGACTGGGACGCGCCACACCCTGGCTCGCCACAAGGTGGTGCACTGGGCCCAGGGCAAGACGCCAGGGGACAGGGAGGCAGGCCACCTCAGTCGGGTGCTGCTCCGTCGCTCGACCCAACACAGGTCAGCGTGTGCATGACCTCTCCGTGGGGCCCCAACTCCCACGGCGGTGCCTGCAGTCACGGGGACAGCGGGCGCAGGGCCTGAGCTCACGGTGAGGGGAGTATGCTTAGAATGCAAAATTCAAACACACCCGGGAATACATTGGCAAGGAGAAGTCCCAGAAAGAGTTGCAACCCTGACATTGAGGGCGCGTTTCCTTTTGCTTGGTCCTGTACCCTGCTTGAGTGTGAGTGGTGATGAATTGCTGCCCGTTTCGGATCGTTTGGTGGCAATGTAGTTTGTACCTTTCTCTGCAATGTGTGAAGTCTTTCTTTGTGTAATAGGCTGTATTGGCAAGTGTCTCTACCTTTCAGTGTTTATCCAAAGTCAATCCAAGGCTGTGGTCCACGAGTCTAAGAACAAACCCTGTGTTTTATGTCCAAAACTAAAAACACCACTTTTAAGTATGCTAGGACGGGTCCGGAACAGGTAGAAATAGGGACTTCTTCCCGAGTAGTGTACAACGCCGTGGCCACTCATAGAAGTTTGTGCCTAGAGGGCTTTCATGTTCGATAGACACGCATCCATCATAACCACTTTTTTGTTTTATTTATTTATTTGTTTATTTATGTATTTACATATTTACGTATTGATTTTTGTGGTACCAGTGCTTGAATTCAGGGCGTACACCTGGCCCCGCTCCACCAGCCCTTTTCGTGTGAGGGTTTTAAAGGGTTGACTCTCCAGGGTCCCCGAAGCCCACACTGCCTAAATTACCTGTGATAGAAAGAAAGGCAGGGGCAGTGCCTGAGACCACAAGGACTTTTCCCCTTATCGCTTCCTGATTGCTTGCAAGTGCTGGCTGTCTACCACCACAAGGACACTTCTCTTTACCTCTCCCTGGCTGCGTACCCCGGAAAACCTCCTCACCCCTAGTCCCCGCCCCCCCCCCCCCCGGCGAGGCTTGCATCCCAGGCTGTCCAGAGTGCAGGACGCCCCTCACCACGGCAAAATAAAGCGTGCTCTCGTCTGTAGAGGTCTCGGTCTCCTTTTCCTCGAGGCATCCTCTTTTCTAACATTTGGCTTTTTCTAACAGGTCTCATGGAACGACTTGCTTGGGCGGGCCTGGAAACGTGATCCACCTGAGTAGCTAAGGTTTCAGGCGTGAGCAAGCAGCACCCAGCAAGAACCAAGGTGTTGAGAGGTCTGGCATGAGGGACTCCATTTCAACTTGGAAGGCCTTTCACCCTCATCTCTAGAAACTGTTTGTCTCTGAGCTGTTTCCTCGGAGGGTTTTTGGATTGGTCGTTTTCATCTTTCGACGTGAGGATTAGTTTTTTTTCTCTAAGTGTCTTATGTGTGTGGGGGGGGGTCGAGCAACAAACAGGTCAGGTGGGAGTCAGTGTCAGCTGGACCCTTTGGCCAAATTTAAACAACAAACAGGCTTGGAAGGACTCCCTTTTTAGCTAGTGGCCTCTAAACCATGACAAAGAAAACAGAATCTAAAGCTGACTTGTGTGAGGGACATGTACCTGTCTGTTACAGTCTTTTTTCATTGTTTCTTTTTTTTTTGTTTGTTTAATGGGCTTGATTGTAAATGTCCCAGGAGGATCAGAAGTGCAATTCCAAATACGTAAAAGAGCCATGGTAAAAATTCTGACGGACAACTTAGCAACTAAGAGAAGAGTATGTCAGTACCATCAGCATTTGATCACAGCGTTTCTGTAAATTTTGTAGTTTAGAGGGCCCGACAGCCTTGGAAAATGCAGATATGCTTACTATCTAGGAACGAATGACAGCATGACAGCTCTCTAGAGGTTATCCACACATATCAGTGGTTATCCTGAGAGTAAAACCTCAGAGTGCCCATTCATTGAGGGGTCAGTGTCAGTGACCCCAAATAGCCTCATCACAGGCACATGTAGGCTCCTAACTGTATTAGAATCATGTAAGACAACAGTTGTTTCACCATAGGGATGAAGCCATCTAGAAGATTTTCTATAAACCAACTCTTAATGAATTTTCATTTCGTCATGATCGTCATCTCAGTGGCCGAAACCCTGAGAAAAATTAGAAGGGAACAGAAGTAAATACTTCTGAGGACAAAGTGTAGAGTTTAGGAAGCCTGAGGGTTGACAGGATAGGATTTCTTAGGACGTTGAGTAGGGATGGGAGGAGATGTTTTTTTCTTTCCCTTGTCTCCACGATTTCGGTGGTGAAAGGGGCCTCTGAGCTGGAAATGTTCCCGATTGAGCCCCGCAGCCCCAGGCCCAGAGTGTGGAGGAGGGCGCAGCGGGTCGGCTAAGGGCGCGGCTGCCGTTTTGCAGAGGGCTGGAGGGGCAGTGGGGCTTTGTGGACGAGGAGGACCGGAAAGGTCCCCAAGACGTCCGTCGGGAGCCACGCGCCCAAGGGTCGGCTCCCGCAGGCGAGGGAGGAGGGCGGCCAGAACTGTGCACCCCCCCCACACCCCCGCCTTAGCCAAGGCAGTGACACATCCCCAGAGGAACAAGAGCCCGAGAGCACTGAGCAATGTTCCCCTGAGAAAACTCGATCCTGGTCCGGGCACCGGGACACCTCGGGAAGAAAGCCAGCGAGTGGCCACCTGGGCGAGACCGGCTGCCCCAGCAGGCGTCCGGGGCCCCTGGCCGCTTGGCCAGAGGCCGCCAGCCCCCACCCCGCAGCCCCCACCCGCAGCCGTGCCAGGGGAGCAGTGTGGAGACGCAGGCCGCGCCCACCTCACGCTCTTGGGGCTCCAGGAGGCGGCAGCTGGCGTCTACGGCCATACCACCCTGAACGCGCCCGATCTCGTCTGATCTCGGAAGCTAAGCAGGGTCGGGCCTGGTTAGTACTTGGATGGGAGACCGCCTGGGAATACCGGGTGCTGTAGGCTTTTGCTCGTCCCTCCCTCGCTGCTCCTTTTGGCCTCCGGGACCTCACCGCCCCGACCCAGCGCCACCACCACCGGCGACCCCTTCCCCGCCACCCCGCCAGACCCACGCCTCCCACCTCACAGACACGCCCCCGAATCCTCTCCTCTCCCCTCCCCACACTCTCGTGGGGCGCGCGCCCGCTCACTGGGCACCAGCCGGGTGGGTCCCAGGCCACGTTGGGGACCGCTCCCCAACTGTCCTCAGAAAGCCAGCAGGAGTAGAAAACGTTCAGGCGGACGGTGAGGGAAGTGCGAAAGCCCTGAGAAAGCGGGTCTGCAGCCCAGCGGGCCCCAGACTGGGACGCGCCACACCCTGGCTCGCCACAAGGTGGTGCACTGGGCCCAGGGCAAGACGCCAGGGGACAGGGAGGCAGGCCACCTCAGTCGGGTGCTGCTCCGTCGCTCGACCCAACACAGGTCAGCGTGTGCATGACCTCTCCGTGGGGCCCCAACTCCCACGGCGGTGCCTGCAGTCACGGGGACAGCGGGCGCAGGGCCTGAGCTCACGGTGAGGGGAGTATGCTTAGAATGCAAAATTCAAACACACCCGGGAATACATTGGCAAGGAGAAGTCCCAGAAAGAGTTGCAACCCTGACATTGAGGGCGCGTTTCCTTTTGCTTGGTCCTGTACCCTGCTTGAGTGTGAGTGGTGATGAATTGCTGCCCGTTTCGGATCGTTTGGTGGCAATGTAGTTTGTACCTTTCTCTGCAATGTGTGAAGTCTTTCTTTGTGTAATAGGCTGTATTGGCAAGTGTCTCTACCTTTCAGTGTTTATCCAAAGTCAATCCAAGGCTGTGGTCCACGAGTCTAAGAACAAACCCTGTGTTTTATGTCCAAAACTAAAAACACCACTTTTAAGTATGCTAGGACGGGTCCGGAGCAGGTAGAAATAGGGACTTCTTCCCGAGTAGTGTACAACGCCGTGGCCACTCATAGAAGTTTGTGCCTAGAGGGCTTTCATGTTCGATAGACACGCATCCATCATAACCACTTTTTTGTTTTATTTATTTGTTTATTTATGTATTTACGTATTTACGTATTGATTTTTGTGGTACCAGTGCTTGAATTCAGGCCGTACACCTTGCCCCGCTCCACCAGCCCTTTTCGTGTGAGGGTTTTAAAGGGTTGACTCTCCAGGGTCCCCGAAGCCCACACTGCCTAAATTACCTGTGATAGAAAGAAAGGCAGGGGCAGTGCCTGAGACCACAAGGACTTTTCCCCTTATCGCTTCCTGATTGCTTGCAAGTGCTGGCTGTCTACCACCACAAGGACACTTCTCTTTACCTCTCCCTGGCTGCGTACCCCGGAAAACCTCCTCACCCCTAGTCCCCGCCCGCCCCCACCCCCCCGGCGAGGCTTGCATCCCAGGCTGTCCAGAGTGCAGGACGCCCCTCACCACGGCAAAATAAAGCGTGCTCTCGTCTGTAGAGGTCTCGGTCTCCTTTTCCTCGAGGCATCCTCTTTTCTAACATTTGGCTTTTTCTAACAGGTCTCATGGAACGACTTGCTTGGGCGGGCCTGGAAACGTGATCCACCTGAGTAGCTAAGGTTTCAGGCGTGAGCAAGCAGCACCCAGCAAGAACCAAGGTGTTGAGAGGTCTGGCATGAGGGACTCCATTTCAACTTGGAAGGCCTTTCACCCTCATCTCTAGAAACTGTTTGTCTCTGAGCTGTTTCCTCGGAGGGTTTTTGGATTGGTCGTTTTCATCTTTCGACGTGAGGATTAGTTTTTTTCTCTAAGTGTCTTATGTGTGTGGGGGGGTCGAGCAACAAACAGGTCAGGTGGGAGTCAGTGTCAGCTGGACCCTTTGGCCAAATTTAAACAACAAACAGGCTTGGAAGGACTCCCTTTTTAGCTAGTGGCCTCTAAACCATGACAAAGAAAACAGAATCTAAAGCTGACTTGTGTGAGGGACATGTACCTGTCTGTTACAGTCTTTTTTCATTGTTTCTTTTTTTTTTGTTTGTTTAATGGGCTTGATTGTAAATGTCCCAGGAGGATCAGAAGTGCAATTCCAAATACGTAAAAGAGCCATGGTAAAAATTCTGACGGACAACTTAGCAACTAAGAGAAGAGTATGTCAGTACCATCAGCATTTGATCACAGCGTTTCTGTAAATTTTGTAGTTTAGAGGGCCCGACAGCCTTGGAAAATGCAGATATGCTTACTATCTAGGAACGAATGACAGCATGACAGCTCTCTAGAGGTTATCCACACATATCAGTGGTTATCCTGAGAGTAAAACCTCAGAGTGCCCATTCATTGAGGGGTCAGTGTCAGTGACCCCAAATAGCCTCATCACAGGCACATGTAGGCTCCTAACTGTATTAGAATCATGTAAGACAACAGTTGTTTCACCATAGGGATGAAGCCATCTAGAAGATTTTCTATAAACCAACTCTTAATGAATTTTCATTTCGTCATGATCGTCATCTCAGTGGCCGAAACCCTGAGAAAAATTAGAAGGGAACAGAAGTAAATACTTCTGAGGACAAAGTGTAGAGTTTAGGAAGCCTGAGGGTTGACAGGATAGGATTTCTTAGGACGTTGAGTAGGGATGGGAGGAGATGTTTTTTTCTTTCCCTTGTCTCCACGATTTCGGTGGTGAAAGGGGCCTCTGAGCTGGAAATGTTCCCGATTGAGCCCCGCAGCCCCAGGCCCAGAGTGTGGAGGAGGGCGCAGCGGGTCGGCTAAGGGCGCGGCTGCCGTTTTGCAGAGGGCTGGAGGGGCAGTGGGGCTTTGTGGACGAGGAGGACCGGAAAGGTCCCCAAGACGTCCGTCGGGAGCCACGCGCCCAAGGGTCGGCTCCCGCAGGCGAGGGAGGAGGGCGGCCAGAACTGTGCACCCCCCCCACACCCCCGCCTTAGCCAAGGCAGTGACACATCCCCAGAGGAACAAGAGCCCGAGAGCACTGAGCAATGTTCCCCTGAGAAAACTCGATCCTGGTCCGGGCACCGGGACACCTCGGGAAGAAAGCCAGCGAGTGGCCACCTGGGCGAGACCGGCTGCCCCAGCAGGCGTCCGGGGCCCCTGGCCGCTTGGCCAGAGGCCGCCAGCCCCCACCCCGCAGCCCCCACCCGCAGCCGTGCCAGGGGAGCAGTGTGGAGACGCAGGCCGCGCCCACCTCACGCTCTTGGGGCTCCAGGAGGCGGCAGCTGGCGTCTACGGCCATACCACCCTGAACGCGCCCGATCTCGTCTGATCTCGGAAGCTAAGCAGGGTCGGGCCTGGTTAGTACTTGGATGGGAGACCGCCTGGGAATACCGGGTGCTGTAGGCTTTTGCTCGTCCCTCCCTCGCTGCTCCTTTTGGCCTCCGGGACCTCACCGCCCCGACCCAGCGCCACCACCACCGGCGACCCCTTCCCCGCCACCCCGCCAGACCCACGCCTCCCACCTCACAGACACGCCCCCGAATCCTCTCCTCTCCCCTCCCCACACTCTCGTGGGGCGCGCGCCCGCTCACTGGGCACCAGCCGGGTGGGTCCCAGGCCACGTTGGGGACCGCTCCCCAACTGTCCTCAGAAAGCCAGCAGGAGTAGAAAACGTTCAGGCGGACGGTGAGGGAAGTGCGAAAGCCCTGAGAAAGCGGGTCTGCAGCCCAGCGGGCCCCAGACTGGGACGCGCCACACCCTGGCTCGCCACAAGGTGGTGCACTGGGCCCAGGGCAAGACGCCAGGGGACAGGGAGGCAGGCCACCTCAGTCGGGTGCTGCTCCGTCGCTCGACCCAACACAGGTCAGCGTGTGCATGACCTCTCCGTGGGGCCCCAACTCCCACGGCGGTGCCTGCAGTCACGGGGACAGCGGGCGCAGGGCCTGAGCTCACGGTGAGGGGAGTATGCTTAGAATGCAAAATTCAAACACACCCGGGAATACATTGGCAAGGAGAAGTCCCAGAAAGAGTTGCAACCCTGACATTGAGGGCGCGTTTCCTTTTGCTTGGTCCTGTACCCTGCTTGAGTGTGAGTGGTGATGAATTGCTGCCCGTTTCGGATCGTTTGGTGGCAATGTAGTTTGTACCTTTCTCTGCAATGTGTGAAGTCTTTCTTTGTGTAATAGGCTGTATTGGCAAGTGTCTCTACCTTTCAGTGTTTATCCAAAGTCAATCCAAGGCTGTGGTCCACGAGTCTAAGAACAAACCCTGTGTTTTATGTCCAAAACTAAAAACACCACTTTTAAGTATGCTAGGACGGGTCCGGAACAGGTAGAAATAGGGACTTCTTCCCGAGTAGTGTACAACGCCGTGGCCACTCATAGAAGTTTGTGCCTAGAGGGCTTTCATGTTCGATAGACACGCATCCATCATAACCACTTTTTTGTTTTATTTATTTATTTGTTTATTTATGTATTTACATATTTACGTATTGATTTTTGTGGTACCAGTGCTTGAATTCAGGGCGTACACCTGGCCCCGCTCCACCAGCCCTTTTCGTGTGAGGGTTTTAAAGGGTTGACTCTCCAGGGTCCCCGAAGCCCACACTGCCTAAATTACCTGTGATAGAAAGAAAGGCAGGGGCAGTGCCTGAGACCACAAGGACTTTTCCCCTTATCGCTTCCTGATTGCTTGCAAGTGCTGGCTGTCTACCACCACAAGGACACTTCTCTTTACCTCTCCCTGGCTGCGTACCCCGGAAAACCTCCTCACCCCTAGTCCCCGCCCCCCCCCCCCCCGGCGAGGCTTGCATCCCAGGCTGTCCAGAGTGCAGGACGCCCCTCACCACGGCAAAATAAAGCGTGCTCTCGTCTGTAGAGGTCTCGGTCTCCTTTTCCTCGAGGCATCCTCTTTTCTAACATTTGGCTTTTTCTAACAGGTCTCATGGAACGACTTGCTTGGGCGGGCCTGGAAACGTGATCCACCTGAGTAGCTAAGGTTTCAGGCGTGAGCAAGCAGCACCCAGCAAGAACCAAGGTGTTGAGAGGTCTGGCATGAGGGACTCCATTTCAACTTGGAAGGCCTTTCACCCTCATCTCTAGAAACTGTTTGTCTCTGAGCTGTTTCCTCGGAGGGTTTTTGGATTGGTCGTTTTCATCTTTCGACGTGAGGATTAGTTTTTTTCTCTAAGTGTCTTATGTGTGTGGGGGGGTCGAGCAACAAACAGGTCAGGTGGGAGTCAGTGTCAGCTGGACCCTTTGGCCAAATTTAAACAACAAACAGGCTTGGAAGGACTCCCTTTTTAGCTAGTGGCCTCTAAACCATGACAAAGAAAACAGAATCTAAAGCTGACTTGTGTGAGGGACATGTACCTGTCTGTTACAGTCTTTTTTCATTGTTTCTTTTTTTTTTGTTTGTTTAATGGGCTTGATTGTAAATGTCCCAGGAGGATCAGAAGTGCAATTCCAAATACGTAAAAGAGCCATGGTAAAAATTCTGACGGACAACTTAGCAACTAAGAGAAGAGTATGTCAGTACCATCAGCATTTGATCACAGCGTTTCTGTAAATTTTGTAGTTTAGAGGGCCCGACAGCCTTGGAAAATGCAGATATGCTTACTATCTAGGAACGAATGACAGCATGACAGCTCTCTAGAGGTTATCCACACATATCAGTGGTTATCCTGAGAGTAAAACCTCAGAGTGCCCATTCATTGAGGGGTCAGTGTCAGTGATCCCAAATAGCCTCATCACAGGCACATGTAGGCTCCTAACTGTATTAGAATCATGTAAGACAACAGTTGTTTCACCATAGGGATGAAGCCATCTAGAAGATTTTCTATAAACCAACTCTTAATGAATTTTCATTTCGTCATGATCGTCATCTCAGTGGCCGAAACCCTGAGAAAAATTAGAAGGGAACAGAAGTAAATACTTCTGAGGACAAAGTGTAGAGTTTAGGAAGCCTGAGGGTTGACAGGATAGGATTTCTTAGGACGTTGAGTAGGGATGGGAGGAGATGTTTTTTTCTTTCCCTTGTCTCCACGATTTCGGTGGTGAAAGGGGCCTCTGAGCTGGAAATGTTCCCGATTGAGCCCCGCAGCCCCAGGCCCAGAGTGTGGAGGAGGGCGCAGCGGGTCGGCTAAGGGCGCGGCTGCCGTTTTGCAGAGGGCTGGAGGGGCAGTGGGGCTTTGTGGACGAGGAGGACCGGAAAGGTCCCCAAGACGTCCGTCGGGAGCCACGCGCCCAAGGGTCGGCTCCCGCAGGCGAGGGAGGAGGGCGGCCAGAACTGTGCACCCCCCCCACACCCCCGCCTTAGCCAAGGCAGTGACACATCCCCAGAGGAACAAGAGCCCGAGAGCACTGAGCAATGTTCCCCTGAGAAAACTCGATCCTGGTCCGGGCACCGGGACACCTCGGGAAGAAAGCCAGCGAGTGGCCACCTGGGCGAGACCGGCTGCCCCAGCAGGCGTCCGGGGCCCCTGGCCGCTTGGCCAGAGGCCGCCAGCCCCCACCCCGCAGCCCCCACCCGCAGCCGTGCCAGGGGAGCAGTGTGGAGACGCAGGCCGCGCCCACCTCACGCTCTTGGGGCTCCAGGAGGCGGCAGCTGGCGTCTACGGCCATACCACCCTGAACGCGCCCGATCTCGTCTGATCTCGGAAGCTAAGCAGGGTCGGGCCTGGTTAGTACTTGGATGGGAGACCGCCTGGGAATACCGGGTGCTGTAGGCTTTTGCTCGTCCCTCCCTCGCTGCTCCTTTTGGCCTCCGGGACCTCACCGCCCCGACCCAGCGCCACCACCACCGGCGACCCCTTCCCCGCCACCCCGCCAGACCCACGCCTCCCACCTCACAGACACGCCCCTGAATCCTCTCCTCTCCCCTCCCCACACTCTCGTGGGGCGCGCGCCCGCTCACTGGGCACCAGCCGGGTGGGTCCCAGGCCACGTTGGGGACCGCTCCCCAACTGTCCTCAGAAAGCCAGCAGGAGTAGAAAACGTTCAGGCGGACGGTGAGGGAAGTGCGAAAGCCCTGAGAAAGCGGGTCTGCAGCCCAGCGGGCCCCAGACTGGGACGCGCCACACCCTGGCTCGCCACAAGGTGGTGCACTGGGCCCAGGGCAAGACGCCAGGGGACAGGGAGGCAGGCCACCTCAGTCGGGTGCTGCTCCGTCGCTCGACCCAACACAGGTCAGCGTGTGCATGACCTCTCCGTGGGGCCCCAACTCCCACGGCGGTGCCTGCAGTCACGGGGACAGCGGGCGCAGGGCCTGAGCTCACGGTGAGGGGAGTATGCTTAGAATGCAAAATTCAAACACACCCGGGAATACATTGGCAAGGAGAAGTCCCAGAAAGAGTTGCAACCCTGACATTGAGGGCGCGTTTCCTTTTGCTTGGTCCTGTACCCTGCTTGAGTGTGAGTGGTGATGAATTGCTGCCCGTTTCGGATCGTTTGGTGGCAATGTAGTTTGTACCTTTCTCTGCAATGTGTGAAGTCTTTCTTTGTGTAATAGGCTGTATTGGCAAGTGTCTCTACCTTTCAGTGTTTATCCAAAGTCAATCCAAGGCTGTGGTCCACGAGTCTAAGAACAAACCCTGTGTTTTATGTCCAAAACTAAAAACACCACTTTTAAGTATGCTAGGACGGGTCCGGAACAGGTAGAAATAGGGACTTCTTCCCGAGTAGTGTACAACGCCGTGGCCACTCATAGAAGTTTGTGCCTAGAGGGCTTTCATGTTCGATAGACACGCATCCATCATAACCACTTTTTGGTTTTATTTATTTATTTGTTTATTTATGTATTTACATATTTACGTATTGATTTTTGTGGTACCAGTGCTTGAATTCAGGGCGTACACCTGGCCCCGCTCCACCAGCCCTTTTCGTGTGAGGGTTTTAAAGGGTTGACTCTCCAGGGTCCCCGAAGCCCACACTGCCTAAATTACCTGTGATAGAAAGAAAGGCAGGGGCAGTGCCTGAGACCACAAGGACTTTTCCCCTTATCGCTTCCTGATTGCTTGCAAGTGCTGGCTGTCTACCACCACAAGGACACTTCTCTTTACCTCTCCCTGGCTGCGTACCCCGGAAAACCTCCTCACCCCTAGTCCCCGCCCCCCCCCCCCCCCGGCGAGGCTTGCATCCCAGGCTGTCCAGAGTGCAGGACGCCCCTCACCACGGCAAAATAAAGCGTGCTCTCGTCTGTAGAGGTCTCGGTCTCCTTTTCCTCGAGGCATCCTCTTTTCTAACATTTGGCTTTTTCTAACAGGTCTCATGGAACGACTTGCTTGGGCGGGCCTGGAAACGTGATCCACCTGAGTAGCTAAGGTTTCAGGCGTGAGCAAGCAGCACCCAGCAAGAACCAAGGTGTTGAGAGGTCTGGCATGAGGGACTCCATTTCAACTTGGAAGGCCTTTCACCCTCATCTCTAGAAACTGTTTGTCTCTGAGCTGTTTCCTCGGAGGGTTTTTGGATTGGTCGTTTTCATCTTTCGACGTGAGGATTAGTTTTTTTTCTCTAAGTGTCTTATGTGTGTGGGGGGGTCGAGCAACAAACAGGTCAGGTGGGAGTCAGTGTCAGCTGGACCCTTTGGCCAAATTTAAACAACAAACAGGCTTGGAAGGACTCCCTTTTTAGCTAGTGGCCTCTAAACCATGACAAAGAAAACAGAATCTAAAGCTGACTTGTGTGAGGGACATGTACCTGTCTGTTACAGTCTTTTTTCATTGTTTCTTTTTTTTTTGTTTGTTTAATGGGCTTGATTGTAAATGTCCCAGGAGGATCAGAAGTGCAATTCCAAATACGTAAAAGAGCCATGGTAAAAATTCTGACGGACAACTTAGCAACTAAGAGAAGAGTATGTCAGTACCATCAGCATTTGATCACAGCGTTTCTGTAAATTTTGTAGTTTAGAGGGCCCGACAGCCTTGGAAAATGCAGATATGCTTACTATCTAGGAACGAATGACAGCATGACAGCTCTCTAGAGGTTATCCACACATATCAGTGGTTATCCTGAGAGTAAAACCTCAGAGTGCCCATTCATTGAGGGGTCAGTGTCAGTGACCCCAAATAGCCTCATCACAGGCACATGTAGGCTCCTAACTGTATTAGAATCATGTAAGACAACAGTTGTTTCACCATAGGGATGAAGCCATCTAGAAGATTTTCTATAAACCAACTCTTAATGAATTTTCATTTCGTCATGATCGTCATCTCAGTGGCCGAAACCCTGAGAAAAATTAGAAGGGAACAGAAGTAAATACTTCTGAGGACAAAGTGTAGAGTTTAGGAAGCCTGAGGGTTGACAGGATAGGATTTCTTAGGACGTTGAGTAGGGATGGGAGGAGATGTTTTTTTCTTTCCCTTGTCTCCACGATTTCGGTGGTGAAAGGGGCCTCTGAGCTGGAAATGTTCCCGATTGAGCCCCGCAGCCCCAGGCCCAGAGTGTGGAGGAGGGCGCAGCGGGTCGGCTAAGGGCGCGGCTGCCGTTTTGCAGAGGGCTGGAGGGGCAGTGGGGCTTTGTGGACGAGGAGGACCGGAAAGGTCCCCAAGACGTCCGTCGGGAGCCACGCGCCCAAGGGTCGGCTCCCGCAGGCGAGGGAGGAGGGCGGCCAGAACTGTGCACCCCCCCCACACCCCCGCCTTAGCCAAGGCAGTGACACATCCCCAGAGGAACAAGAGCCCGAGAGCACTGAGCAATGTTCCCCTGAGAAAACTCGATCCTGGTCCGGGCACCGGGACACCTCGGGAAGAAAGCCAGCGAGTGGCCACCTGGGCGAGACCGGCTGCCCCAGCAGGCGTCCGGGGCCCCTGGCCGCTTGGCCAGAGGCCGCCAGCCCCCACCCCGCAGCCCCCACCCGCAGCCGTGCCAGGGGAGCAGTGTGGAGACGCAGGCCGCGCCCACCTCACGCTCTTGGGGCTCCAGGAGGCGGCAGCTGGCGTCTACGGCCATACCACCCTGAACGCGCCCGATCTCGTCTGATCTCGGAAGCTAAGCAGGGTCGGGCCTGGTTAGTACTTGGATGGGAGACCGCCTGGGAATACCGGGTGCTGTAGGCTTTTGCTCGTCCCTCCCTCGCTGCTCCTTTTGGCCTCCGGGACCTCACCGCCCCGACCCAGCGCCACCACCACCGGCGACCCCTTCCCCGCCACCCCGCCAGACCCACGCCTCCCACCTCACAGACACGCCCCCGAATCCTCTCCTCTCCCCTCCCCACACTCTCGTGGGGCGCGCGCCCGCTCACTGGGCACCAGCCGGGTGGGTCCCAGGCCACGTTGGGGACCGCTCCCCAACTGTCCTCAGAAAGCCAGCAGGAGTAGAAAACGTTCAGGCGGACGGTGAGGGAAGTGCGAAAGCCCTGAGAAAGCGGGTCTGCAGCCCAGCGGGCCCCAGACTGGGACGCGCCACACCCTGGCTCGCCACAAGGTGGTGCACTGGGCCCAGGGCAAGACGCCAGGGGACAGGGAGGCAGGCCACCTCAGTCGGGTGCTGCTCCGTCGCTCGACCCAACACAGGTCAGCGTGTGCATGACCTCTCCGTGGGGCCCCAACTCCCACGGCGGTGCCTGCAGTCACGGGGACAGCGGGCGCAGGGCCTGAGCTCACGGTGAGGGGAGTATGCTTAGAATGCAAAATTCAAACACACCCGGGAATACATTGGCAAGGAGAAGTCCCAGAAAGAGTTGCAACCCTGACATTGAGGGCGCGTTTCCTTTTGCTTGGTCCTGTACCCTGCTTGAGTGTGAGTGGTGATGAATTGCTGCCCGTTTCGGATCGTTTGGTGGCAATGTAGTTTGTACCTTTCTCTGCAATGTGTGAAGTCTTTCTTTGTGTAATAGGCTGTATTGGCAAGTGTCTCTACCTTTCAGTGTTTATCCAAAGTCAATCCAAGGCTGTGGTCCACGAGTCTAAGAACAAACCCTGTGTTTTATGTCCAAAACTAAAAACACCACTTTTAAGTATGCTAGGACGGGTCCGGAACAGGTAGAAATAGGGACTTCTTCCCGAGTAGTGTACAACGCCGTGGCCACTCATAGAAGTTTGTGCCTAGAGGGCTTTCATGTTCGATAGACACGCATCCATCATAACCACTTTTTGGTTTTATTTATTTATTTGTTTATTTATGTATTTACATATTTACGTATTGATTTTTGTGGTACCAGTGCTTGAATTCAGGGCGTACACCTGGCCCCGCTCCACCAGCCCTTTTCGTGTGAGGGTTTTAAAGGGTTGACTCTCCAGGGTCCCCGAAGCCCACACTGCCTAAATTACCTGTGATAGAAAGAAAGGCAGGGGCAGTGCCTGAGACCACAAGGACTTTTCCCCTTATCGCTTCCTGATTGCTTGCAAGTGCTGGCTGTCTACCACCACAAGGACACTTCTCTTTACCTCTCCCTGGCTGCGTACCCCGGAAAACCTCCTCACCCCTAGTCCCCGCCCCCCCCCCCCCCGGCGAGGCTTGCATCCCAGGCTGTCCAGAGTGCAGGACGCCCCTCACCACGGCAAAATAAAGCGTGCTCTCGTCTGTAGAGGTCTCGGTCTCCTTTTCCTCGAGGCATCCTCTTTTCTAACATTTGGCTTTTTCTAACAGGTCTCATGGAACGACTTGCTTGGGCGGGCCTGGAAACGTGATCCACCTGAGTAGCTAAGGTTTCAGGCGTGAGCAAGCAGCACCCAGCAAGAACCAAGGTGTTGAGAGGTCTGGCATGAGGGACTCCATTTCAACTTGGAAGGCCTTTCACCCTCATCTCTAGAAACTGTTTGTCTCTGAGCTGTTTCCTCGGAGGGTTTTTGGATTGGTCGTTTTCATCTTTCGACGTGAGGATTAGTTTTTTTTCTCTAAGTGTCTTATGTGTGTGGGGGGGTCGAGCAACAAACAGGTCAGGTGGGAGTCAGTGTCAGCTGGACCCTTTGGCCAAATTTAAACAACAAACAGGCTTGGAAGGACTCCCTTTTTAGCTAGTGGCCTCTAAACCATGACAAAGAAAACAGAATCTAAAGCTGACTTGTGTGAGGGACATGTACCTGTCTGTTACAGTCTTTTTTCATTGTTTCTTTTTTTTTTGTTTGTTTAATGGGCTTGATTGTAAATGTCCCAGGAGGATCAGAAGTGCAATTCCAAATACGTAAAAGAGCCATGGTAAAAATTCTGACGGACAACTTAGCAACTAAGAGAAGAGTATGTCAGTACCATCAGCATTTGATCACAGCGTTTCTGTAAATTTTGTAGTTTAGAGGGCCCGACAGCCTTGGAAAATGCAGATATGCTTACTATCTAGGAACGAATGACAGCATGACAGCTCTCTAGAGGTTATCCACACATATCAGTGGTTATCCTGAGAGTAAAACCTCAGAGTGCCCATTCATTGAGGGGTCAGTGTCAGTGACCCCAAATAGCCTCATCACAGGCACATGTAGGCTCCTAACTGTATTAGAATCATGTAAGACAACAGTTGTTTCACCATAGGGATGAAGCCATCTAGAAGATTTTCTATAAACCAACTCTTAATGAATTTTCATTTCGTCATGATCGTCATCTCAGTGGCCGAAACCCTGAGAAAAATTAGAAGGGAACAGAAGTAAATACTTCTGAGGACAAAGTGTAGAGTTTAGGAAGCCTGAGGGTTGACAGGATAGGATTTCTTAGGACGTTGAGTAGGGATGGGAGGAGATGTTTTTTTCTTTCCCTTGTCTCCACGATTTCGGTGGTGAAAGGGGCCTCTGAGCTGGAAATGTTCCCGATTGAGCCCCGCAGCCCCAGGCCCAGAGTGTGGAGGAGGGCGCAGCGGGTCGGCTAAGGGCGCGGCTGCCGTTTTGCAGAGGGCTGGAGGGGCAGTGGGGCTTTGTGGACGAGGAGGACCGGAAAGGTCCCCAAGACGTCCGTCGGGAGCCACGCGCCCAAGGGTCGGCTCCCGCAGGCGAGGGAGGAGGGCGGCCAGAACTGTGCACCCCCCCCACACCCCCGCCTTAGCCAAGGCAGTGACACATCCCCAGAGGAACAAGAGCCCGAGAGCACTGAGCAATGTTCCCCTGAGAAAACTCGATCCTGGTCCGGGCACCGGGACACCTCGGGAAGAAAGCCAGCGAGTGGCCACCTGGGCGAGACCGGCTGCCCCAGCAGGCGTCCGGGGCCCCTGGCCGCTTGGCCAGAGGCCGCCAGCCCCCACCCCGCAGCCCCCACCCGCAGCCGTGCCAGGGGAGCAGTGTGGAGACGCAGGCCGCGCCCACCTCACGCTCTTGGGGCTCCAGGAGGCGGCAGCTGGCGTCTACGGCCATACCACCCTGAACGCGCCCGATCTCGTCTGATCTCGGAAGCTAAGCAGGGTCGGGCCTGGTTAGTACTTGGATGGGAGACCGCCTGGGAATACCGGGTGCTGTAGGCTTTTGCTCGTCCCTCCCTCGCTGCTCCTTTTGGCCTCCGGGACCTCACCGCCCCGACCCAGCGCCACCACCACCGGCGACCCCTTCCCCGCCACCCCGCCAGACCCACGCCTCCCACCTCACAGACACGCCCCCGAATCCTCTCCTCTCCCCTCCCCACACTCTCGTGGGGCGCGCGCCCGCTCACTGGGCACCAGCCGGGTGGGTCCCAGGCCACGTTGGGGACCGCTCCCCAACTGTCCTCAGAAAGCCAGCAGGAGTAGAAAACGTTCAGGCGGACGGTGAGGGAAGTGCGAAAGCCCTGAGAAAGCGGGTCTGCAGCCCAGCGGGCCCCAGACTGGGACGCGCCACACCCTGGCTCGCCACAAGGTGGTGCACTGGGCCCAGGGCAAGACGCCAGGGGACAGGGAGGCAGGCCACCTCAGTCGGGTGCTGCTCCGTCGCTCGACCCAACACAGGTCAGCGTGTGCATGACCTCTCCGTGGGGCCCCAACTCCCACGGCGGTGCCTGCAGTCACGGGGACAGCGGGCGCAGGGCCTGAGCTCACGGTGAGGGGAGTATGCTTAGAATGCAAAATTCAAACACACCCGGGAATACATTGGCAAGGAGAAGTCCCAGAAAGAGTTGCAACCCTGACATTGAGGGCGCGTTTCCTTTTGCTTGGTCCTGTACCCTGCTTGAGTGTGAGTGGTGATGAATTGCTGCCCGTTTCGGATCGTTTGGTGGCAATGTAGTTTGTACCTTTCTCTGCAATGTGTGAAGTCTTTCTTTGTGTAATAGGCTGTATTGGCAAGTGTCTCTACCTTTCAGTGTTTATCCAAAGTCAATCCAAGGCTGTGGTCCACGAGTCTAAGAACAAACCCTGTGTTTTATGTCCAAAACTAAAAACACCACTTTTAAGTATGCTAGGACGGGTCCGGAGCAGGTAGAAATAGGGACTTCTTCCCGAGTAGTGTACAACGCCGTGGCCACTCATAGAAGTTTGTGCCTAGAGGGCTTTCATGTTCGATAGACACGCATCCATCATAACCACTTTTTTGTTTTATTTATTTGTTTATTTGTTTATTTATGTATTTACGTATTTACGTATTGATTTTTGTGGTACCAGTGCTTGAATTCAGGCCGTACACCTTGCCCCGCTCCACCAGCCCTTTTCGTGTGAGGGTTTTAAAGGGTTGACTCTCCAGGGTCCCCGAAGCCCACACTGCCTAAATTACCTGTGATAGAAAGAAAGGCAGGGGCAGTGCCTGAGACCACAAGGACTTTTCCCCTTATCGCTTCCTGATTGCTTGCAAGTGCTGGCTGTCTACCACCACAAGGACACTTCTCTTTACCTCTCCCTGGCTGCGTACCCCGGAAAACCTCCTCACCCCTAGTCCCCGCCCGCCCCCACCCCCCCGGCGAGGCTTGCATCCCAGGCTGTCCAGAGTGCAGGACGCCCCTCACCACGGCAAAATAAAGCGTGCTCTCGCCTGTAGAGGTCTCGGTCTCCTTTTCCTCGAGGCATCCTCTTTTCTAACATTTGGCTTTTTCTAACAGGTCTCATGGAACGACTTGCTTGGGCGGGCCTGGAAACGTGATCCACCTGAGTAGCTAAGGTTTCAGGCGTGAGCAAGCAGCACCCAGCAAGAACCAAGGTGTTGAGAGGTCTGGCATGAGGGACTCCATTTCAACTTGGAAGGCCTTTCACCCTCATCTCTAGAAACTGTTTGTCTCTGAGCTGTTTCCTCGGAGGGTTTTTGGATTGGTCGTTTTCATCTTTCGACGTGAGGATTAGTTTTTTTCTCTAAGTGTCTTATGTGTGTGGGGGGGTCGAGCAACAAACAGGTCAGGTGGGAGTCAGTGTCAGCTGGACCCTTTGGCCAAATTTAAACAACAAACAGGCTTGGAAGGACTCCCTTTTTAGCTAGTGGCCTCTAAACCATGACAAAGAAAACAGAATCTAAAGCTGACTTGTGTGAGGGACATGTACCTGTCTGTTACAGTCTTTTTTCATTGTTTCTTTTTTTTTTGTTTGTTTAATGGGCTTGATTGTAAATGTCCCAGGAGGATCAGAAGTGCAATTCCAAATACGTAAAAGAGCCATGGTAAAAATTCTGACGGACAACTTAGCAACTAAGAGAAGAGTATGTCAGTACCATCAGCATTTGATCACAGCGTTTCTGTAAATTTTGTAGTTTAGAGGGCCCGACAGCCTTGGAAAATGCAGATATGCTTACTATCTAGGAACGAATGACAGCATGACAGCTCTCTAGAGGTTATCCACACATATCAGTGGTTATCCTGAGAGTAAAACCTCAGAGTGCCCATTCATTGAGGGGTCAGTGTCAGTGACCCCAAATAGCCTCATCACAGGCACATGTAGGCTCCTAACTGTATTAGAATCATGTAAGACAACAGTTGTTTCACCATAGGGATGAAGCCATCTAGAAGATTTTCTATAAACCAACTCTTAATGAATTTTCATTTCGTCATGATCGTCATCTCAGTGGCCGAAACCCTGAGAAAAATTAGAAGGGAACAGAAGTAAATACTTCTGAGGACAAAGTGTAGAGTTTAGGAAGCCTGAGGGTTGACAGGATAGGATTTCTTAGGACGTTGAGTAGGGATGGGAGGAGATGTTTTTTTCTTTCCCTTGTCTCCACGATTTCGGTGGTGAAAGGGGCCTCTGAGCTGGAAATGTTCCCGATTGAGCCCCGCAGCCCCAGGCCCAGAGTGTGGAGGAGGGCGCAGCGGGTCGGCTAAGGGCGCGGCTGCCGTTTTGCAGAGGGCTGGAGGGGCAGTGGGGCTTTGTGGACGAGGAGGACCGGAAAGGTCCCCAAGACGTCCGTCGGGAGCCACGCGCCCAAGGGTCGGCTCCCGCAGGCGAGGGAGGAGGGCGGCCAGAACTGTGCACCCCCCCCACACCCCCGCCTTAGCCAAGGCAGTGACACATCCCCAGAGGAACAAGAGCCCGAGAGCACTGAGCAATGTTCCCCTGAGAAAACTCGATCCTGGTCCGGGCACCGGGACACCTCGGGAAGAAAGCCAGCGAGTGGCCACCTGGGCGAGACCGGCTGCCCCAGCAGGCGTCCGGGGCCCCTGGCCGCTTGGCCAGAGGCCGCCAGCCCCCACCCCGCAGCCCCCACCCGCAGCCGTGCCAGGGGAGCAGTGTGGAGACGCAGGCCGCGCCCACCTCACGCTCTTGGGGCTCCAGGAGGCGGCAGCTGGCGTCTACGGCCATACCACCCTGAACGCGCCCGATCTCGTCTGATCTCGGAAGCTAAGCAGGGTCGGGCCTGGTTAGTACTTGGATGGGAGACCGCCTGGGAATACCGGGTGCTGTAGGCTTTTGCTCGTCCCTCCCTCGCTGCTCCTTTTGGCCTCCGGGACCTCACCGCCCCGACCCAGCGCCACCACCACCGGCGACCCCTTCCCCGCCACCCCGCCAGACCCACGCCTCCCACCTCACAGACACGCCCCCGAATCCTCTCCTCTCCCCTCCCCACACTCTCGTGGGGCGCGCGCCCGCTCACTGGGCACCAGCCGGGTGGGTCCCAGGCCACGTTGGGGACCGCTCCCCAACTGTCCTCAGAAAGCCAGCAGGAGTAGAAAACGTTCAGGCGGACGGTGAGGGAAGTGCGAAAGCCCTGAGAAAGCGGGTCTGCAGCCCAGCGGGCCCCAGACTGGGACGCGCCACACCCTGGCTCGCCACAAGGTGGTGCACTGGGCCCAGGGCAAGACGCCAGGGGACAGGGAGGCAGGCCACCTCAGTCGGGTGCTGCTCCGTCGCTCGACCCAACACAGGTCAGCGTGTGCATGACCTCTCCGTGGGGCCCCAACTCCCACGGCGGTGCCTGCAGTCACGGGGACAGCGGGCGCAGGGCCTGAGCTCACGGTGAGGGGAGTATGCTTAGAATGCAAAATTCAAACACACCCGGGAATACATTGGCAAGGAGAAGTCCCAGAAAGAGTTGCAACCCTGACATTGAGGGCGCGTTTCCTTTTGCTTGGTCCTGTACCCTGCTTGAGTGTGAGTGGTGATGAATTGCTGCCCGTTTCGGATCGTTTGGTGGCAATGTAGTTTGTACCTTTCTCTGCAATGTGTGAAGTCTTTCTTTGTGTAATAGGCTGTATTGGCAAGTGTCTCTACCTTTCAGTGTTTATCCAAAGTCAATCCAAGGCTGTGGTCCACGAGTCTAAGAACAAACCCTGTGTTTTATGTCCAAAACTAAAAACACCACTTTTAAGTATGCTAGGACGGGTCCGGAGCAGGTAGAAATAGGGACTTCTTCCCGAGTAGTGTACAACGCCGTGGCCACTCATAGAAGTTTGTGCCTAGAGGGCTTTCATGTTCGATAGACACGCATCCATCATAACCACTTTTTTGTTTTATTTATTTGTTTATTTGTTTATTTATGTATTTACGTATTTACGTATTGATTTTTGTGGTACCAGTGCTTGAATTCAGGCCGTACACCTTGCCCCGCTCCACCAGCCCTTTTCGTGTGAGGGTTTTAAAGGGTTGACTCTCCAGGGTCCCCGAAGCCCACACTGCCTAAATTACCTGTGATAGAAAGAAAGGCAGGGGCAGTGCCTGAGACCACAAGGACTTTTCCCCTTATCGCTTCCTGATTGCTTGCAAGTGCTGGCTGTCTACCACCACAAGGACACTTCTCTTTACCTCTCCCTGGCTGCGTACCCCGGAAAACCTCCTCACCCCTAGTCCCCGCCCGCCCCCACCCCCCCGGCGAGGCTTGCATCCCAGGCTGTCCAGAGTGCAGGACGCCCCTCACCACGGCAAAATAAAGCGTGCTCTCGCCTGTAGAGGTCTCGGTCTCCTTTTCCTCGAGGCATCCTCTTTTCTAACATTTGGCTTTTTCTAACAGGTCTCATGGAACGACTTGCTTGGGCGGGCCTGGAAACGTGATCCACCTGAGTAGCTAAGGTTTCAGGCGTGAGCAAGCAGCACCCAGCAAGAACCAAGGTGTTGAGAGGTCTGGCATGAGGGACTCCATTTCAACTTGGAAGGCCTTTCACCCTCATCTCTAGAAACTGTTTGTCTCTGAGCTGTTTCCTCGGAGGGTTTTTGGATTGGTCGTTTTCATCTTTCGACGTGAGGATTAGTTTTTTTCTCTAAGTGTCTTATGTGTGTGGGGGGGTCGAGCAACAAACAGGTCAGGTGGGAGTCAGTGTCAGCTGGACCCTTTGGCCAAATTTAAACAACAAACAGGCTTGGAAGGACTCCCTTTTTAGCTAGTGGCCTCTAAACCATGACAAAGAAAACAGAATCTAAAGCTGACTTGTGTGAGGGACATGTACCTGTCTGTTACAGTCTTTTTTCATTGTTTCTTTTTTTTTTTGTTTGTTTAATGGGCTTGATTGTAAATGTCCCAGGAGGATCAGAAGTGCAATTCCAAATACGTAAAAGAGCCATGGTAAAAATTCTGACGGACAACTTAGCAACTAAGAGAAGAGTATGTCAGTACCATCAGCATTTGATCACAGCGTTTCTGTAAATTTTGTAGTTTAGAGGGCCCGACAGCCTTGGAAAATGCAGATATGCTTACTATCTAGGAACGAATGACAGCATGACAGCTCTCTAGAGGTTATCCACACATATCAGTGGTTATCCTGAGAGTAAAACCTCAGAGTGCCCATTCATGGAGGGGTCAGTGTCAGTGACCCCAAATAGCCTCATCACAGGCACATGTAGGCTCCTAACTGTATTAGAATCATGTAAGACAACAGTTGTTTCACCATAGGGATGAAGCCATCTAGAAGATTTTCTATAAACCAACTCTTAATGAATTTTCATTTCGTCATGATCGTCATCTCAGTGGCCGAAACCCTGAGAAAAATTAGAAGGGAACAGAAGTAAATACTTCTGAGGACAAAGTGTAGAGTTTAGGAAGCCTGAGGGTTGACAGGATAGGATTTCTTAGGACGTTGAGTAGGGATGGGAGGAGATGTTTTTTTCTTTCCCTTGTCTCCACGATTTCGGTGGTGAAAGGGGCCTCTGAGCTGGAAATGTTCCCGATTGAGCCCCGCAGCCCCAGGCCCAGAGTGTGGAGGAGGGCGCAGCGGGTCGGCTAAGGGCGCGGCTGCCGTTTTGCAGAGGGCTGGAGGGGCAGTGGGGCTTTGTGGACGAGGAGGACCGGAAAGGTCCCCAAGACGTCCGTCGGGAGCCACGCGCCCAAGGGTCGGCTCCCGCAGGCGAGGGAGGAGGGCGGCCAGAACTGTGCACCCCCCCCACACCCCCGCCTTAGCCAAGGCAGTGACACATCCCCAGAGGAACAAGAGCCCGAGAGCACTGAGCAATGTTCCCCTGAGAAAACTCGATCCTGGTCCGGGCACCGGGACACCTCGGGAAGAAAGCCAGCGAGTGGCCACCTGGGCGAGACCGGCTGCCCCAGCAGGCGTCCGGGGCCCCTGGCCGCTTGGCCAGAGGCCGCCAGCCCCCACCCCGCAGCCCCCACCCGCAGCCGTGCCAGGGGAGCAGTGTGGAGATGCAGGCCGCGCCCACCTCACGCTCTTGGGGCTCCAGGAGGCGGCAGCTGGCGTCTACGGCCATACCACCCTGAACGCGCCCGATCTCGTCTGATCTCGGAAGCTAAGCAGGGTCGGGCCTGGTTAGTACTTGGATGGGAGACCGCCTGGGAATACCGGGTGCTGTAGGCTTTTGCTCGTCCCTCCCTCGCTGCTCCTTTTGGCCTCCGGGACCTCACCGCCCCGACCCAGCGCCACCACCACCGGCGACCCCTTCCCCGCCACCCCGCCAGACCCACGCCTCCCACCTCACAGACACGCCCCCGAATCCTCTCCTCTCCCCTCCCCACACTCTCGTGGGGCGCGCGCCCGCTCACTGGGCACCAGCCGGGTGGGTCCCAGGCCACGTTGGGGACCGCTCCCCAACTGTCCTCAGAAAGCCAGCAGGAGTAGAAAACGTTCAGGCGGACGGTGAGGGAAGTGCGAAAGCCCTGAGAAAGCGGGTCTGCAGCCCAGCGGGCCCCAGACTGGGACGCGCCACACCCTGGCTCGCCACAAGGTGGTGCACTGGGCCCAGGGCAAGACGCCAGGGGACAGGGAGGCAGGCCACCTCAGTCGGGTGCTGCTCCGTCGCTCGACCCAACACAGGTCAGCGTGTGCATGACCTCTCCGTGGGGCCCCAACTCCCACGGCGGTGCCTGCAGTCACGGGGACAGCGGGCGCAGGGCCTGAGCTCACGGTGAGGGGAGTATGCTTAGAATGCAAAATTCAAACACACCCGGGAATACATTGGCAAGGAGAAGTCCCAGAAAGAGTTGCAACCCTGACATTGAGGGCGCGTTTCCTTTTGCTTGGTCCTGTACCCTGCTTGAGTGTGAGTGGTGATGAATTGCTGCCCGTTTCGGATCGTTTGGTGGCAATGTAGTTTGTACCTTTCTCTGCAATGTGTGAAGTCTTTCTTTGTGTAATAGGCTGTATTGGCAAGTGTCTCTACCTTTCAGTGTTTATCCAAAGTCAATCCAAGGCTGTGGTCCACGAGTCTAAGAACAAACCCTGTGTTTTATGTCCAAAACTAAAAACATCACTTTTAAGTATGCTAGGACGGGTCCGGAGCAGGTAGAAATAGGGACTTCTTCCCGAGTAGTGTACAACGCCGTGGCCACTCATAGAAGTTTGTGCCTAGAGGGCTTTCATGTTCGATAGACACGCATCCATCATAACCACTTTTTTGTTTTATTTATTTGTTTATTTATGTATTTACGTATTTACGTATTGATTTTTGTGGTACCAGTGCTTGAATTCAGGCCGTACACCTTGCCCCGCTCCACCAGCCCTTTTCGTGTGAGGGTTTTAAAGGGTTGACTCTCCAGGGTCCCCGAAGCCCACACTGCCTAAATTACCTGTGATAGAAAGAAAGGCAGGGGCAGTGCCTGAGACCACAAGGACTTTTCCCCTTATCGCTTCCTGATTGCTTGCAAGTGCTGGCTGTCTACCACCACAAGGACACTTCTCTTTACCTCTCCCTGGCTGCGTACCCCGGAAAACCTCCTCACCCCTAGTCCCCGCCCGCCCCCACCCCCCCGGCGAGGCTTGCATCCCAGGCTGTCCAGAGTGCAGGACGCCCCTCACCACGGCAAAATAAAGCGTGCTCTCGTCTGTAGAGGTCTCGGTCTCCTTTTCCTCGAGGCATCCTCTTTTCTAACATTTGGCTTTTTCTAACAGGTCTCATGGAACGACTTGCTTGGGCGGGCCTGGAAACGTGATCCACCTGAGTAGCTAAGGTTTCAGGCGTGAGCAAGCAGCACCCAGCAAGAACCAAGGTGTTGAGAGGTCTGGCATGAGGGACTCCATTTCAACTTGGAAGGCCTTTCACCCTCATCTCTAGAAACTGTTTGTCTCTGAGCTGTTTCCTCGGAGGGTTTTTGGATTGGTCGTTTTCATCTTTCGACGTGAGGATTAGTTTTTTTCTCTAAGTGTCTTATGTGTGTGGGGGGGTCGAGCAACAAACAGGTCAGGTGGGAGTCAGTGTCAGCTGGACCCTTTGGCCAAATTTAAACAACAAACAGGCTTGGAAGGACTCCCTTTTTAGCTAGTGGCCTCTAAACCATGACAAAGAAAACAGAATCTAAAGCTGACTTGTGTGAGGGACATGTACCTGTCTGTTACAGTCTTTTTTCATTGTTTCTTTTTTTTTTGTTTGTTTAATGGGCTTGATTGTAAATGTCCCAGGAGGATCAGAAGTGCAATTCCAAATACGTAAAAGAGCCATGGTAAAAATTCTGACGGACAACTTAGCAACTAAGAGAAGAGTATGTCAGTACCATCAGCATTTGATCACAGCGTTTCTGTAAATTTTGTAGTTTAGAGGGCCCGACAGCCTTGGAAAATGCAGATATGCTTACTATCTAGGAACGAATGACAGCATGACAGCTCTCTAGAGGTTATCCACACATATCAGTGGTTATCCTGAGAGTAAAACCTCAGAGTGCCCATTCATTGAGGGGTCAGTGTCAGTGACCCCAAATAGCCTCATCACAGGCACATGTAGGCTCCTAACTGTATTAGAATCATGTAAGACAACAGTTGTTTCACCATAGGGATGAAGCCATCTAGAAGATTTTCTATAAACCAACTCTTAATGAATTTTCATTTCGTCATGATCGTCATCTCAGTGGCCGAAACCCTGAGAAAAATTAGAAGGGAACAGAAGTAAATACTTCTGAGGACAAAGTGTAGAGTTTAGGAAGCCTGAGGGTTGACAGGATAGGATTTCTTAGGACGTTGAGTAGGGATGGGAGGAGATGTTTTTTTCTTTCCCTTGTCTCCACGATTTCGGTGGTGAAAGGGGCCTCTGAGCTGGAAATGTTCCCGATTGAGCCCCGCAGCCCCAGGCCCAGAGTGTGGAGGAGGGCGCAGCGGGTCGGCTAAGGGCGCGGCTGCCGTTTTGCAGAGGGCTGGAGGGGCAGTGGGGCTTTGTGGACGAGGAGGACCGGAAAGGTCCCCAAGACGTCCGTCGGGAGCCACGCGCCCAAGGGTCGGCTCCCGCAGGCGAGGGAGGAGGGCGGCCAGAACTGTGCACCCCCCCCACACCCCCGCCTTAGCCAAGGCAGTGACACATCCCCAGAGGAACAAGAGCCCGAGAGCACTGAGCAATGTTCCCCTGAGAAAACTCGATCCTGGTCCGGGCACCGGGACACCTCGGGAAGAAAGCCAGCGAGTGGCCACCTGGGCGAGACCGGCTGCCCCAGCAGGCGTCCGGGGCCCCTGGCCGCTTGGCCAGAGGCCGCCAGCCCCCACCCCGCAGCCCCCACCCGCAGCCGTGCCAGGGGAGCAGTGTGGAGACGCAGGCCGCGCCCACCTCACGCTCTTGGGGCTCCAGGAGGCGGCAGCTGGCGTCTACGGCCATACCACCCTGAACGCGCCCGATCTCGTCTGATCTCGGAAGCTAAGCAGGGTCGGGCCTGGTTAGTACTTGGATGGGAGACCGCCTGGGAATACCGGGTGCTGTAGGCTTTTGCTCGTCCCTCCCTCGCTGCTCCTTTTGGCCTCCGGGACCTCACCGCCCCGACCCAGCGCCACCACCACCGGCGACCCCTTCCCCGCCACCCCGCCAGACCCACGCCTCCCACCTCACAGACACGCCCCCGAATCCTCTCCTCTCCCCTCCCCACACTCTCGTGGGGCGCGCGCCCGCTCACTGGGCACCAGCCGGGTGGGTCCCAGGCCACGTTGGGGACCGCTCCCCAACTGTCCTCAGAAAGCCAGCAGGAGTAGAAAACGTTCAGGCGGACGGTGAGGGAAGTGCGAAAGCCCTGAGAAAGCGGGTCTGCAGCCCAGCGGGCCCCAGACTGGGACGCGCCACACCCTGGCTCGCCACAAGGTGGTGCACTGGGCCCAGGGCAAGACGCCAGGGGACAGGGAGGCAGGCCACCTCAGTCGGGTGCTGCTCCGTCGCTCGACCCAACACAGGTCAGCGTGTGCATGACCTCTCCGTGGGGCCCCAACTCCCACGGCGGTGCCTGCAGTCACGGGGACAGCGGGCGCAGGGCCTGAGCTCACGGTGAGGGGAGTATGCTTAGAATGCAAAATTCAAACACACCCGGGAATACATTGGCAAGGAGAAGTCCCAGAAAGAGTTGCAACCCTGACATTGAGGGCGCGTTTCCTTTTGCTTGGTCCTGTACCCTGCTTGAGTGTGAGTGGTGATGAATTGCTGCCCGTTTCGGATCGTTTGGTGGCAATGCAGTTTGTACCTTTCTCTGCAATGTGTGAAGTCTTTCTTTGTGTAATAGGCTGTATTGGCAAGTGTCTCTACCTTTCAGTGTTTATCCAAAGTCAATCCAAGGCTGTGGTCCACGAGTCTAAGAACAAACCCTGTGTTTTATGTCCAAAACTAAAAACACCACTTTTAAGTATGCTAGGACGGGTCCGGAACAGGTAGAAATAGGGACTTCTTCCCGAGTAGTGTACAACGCCGTGGCCACTCATAGAAGTTTGTGCCTAGAGGGCTTTCATGTTCGATAGACACGCATCCATCATAACCACTTTTTGGTTTTATTTATTTATTTGTTTATTTATGTATTTACATATTTACGTATTGATTTTTGTGGTACCAGTGCTTGAATTCAGGGCGTACACCTGGCCCCGCTCCACCAGCCCTTTTCGTGTGAGGGTTTTAAAGGGTTGACTCTCCAGGGTCCCCGAAGCCCACACTGCCTAAATTACCTGTGATAGAAAGAAAGGCAGGGGCAGTGCCTGAGACCACAAGGACTTTTCCCCTTATCGCTTCCTGATTGCTTGCAAGTGCTGGCTGTCTACCACCACAAGGACACTTCTCTTTACCTCTCCCTGGCTGCGTACCCCGGAAAACCTCCTCACCCCTAGTCCCCGCCCCCCCCCCCCCCCGGCGAGGCTTGCATCCCAGGCTGTCCAGAGTGCAGGACGCCCCTCACCACGGCAAAATAAAGCGTGCTCTCGTCTGTAGAGGTCTCGGTCTCCTTTTCCTCGAGGCATCCTCTTTTCTAACATTTGGCTTTTTCTAACAGGTCTCATGGAACGACTTGCTTGGGCGGGCCTGGAAACGTGATCCACCTGAGTAGCTAAGGTTTCAGGCGTGAGCAAGCAGCACCCAGCAAGAACCAAGGTGTTGAGAGGTCTGGCATGAGGGACTCCATTTCAACTTGGAAGGCCTTTCACCCTCATCTCTAGAAACTGTTTGTCTCTGAGCTGTTTCCTCGGAGGGTTTTTGGATTGGTCGTTTTCATCTTTCGACGTGAGGATTAGTTTTTTTTCTCTAAGTGTCTTATGTGTGTGGGGGGGTCGAGCAACAAACAGGTCAGGTGGGAGTCAGTGTCAGCTGGACCCTTTGGCCAAATTTAAACAACAAACAGGCTTGGAAGGACTCCCTTTTTAGCTAGTGGCCTCTAAACCATGACAAAGAAAACAGAATCTAAAGCTGACTTGTGTGAGGGACATGTACCTGTCTGTTACAGTCTTTTTTCATTGTTTCTTTTTTTTTTGTTTGTTTAATGGGCTTGATTGTAAATGTCCCAGGAGGATCAGAAGTGCAATTCCAAATACGTAAAAGAGCCATGGTAAAAATTCTGACGGACAACTTAGCAACTAAGAGAAGAGTATGTCAGTACCATCAGCATTTGATCACAGCGTTTCTGTAAATTTTGTAGTTTAGAGGGCCCGACAGCCTTGGAAAATGCAGATATGCTTACTATCTAGGAACGAATGACAGCATGACAGCTCTCTAGAGGTTATCCACACATATCAGTGGTTATCCTGAGAGTAAAACCTCAGAGTGCCCATTCATTGAGGGGTCAGTGTCAGTGACCCCAAATAGCCTCATCACAGGCACATGTAGGCTCCTAACTGTATTAGAATCATGTAAGACAACAGTTGTTTCACCATAGGGATGAAGCCATCTAGAAGATTTTCTATAAACCAACTCTTAATGAATTTTCATTTCGTCATGATCGTCATCTCAGTGGCCGAAACCCTGAGAAAAATTAGAAGGGAACAGAAGTAAATACTTCTGAGGACAAAGTGTAGAGTTTAGGAAGCCTGAGGGTTGACAGGATAGGATTTCTTAGGACGTTGAGTAGGGATGGGAGGAGATGTTTTTTTCTTTCCCTTGTCTCCACGATTTCGGTGGTGAAAGGGGCCTCTGAGCTGGAAATGTTCCCGATTGAGCCCCGCAGCCCCAGGCCCAGAGTGTGGAGGAGGGCGCAGCGGGTCGGCTAAGGGCGCGGCTGCCGTTTTGCAGAGGGCTGGAGGGGCAGTGGGGCTTTGTGGACGAGGAGGACCGGAAAGGTCCCCAAGACGTCCGTCGGGAGCCACGCGCCCAAGGGTCGGCTCCCGCAGGCGAGGGAGGAGGGCGGCCAGAACTGTGCACCCCCCCCACACCCCCGCCTTAGCCAAGGCAGTGACACATCCCCAGAGGAACAAGAGCCCGAGAGCACTGAGCAATGTTCCCCTGAGAAAACTCGATCCTGGTCCGGGCACCGGGACACCTCGGGAAGAAAGCCAGCGAGTGGCCACCTGGGCGAGACCGGCTGCCCCAGCAGGCGTCCGGGGCCCCTGGCCGCTTGGCCAGAGGCCGCCAGCCCCCACCCCGCAGCCCCCACCCGCAGCCGTGCCAGGGGAGCAGTGTGGAGACGCAGGCCGCGCCCACCTCACGCTCTTGGGGCTCCAGGAGGCGGCAGCTGGCGTCTACGGCCATACCACCCTGAACGCGCCCGATCTCGTCTGATCTCGGAAGCTAAGCAGGGTCGGGCCTGGTTAGTACTTGGATGGGAGACCGCCTGGGAATACCGGGTGCTGTAGGCTTTTGCTCGTCCCTTCCTCGCTGCTCCTTTTGGCCTCCGGGACCTCACCGCCCCGACCCAGCGCCACCACCACCGGCGACCCCTTCCCCGCCACCCCGCCAGACCCACGCCTCCCACCTCACAGACACGCCCCCGAATCCTCTCCTCTCCCCTCCCCACACTCTCGTGGGGCGCGCGCCCGCTCACTGGGCACCAGCCGGGTGGGTCCCAGGCCACGTTGGGGACCGCTCCCCAACTGTCCTCAGAAAGCCAGCAGGAGTAGAAAACGTTCAGGCGGACGGTGAGGGAAGTGCGAAAGCCCTGAGAAAGCGGGTCTGCAGCCCAGCGGGCCCCAGACTGGGACGCGCCACACCCTGGCTCGCCACAAGGTGGTGCACTGGGCCCAGGGCAAGACGCCAGGGGACAGGGAGGCAGGCCACCTCAGTCGGGTGCTGCTCCGTCGCTCGACCCAACACAGGTCAGCGTGTGCATGACCTCTCCGTGGGGCCCCAACTCCCACGGCGGTGCCTGCAGTCACGGGGACAGCGGGCGCAGGGCCTGAGCTCACGGTGAGGGGAGTATGCTTAGAATGCAAAATTCAAACACACCCGGGAATACATTGGCAAGGAGAAGTCCCAGAAAGAGTTGCAACCCTGACATTGAGGGCGCGTTTCCTTTTGCTTGGTCCTGTACCCTGCTTGAGTGTGAGTGGTGATGAATTGCTGCCCGTTTCGGATCGTTTGGTGGCAATGTAGTTTGTACCTTTCTCTGCAATGTGTGAAGTCTTTCTTTGTGTAATAGGCTGTATTGGCAAGTGTCTCTACCTTTCAGTGTTTATCCAAAGTCAATCCAAGGCTGTGGTCCACGAGTCTAAGAACAAACCCTGTGTTTTATGTCCAAAACTAAAAACACCACTTTTAAGTATGCTAGGACGGGTCCGGAACAGGTAGAAATAGGGACTTCTTCCCGAGTAGTGTACAACGCCGTGGCCACTCATAGAAGTTTGTGCCTAGAGGGCTTTCATGTTCGATAGACACGCATCCATCATAACCACTTTTTTGTTTTATTTATTTATTTGTTTATTTATGTATTTACATATTTACGTATTGATTTTTGTGGTACCAGTGCTTGAATTCAGGGCGTACACCTGGCCCCGCTCCACCAGCCCTTTTCGTGTGAGGGTTTTAAAGGGTTGACTCTCCAGGGTCCCCGAAGCCCACACTGCCTAAATTACCTGTGATAGAAAGAAAGGCAGGGGCAGTGCCTGAGACCACAAGGACTTTTCCCCTTATCGCTTCCTGATTGCTTGCAAGTGCTGGCTGTCTACCACCACAAGGACACTTCTCTTTACCTCTCCCTGGCTGCGTACCCCGGAAAACCTCCTCACCCCTAGTCCCCGCCCCCCCCCCCCCCCGGCGAGGCTTGCATCCCAGGCTGTCCAGAGTGCAGGACGCCCCTCACCACGGCAAAATAAAGCGTGCTCTCGTCTGTAGAGGTCTCGGTCTCCTTTTCCTCGAGGCATCCTCTTTTCTAACATTTGGCTTTTTCTAACAGGTCTCATGGAACGACTTGCTTGGGCGGGCCTGGAAACGTGATCCACCTGAGTAGCTAAGGTTTCAGGCGTGAGCAAGCAGCACCCAGCAAGAACCAAGGTGTTGAGAGGTCTGGCATGAGGGACTCCATTTCAACTTGGAAGGCCTTTCACCCTCATCTCTAGAAACTGTTTGTCTCTGAGCTGTTTCCTCGGAGGGTTTTTGGATTGGTCGTTTTCATCTTTCGACGTGAGGATTAGTTTTTTTTCTCTAAGTGTCTTATGTGTGTGGGGGGGTCGAGCAACAAACAGGTCAGGTGGGAGTCAGTGTCAGCTGGACCCTTTGGCCAAATTTAAACAACAAACAGGCTTGGAAGGACTCCCTTTTTAGCTAGTGGCCTCTAAACCATGACAAAGAAAACAGAATCTAAAGCTGACTTGTGTGAGGGACATGTACCTGTCTGTTACAGTCTTTTTTCATTGTTTCTTTTTTTTTTGTTTGTTTAATGGGCTTGATTGTAAATGTCCCAGGAGGATCAGAAGTGCAATTCCAAATACGTAAAAGAGCCATGGTAAAAATTCTGACGGACAACTTAGCAACTAAGAGAAGAGTATGTCAGTACCATCAGCATTTGATCACAGCGTTTCTGTAAATTTTGTAGTTTAGAGGGCCCGACAGCCTTGGAAAATGCAGATATGCTTACTATCTAGGAACGAATGACAGCATGACAGCTCTCTAGAGGTTATCCACACATATCAGTGGTTATCCTGAGAGTAAAACCTCAGAGTGCCCATTCATTGAGGGGTCAGTGTCAGTGACCCCAAATAGCCTCATCACAGGCACATGTAGGCTCCTAACTGTATTAGAATCATGTAAGACAACAGTTGTTTCACCATAGGGATGAAGCCATCTAGAAGATTTTCTATAAACCAACTCTTAATGAATTTTCATTTCGTCATGATCGTCATCTCAGTGGCCGAAACCCTGAGAAAAATTAGAAGGGAACAGAAGTAAATACTTCTGAGGACAAAGTGTAGAGTTTAGGAAGCCTGAGGGTTGACAGGATAGGATTTCTTAGGACGTTGAGTAGGGATGGGAGGAGATGTTTTTTTCTTTCCCTTGTCTCCACGATTTCGGTGGTGAAAGGGGCCTCTGAGCTGGAAATGTTCCCGATTGAGCCCCGCAGCCCCAGGCCCAGAGTGTGGAGGAGGGCGCAGCGGGTCGGCTAAGGGCGCGGCTGCCGTTTTGCAGAGGGCTGGAGGGGCAGTGGGGCTTTGTGGACGAGGAGGACCGGAAAGGTCCCCAAGACGTCCGTCGGGAGCCACGCGCCCAAGGGTCGGCTCCCGCAGGCGAGGGAGGAGGGCGGCCAGAACTGTGCACCCCCCCCACACCCCCGCCTTAGCCAAGGCAGTGACACATCCCCAGAGGAACAAGAGCCCGAGAGCACTGAGCAATGTTCCCCTGAGAAAACTCGATCCTGGTCCGGGCACCGGGACACCTCGGGAAGAAAGCCAGCGAGTGGCCACCTGGGCGAGACCGGCTGCCCCAGCAGGCGTCCGGGGCCCCTGGCCGCTTGGCCAGAGGCCGCCAGCCCCCACCCCGCAGCCCCCACCCGCAGCCGTGCCAGGGGAGCAGTGTGGAGACGCAGGCCGCGCCCACCTCACGCTCTTGGGGCTCCAGGAGGCGGCAGCTGGCGTCTACGGCCATACCACCCTGAACGCGCCCGATCTCGTCTGATCTCGGAAGCTAAGCAGGGTCGGGCCTGGTTAGTACTTGGATGGGAGACCGCCTGGGAATACCGGGTGCTGTAGGCTTTTGCTCGTCCCTTCCTCGCTGCTCCTTTTGGCCTCCGGGACCTCACCGCCCCGACCCAGCGCCACCACCACCGGCGACCCCTTCCCCGCCACCCCGCCAGACCCACGCCTCCCACCTCACAGACACGCCCCCGAATCCTCTCCTCTCCCCTCCCCACACTCTCGTGGGGCGCGCGCCCGCTCACTGGGCACCAGCCGGGTGGGTCCCAGGCCACGTTGGGGACCGCTCCCCAACTGTCCTCAGAAAGCCAGCAGGAGTAGAAAACGTTCAGGCGGACGGTGAGGGAAGTGCGAAAGCCCTGAGAAAGCGGGTCTGCAGCCCAGCGGGCCCCAGACTGGGACGCGCCACACCCTGGCTCGCCACAAGGTGGTGCACTGGGCCCAGGGCAAGACGCCAGGGGACAGGGAGGCAGGCCACCTCAGTCGGGTGCTGCTCCGTCGCTCGACCCAACACAGGTCAGCGTGTGCATGACCTCTCCGTGGGGCCCCAACTCCCACGGCGGTGCCTGCAGTCACGGGGACAGCGGGCGCAGGGCCTGAGCTCACGGTGAGGGGAGTATGCTTAGAATGCAAAATTCAAACACACCCGGGAATACATTGGCAAGGAGAAGTCCCAGAAAGAGTTGCAACCCTGACATTGAGGGCGCGTTTCCTTTTGCTTGGTCCTGTACCCTGCTTGAGTGTGAGTGGTGATGAATTGCTGCCCGTTTCGGATCGTTTGGTGGCAATGTAGTTTGTACCTTTCTCTGCAATGTGTGAAGTCTTTCTTTGTGTAATAGGCTGTATTGGCAAGTGTCTCTACCTTTCAGTGTTTATCCAAAGTCAATCCAAGGCTGTGGTCCACGAGTCTAAGAACAAACCCTGTGTTTTATGTCCAAAACTAAAAACACCACTTTTAAGTATGCTAGGACGGGTCCGGAACAGGTAGAAATAGGGACTTCTTCCCGAGTAGTGTACAACGCCGTGGCCACTCATAGAAGTTTGTGCCTAGAGGGCTTTCATGTTCGATAGACACGCATCCATCATAACCACTTTTTTGTTTTATTTATTTATTTGTTTATTTATGTATTTACATATTTACGTATTGATTTTTGTGGTACCAGTGCTTGAATTCAGGGCGTACACCTGGCCCCGCTCCACCAGCCCTTTTCGTGTGAGGGTTTTAAAGGGTTGACTCTCCAGGGTCCCCGAAGCCCACACTGCCTAAATTACCTGTGATAGAAAGAAAGGCAGGGGCAGTGCCTGAGACCACAAGGACTTTTCCCCTTATCGCTTCCTGATTGCTTGCAAGTGCTGGCTGTCTACCACCACAAGGACACTTCTCTTTACCTCTCCCTGGCTGCGTACCCCGGAAAACCTCCTCACCCCTAGTCCCCGCCCCCCCCCCCCCCCCCCCGGCGAGGCTTGCATCCCAGGCTGTCCAGAGTGCAGGACGCCCCTCACCACGGCAAAATAAAGCGTGCTCTCGTCTGTAGAGGTCTCGGTCTCCTTTTCCTCGAGGCATCCTCTTTTCTAAATTTGGCTTTTTCTAACAGGTCTCATGGAACGACTTGCTTGGGCGGGCCTGGAAACGTGATCCACCTGAGTAGCTAAGGTTTCAGGCGTGAGCAAGCAGCACCCAGCAAGAACCAAGGTGTTGAGAGGTCTGGCATGAGGGACTCCATTTCAACTTGGAAGGCCTTTCACCCTCATCTCTAGAAACTGTTTGTCTCTGAGCTGTTTCCTCGGAGGGTTTTTGGATTGGTCGTTTTCATCTTTCGACGTGAGGATTAGTTTTTTTTTCTCTAAGTGTCTTATGTGTGTGGGGGGGTCGAGCAACAAACAGGTCAGGTGGGAGTCAGTGTCAGCTGGACCCTTTGGCCAAATTTAAACAACAAACAGGCTTGGAAGGACTCCCTTTTTAGCTAGTGGCCTCTAAACCATGACAAAGAAAACAGAATCTAAAGCTGACTTGTGTGAGGGACATGTACCTGTCTGTTACAGTCTTTTTTCATTGTTTCTTTTTTTTTTGTTTGTTTAATGGGCTTGATTGTAAATGTCCCAGGAGGATCAGAAGTGCAATTCCAAATACGTAAAAGAGCCATGGTAAAAATTCTGACGGACAACTTAGCAACTAAGAGAAGAGTATGTCAGTACCATCAGCATTTGATCACAGCGTTTCTGTAAATTTTGTAGTTTAGAGGGCCCGACAGCCTTGGAAAATGCAGATATGCTTACTATCTAGGAACGAATGACAGCATGACAGCTCTCTAGAGGTTATCCACACATATCAGTGGTTATCCTGAGAGTAAAACCTCAGAGTGCCCATTCATTGAGGGGTCAGTGTCAGTGACCCCAAATAGCCTCATCACAGGCACATGTAGGCTCCTAACTGTATTAGAATCATGTAAGACAACAGTTGTTTCACCATAGGGATGAAGCCATCTAGAAGATTTTCTATAAACCAACTCTTAATGAATTTTCATTTCGTCATGATCGTCATCTCAGTGGCCGAAACCCTGAGAAAAATTAGAAGGGAACAGAAGTAAATACTTCTGAGGACAAAGTGTAGAGTTTAGGAAGCCTGAGGGTTGACAGGATAGGATTTCTTAGGACGTTGAGTAGGGATGGGAGGAGATGTTTTTTTCTTTCCCTTGTCTCCACGATTTCGGTGGTGAAAGGGGCCTCTGAGCTGGAAATGTTCCCGATTGAGCCCCGCAGCCCCAGGCCCAGAGTGTGGAGGAGGGCGCAGCGGGTCGGCTAAGGGCGCGGCTGCCGTTTTGCAGAGGGCTGGAGGGGCAGTGGGGCTTTGTGGACGAGGAGGACCGGAAAGGTCCCCAAGACGTCCGTCGGGAGCCACGCGCCCAAGGGTCGGCTCCCGCAGGCGAGGGAGGAGGGCGGCCAGAACTGTGCACCCCCCCCACACCCCCGCCTTAGCCAAGGCAGTGACACATCCCCAGAGGAACAAGAGCCCGAGAGCACTGAGCAATGTTCCCCTGAGAAAACTCGATCCTGGTCCGGGCACCGGGACACCTCGGGAAGAAAGCCAGCGAGTGGCCACCTGGGCGAGACCGGCTGCCCCAGCAGGCGTCCGGGGCCCCTGGCCGCTTGGCCAGAGGCCGCCAGCCCCCACCCCGCAGCCCCCACCCGCAGCCGTGCCAGGGGAGCAGTGTGGAGACGCAGGCCGCGCCCACCTCACGCTCTTGGGGCTCCAGGAGGCGGCAGCTGGCGTCTACGGCCATACCACCCTGAACGCGCCCGATCTCGTCTGATCTCGGAAGCTAAGCAGGGTCGGGCCTGGTTAGTACTTGGATGGGAGACCGCCTGGGAATACCGGGTGCTGTAGGCTTTTGCTCGTCCCTTCCTCGCTGCTCCTTTTGGCCTCCGGGACCTCACCGCCCCGACCCAGCGCCACCACCACCGGCGACCCCTTCCCCGCCACCCCGCCAGACCCACGCCTCCCACCTCACAGACACGCCCCCGAATCCTCTCCTCTCCCCTCCCCACACTCTCGTGGGGCGCGCGCCCGCTCACTGGGCACCAGCCGGGTGGGTCCCAGGCCACGTTGGGGACCGCTCCCCAACTGTCCTCAGAAAGCCAGCAGGAGTAGAAAACGTTCAGGCGGACGGTGAGGGAAGTGCGAAAGCCCTGAGAAAGCGGGTCTGCAGCCCAGCGGGCCCCAGACTGGGACGCGCCACACCCTGGCTCGCCACAAGGTGGTGCACTGGGCCCAGGGCAAGACGCCAGGGGACAGGGAGGCAGGCCACCTCAGTCGGGTGCTGCTCCGTCGCTCGACCCAACACAGGTCAGCGTGTGCATGACCTCTCCGTGGGGCCCCAACTCCCACGGCGGTGCCTGCAGTCACGGGGACAGCGGGCGCAGGGCCTGAGCTCACGGTGAGGGGAGTATGCTTAGAATGCAAAATTCAAACACACCCGGGAATACATTGGCAAGGAGAAGTCCCAGAAAGAGTTGCAACCCTGACATTGAGGGCGCGTTTCCTTTTGCTTGGTCCTGTACCCTGCTTGAGTGTGAGTGGTGATGAATTGCTGCCCGTTTCGGATCGTTTGGTGGCAATGTAGTTTGTACCTTTCTCTGCAATGTGTGAAGTCTTTCTTTGTGTAATAGGCTGTATTGGCAAGTGTCTCTACCTTTCAGTGTTTATCCAAAGTCAATCCAAGGCTGTGGTCCACGAGTCTAAGAACAAACCCTGTGTTTTATGTCCAAAACTAAAAACACCACTTTTAAGTATGCTAGGACGGGTCCGGAACAGGTAGAAATAGGGACTTCTTCCCGAGTAGTGTACAACGCCGTGGCCACTCATAGAAGTTTGTGCCTAGAGGGCTTTCATGTTCGATAGACACGCATCCATCATAACCACTTTTTTGTTTTATTTATTTATTTGTTTATTTATGTATTTACATATTTACGTATTGATTTTTGTGGTACCAGTGCTTGAATTCAGGGCGTACACCTGGCCCCGCTCCACCAGCCCTTTTCGTGTGAGGGTTTTAAAGGGTTGACTCTCCAGGGTCCCCGAAGCCCACACTGCCTAAATTACCTGTGATAGAAAGAAAGGCAGGGGCAGTGCCTGAGACCACAAGGACTTTTCCCCTTATCGCTTCCTGATTGCTTGCAAGTGCTGGCTGTCTACCACCACAAGGACACTTCTCTTTACCTCTCCCTGGCTGCGTACCCCGGAAAACCTCCTCACCCCTAGTCCCCGCCCCCCCCCCCCCCCCGGCGAGGCTTGCATCCCAGGCTGTCCAGAGTGCAGGACGCCCCTCACCACGGCAAAATAAAGCGTGCTCTCGTCTGTAGAGGTCTCGGTCTCCTTTTCCTCGAGGCATCCTCTTTTCTAACATTTGGCTTTTTCTAACAGGTCTCATGGAACGACTTGCTTGGGCGGGCCTGGAAACGTGATCCACCTGAGTAGCTAAGGTTTCAGGCGTGAGCAAGCAGCACCCAGCAAGAACCAAGGTGTTGAGAGGTCTGGCATGAGGGACTCCATTTCAACTTGGAAGGCCTTTCACCCTCATCTCTAGAAACTGTTTGTCTCTGAGCTGTTTCCTCGGAGGGTTTTTGGATTGGTCGTTTTCATCTTTCGACGTGAGGATTAGTTTTTTTTCTCTAAGTGTCTTATGTGTGTGGGGGGGTCGAGCAACAAACAGGTCAGGTGGGAGTCAGTGTCAGCTGGACCCTTTGGCCAAATTTAAACAACAAACAGGCTTGGAAGGACTCCCTTTTTAGCTAGTGGCCTCTAAACCATGACAAAGAAAACAGAATCTAAAGCTGACTTGTGTGAGGGACATGTACCTGTCTGTTACAGTCTTTTTTCATTGTTTCTTTTTTTTTTGTTTGTTTAATGGGCTTGATTGTAAATGTCCCAGGAGGATCAGAAGTGCAATTCCAAATACGTAAAAGAGCCATGGTAAAAATTCTGACGGACAACTTAGCAACTAAGAGAAGAGTATGTCAGTACCATCAGCATTTGATCACAGCGTTTCTGTAAATTTTGTAGTTTAGAGGGCCCGACAGCCTTGGAAAATGCAGATATGCTTACTATCTAGGAACGAATGACAGCATGACAGCTCTCTAGAGGTTATCCACACATATCAGTGGTTATCCTGAGAGTAAAACCTCAGAGTGCCCATTCATTGAGGGGTCAGTGTCAGTGACCCCAAATAGCCTCATCACAGGCACATGTAGGCTCCTAACTGTATTAGAATCATGTAAGACAACAGTTGTTTCACCATAGGGATGAAGCCATCTAGAAGATTTTCTATAAACCAACTCTTAATGAATTTTCATTTCGTCATGATCGTCATCTCAGTGGCCGAAACCCTGAGAAAAATTAGAAGGGAACAGAAGTAAATACTTCTGAGGACAAAGTGTAGAGTTTAGGAAGCCTGAGGGTTGACAGGATAGGATTTCTTAGGACGTTGAGTAGGGATGGGAGGAGATGTTTTTTTCTTTCCCTTGTCTCCACGATTTCGGTGGTGAAAGGGGCCTCTGAGCTGGAAATGTTCCCGATTGAGCCCCGCAGCCCCAGGCCCAGAGTGTGGAGGAGGGCGCAGCGGGTCGGCTAAGGGCGCGGCTGCCGTTTTGCAGAGGGCTGGAGGGGCAGTGGGGCTTTGTGGACGAGGAGGACCGGAAAGGTCCCCAAGACGTCCGTCGGGAGCCACGCGCCCAAGGGTCGGCTCCCGCAGGCGAGGGAGGAGGGCGGCCAGAACTGTGCACCCCCCCCACACCCCCGCCTTAGCCAAGGCAGTGACACATCCCCAGAGGAACAAGAGCCCGAGAGCACTGAGCAATGTTCCCCTGAGAAAACTCGATCCTGGTCCGGGCACCGGGACACCTCGGGAAGAAAGCCAGCGAGTGGCCACCTGGGCGAGACCGGCTGCCCCAGCAGGCGTCCGGGGCCCCTGGCCGCTTGGCCAGAGGCCGCCAGCCCCCACCCCGCAGCCCCCACCCGCAGCCGTGCCAGGGGAGCAGTGTGGAGACGCAGGCCGCGCCCACCTCACGCTCTTGGGGCTCCAGGAGGCGGCAGCTGGCGTCTACGGCCATACCACCCTGAACGCGCCCGATCTCGTCTGATCTCGGAAGCTAAGCAGGGTCGGGCCTGGTTAGTACTTGGATGGGAGACCGCCTGGGAATACCGGGTGCTGTAGGCTTTTGCTCGTCCCTTCCTCGCTGCTCCTTTTGGCCTCCGGGACCTCACCGCCCCGACCCAGCGCCACCACCACCGGCGACCCCTTCCCCGCCACCCCGCCAGACCCACGCCTCCCACCTCACAGACACGCCCCCGAATCCTCTCCTCTCCCCTCCCCACACTCTCGTGGGGCGCGCGCCCGCTCACTGGGCACCAGCCGGGTGGGTCCCAGGCCACGTTGGGGACCGCTCCCCAACTGTCCTCAGAAAGCCAGCAGGAGTAGAAAACGTTCAGGCGGACGGTGAGGGAAGTGCGAAAGCCCTGAGAAAGCGGGTCTGCAGCCCAGCGGGCCCCAGACTGGGACGCGCCACACCCTGGCTCGCCACAAGGTGGTGCACTGGGCCCAGGGCAAGACGCCAGGGGACAGGGAGGCAGGCCACCTCAGTCGGGTGCTGCTCCGTCGCTCGACCCAACACAGGTCAGCGTGTGCATGACCTCTCCGTGGGGCCCCAACTCCCACGGCGGTGCCTGCAGTCACGGGGACAGCGGGCGCAGGGCCTGAGCTCACGGTGAGGGGAGTATGCTTAGAATGCAAAATTCAAACACACCCGGGAATACATTGGCAAGGAGAAGTCCCAGAAAGAGTTGCAACCCTGACATTGAGGGCGCGTTTCCTTTTGCTTGGTCCTGTACCCTGCTTGAGTGTGAGTGGTGATGAATTGCTGCCCGTTTCGGATCGTTTGGTGGCAATGTAGTTTGTACCTTTCTCTGCAATGTGTGAAGTCTTTCTTTGTGTAATAGGCTGTATTGGCAAGTGTCTCTACCTTTCAGTGTTTATCCAAAGTCAATCCAAGGCTGTGGTCCACGAGTCTAAGAACAAACCCTGTGTTTTATGTCCAAAACTAAAAACACCACTTTTAAGTATGCTAGGACGGGTCCGGAACAGGTAGAAATAGGGACTTCTTCCCGAGTAGTGTACAACGCCGTGGCCACTCATAGAAGTTTGTGCCTAGAGGGCTTTCATGTTCGATAGACACGCATCCATCATAACCACTTTTTTGTTTTATTTATTTATTTGTTTATTTATGTATTTACATATTTACGTATTGATTTTTGTGGTACCAGTGCTTGAATTCAGGGCGTACACCTGGCCCCGCTCCACCAGCCCTTTTCGTGTGAGGGTTTTAAAGGGTTGACTCTCCAGGGTCCCCGAAGCCCACACTGCCTAAATTACCTGTGATAGAAAGAAAGGCAGGGGCAGTGCCTGAGACCACAAGGACTTTTCCCCTTATCGCTTCCTGATTGCTTGCAAGTGCTGGCTGTCTACCACCACAAGGACACTTCTCTTTACCTCTCCCTGGCTGCGTACCCCGGAAAACCTCCTCACCCCTAGTCCCCGCCCCCCCCCCCCCCGGCGAGGCTTGCATCCCAGGCTGTCCAGAGTGCAGGACGCCCCTCACCACGGCAAAATAAAGCGTGCTCTCGTCTGTAGAGGTCTCGGTCTCCTTTTCCTCGAGGCATCCTCTTTTCTAACATTTGGCTTTTTCTAACAGGTCTCATGGAACGACTTGCTTGGGCGGGCCTGGAAACGTGATCCACCTGAGTAGCTAAGGTTTCAGGCGTGAGCAAGCAGCACCCAGCAAGAACCAAGGTGTTGAGAGGTCTGGCATGAGGGACTCCATTTCAACTTGGAAGGCCTTTCACCCTCATCTCTAGAAACTGTTTGTCTCTGAGCTGTTTCCTCGGAGGGTTTTTGGATTGGTCGTTTTCATCTTTCGACGTGAGGATTAGTTTTTTTTCTCTAAGTGTCTTATGTGTGTGGGGGGGTCGAGCAACAAACAGGTCAGGTGGGAGTCAGTGTCAGCTGGACCCTTTGGCCAAATTTAAACAACAAACAGGCTTGGAAGGACTCCCTTTTTAGCTAGTGGCCTCTAAACCATGACAAAGAAAACAGAATCTAAAGCTGACTTGTGTGAGGGACATGTACCTGTCTGTTACAGTCTTTTTTCATTGTTTCTTTTTTTTTTGTTTGTTTAATGGGCTTGATTGTAAATGTCCCAGGAGGATCAGAAGTGCAATTCCAAATACGTAAAAGAGCCATGGTAAAAATTCTGACGGACAACTTAGCAACTAAGAGAAGAGTATGTCAGTACCATCAGCATTTGATCACAGCGTTTCTGTAAATTTTGTAGTTTAGAGGGCCCGACAGCCTTGGAAAATGCAGATATGCTTACTATCTAGGAACGAATGACAGCATGACAGCTCTCTAGAGGTTATCCACACATATCAGTGGTTATCCTGAGAGTAAAACCTCAGAGTGCCCATTCATTGAGGGGTCAGTGTCAGTGACCCCAAATAGCCTCATCACAGGCACATGTAGGCTCCTAACTGTATTAGAATCATGTAAGACAACAGTTGTTTCACCATAGGGATGAAGCCATCTAGAAGATTTTCTATAAACCAACTCTTAATGAATTTTCATTTCGTCATGATCGTCATCTCAGTGGCCGAAACCCTGAGAAAAATTAGAAGGGAACAGAAGTAAATACTTCTGAGGACAAAGTGTAGAGTTTAGGAAGCCTGAGGGTTGACAGGATAGGATTTCTTAGGACGTTGAGTAGGGATGGGAGGAGATGTTTTTTTCTTTCCCTTGTCTCCACGATTTCGGTGGTGAAAGGGGCCTCTGAGCTGGAAATGTTCCCGATTGAGCCCCGCAGCCCCAGGCCCAGAGTGTGGAGGAGGGCGCAGCGGGTCGGCTAAGGGCGCGGCTGCCGTTTTGCAGAGGGCTGGAGGGGCAGTGGGGCTTTGTGGACGAGGAGGACCGGAAAGGTCCCCAAGACGTCCGTCGGGAGCCACGCGCCCAAGGGTCGGCTCCCGCAGGCGAGGGAGGAGGGCGGCCAGAACTGTGCACCCCCCCCACACCCCCGCCTTAGCCAAGGCAGTGACACATCCCCAGAGGAACAAGAGCCCGAGAGCACTGAGCAATGTTCCCCTGAGAAAACTCGATCCTGGTCCGGGCACCGGGACACCTCGGGAAGAAAGCCAGCGAGTGGCCACCTGGGCGAGACCGGCTGCCCCAGCAGGCGTCCGGGGCCCCTGGCCGCTTGGCCAGAGGCCGCCAGCCCCCACCCCGCAGCCCCCACCCGCAGCCGTGCCAGGGGAGCAGTGTGGAGACGCAGGCCGCGCCCACCTCACGCTCTTGGGGCTCCAGGAGGCGGCAGCTGGCGTCTACGGCCATACCACCCTGAACGCGCCCGATCTCGTCTGATCTCGGAAGCTAAGCAGGGTCGGGCCTGGTTAGTACTTGGATGGGAGACCGCCTGGGAATACCGGGTGCTGTAGGCTTTTGCTCGTCCCTCCCTCGCTGCTCCTTTTGGCCTCCGGGACCTCACCGCCCCGACCCAGCGCCACCACCACCGGCGACCCCTTCCCCGCCACCCCGCCAGACCCACGCCTCCCACCTCACAGACACGCCCCCGAATCCTCTCCTCTCCCCTCCCCACACTCTCGTGGGGCGCGCGCCCGCTCACTGGGCACCAGCCGGGTGGGTCCCAGGCCACGTTGGGGACCGCTCCCCAACTGTCCTCAGAAAGCCAGCAGGAGTAGAAAACGTTCAGGCGGACGGTGAGGGAAGTGCGAAAGCCCTGAGAAAGCGGGTCTGCAGCCCAGCGGGCCCCAGACTGGGACGCGCCACACCCTGGCTCGCCACAAGGTGGTGCACTGGGCCCAGGGCAAGACGCCAGGGGACAGGGAGGCAGGCCACCTCAGTTGGGTGCTGCTCCGTCGCTCGACCCAACACAGGTCAGCGTGTGCATGACCTCTCCGTGGGGCCCCAACTCCCACGGCGGTGCCTGCAGTCACGGGGACAGCGGGCGCAGGGCCTGAGCTCACGGTGAGGGGAGTATGCTTAGAATGCAAAATTCAAACACACCCGGGAATACATTGGCAAGGAGAAGTCCCAGAAAGAGTTGCAACCCTGACATTGAGGGCGCGTTTCCTTTTGCTTGGTCCTGTACCCTGCTTGAGTGTGAGTGGTGATGAATTGCTGCCCGTTTCGGATCGTTTGGTGGCAATGTAGTTTGTACCTTTCTCTGCAATGTGTGAAGTCTTTCTTTGTGTAATAGGCTGTATTGGCAAGTGTCTCTACCTTTCAGTGTTTATCCAAAGTCAATCCAAGGCTGTGGTCCACGAGTCTAAGAACAAACCCTGTGTTTTATGTCCAAAACTAAAAACACCACTTTTAAGTATGCTAGGACGGGTCCGGAACAGGTAGAAATAGGGACTTCTTCCCGAGTAGTGTACAACGCCGTGGCCACTCATAGAAGTTTGTGCCTAGAGGGCTTTCATGTTCGATAGACACGCATCCATCATAACCACTTTTTTGTTTTATTTATTTATTTGTTTATTTATGTATTTACATATTTACGTATTGATTTTTGTGGTACCAGTGCTTGAATTCAGGGCGTACACCTGGCCCCGCTCCACCAGCCCTTTTCGTGTGAGGGTTTTAAAGGGTTGACTCTCCAGGGTCCCCGAAGCCCACACTGCCTAAATTACCTGTGATAGAAAGAAAGGCAGGGGCAGTGCCTGAGACCACAAGGACTTTTCCCCTTATCGCTTCCTGATTGCTTGCAAGTGCTGGCTGTCTACCACCACAAGGACACTTCTCTTTACCTCTCCCTGGCTGCGTACCCCGGAAAACCTCCTCACCCCTAGTCCCCGCCCCCCCCCCCGGCGAGGCTTGCATCCCAGGCTGTCCAGAGTGCAGGACGCCCCTCACCACGGCAAAATAAAGCGTGCTCTCGTCTGTAGAGGTCTCGGTCTCCTTTTCCTCGAGGCATCCTCTTTTCTAACATTTGGCTTTTTCTAACAGGTCTCATGGAACGACTTGCTTGGGCGGGCCTGGAAACGTGATCCACCTGAGTAGCTAAGGTTTCAGGCGTGAGCAAGCAGCACCCAGCAAGAACCAAGGTGTTGAGAGGTCTGGCATGAGGGACTCCATTTCAACTTGGAAGGCCTTTCACCCTCATCTCTAGAAACTGTTTGTCTCTGAGCTGTTTCCTCGGAGGGTTTTTGGATTGGTCGTTTTCATCTTTCGACGTGAGGATTAGTTTTTTTTCTCTAAGTGTCTTATGTGTGTGGGGGGGTCGAGCAACAAACAGGTCAGGTGGGAGTCAGTGTCAGCTGGACCCTTTGGCCAAATTTAAACAACAAACAGGCTTGGAAGGACTCCCTTTTTAGCTAGTGGCCTCTAAACCATGACAAAGAAAACAGAATCTAAAGCTGACTTGTGTGAGGGACATGTACCTGTCTGTTACAGTCTTTTTTCATTGTTTCTTTTTTTTTTGTTTGTTTAATGGGCTTGATTGTAAATGTCCCAGGAGGATCAGAAGTGCAATTCCAAATACGTAAAAGAGCCATGGTAAAAATTCTGACGGACAACTTAGCAACTAAGAGAAGAGTATGTCAGTACCATCAGCATTTGATCACAGCGTTTCTGTAAATTTTGTAGTTTAGAGGGCCCGACAGCCTTGGAAAATGCAGATATGCTTACTATCTAGGAACGAATGACAGCATGACAGCTCTCTAGAGGTTATCCACACATATCAGTGGTTATCCTGAGAGTAAAACCTCAGAGTGCCCATTCATGGAGGGGTCAGTGTCAGTGACCCCAAATAGCCTCATCACAGGCACATGTAGGCTCCTAACTGTATTAGAATCATGTAAGACAACAGTTGTTTCACCATAGGGATGAAGCCATCTAGAAGATTTTCTATAAACCAACTCTTAATGAATTTTCATTTCGTCATGATCGTCATCTCAGTGGCCGAAACCCTGAGAAAAATTAGAAGGGAACAGAAGTAAATACTTCTGAGGACAAAGTGTAGAGTTTAGGAAGCCTGAGGGTTGACAGGATAGGATTTCTTAGGACGTTGAGTAGGGATGGGAGGAGATGTTTTTTTCTTTCCCTTGTCTCCACGATTTCGGTGGTGAAAGGGGCCTCTGAGCTGGAAATGTTCCCGATTGAGCCCCGCAGCCCCAGGCCCAGAGTGTGGAGGAGGGCGCAGCGGGTCGGCTAAGGGCGCAGCTGCCGTTTTGCAGAGGGCTGGAGGGGCAGTGGGGCTTTGTGGACGAGGAGGACCGGAAAGGTCCCCAAGACGTCCGTCGGGAGCCACGCGCCCAAGGGTCGGCTCCCGCAGGCGAGGGAGGAGGGCGGCCAGAACTGTGCACCCCCCCCACACCCCCGCCTTAGCCAAGGCAGTGACACATCCCCAGAGGAACAAGAGCCCGAGAGCACTGAGCAATGTTCCCCTGAGAAAACTCGATCCTGGTCCGGGCACCGGGACACCTTGGGAAGAAAGCCAGCGAGTGGCCACCTGGGCGAGACCGGCTGCCCCAGCAGGCGTCCGGGGCCCCTGGCCGCTTGGCCAGAGGCCGCCAGCCCCCACCCCGCAGCCCCCACCCGCAGCCGTGCCAGGGGAGCAGTGTGGAGACGCAGGCCGCGCCCACCTCACGCTCTTGGGGCTCCAGGAGGCGGCAGCTGGCGTCTACGGCCATACCACCCTGAACGCGCCCGATCTCGTCTGATCTCGGAAGCTAAGCAGGGTCGGGCCTGGTTAGTACTTGGATGGGAGACCGCCTGGGAATACCGGGTGCTGTAGGCTTTTGCTCATCCCTTCCTCGCTGCTCCTTTTGGCCTCCGGGACCTCACCGCCCCGACCCAGCGCCACCACCACCGGCGACCCCTTCCCCGCCACCCCGCCAGACCCACGCCTCCCACCTCACAGACACGCCCCCGAATCCTCTCTCCCCTCCCCACACTCTCGTGGGGCGCGCGCCCGCTCACTGGGCACCAGCCGGGTGGGTCCCAGGCCACGTTGGGGACCGCTCCCCAAATGTCCTCAGAAAGCCAGCAGGAGTAGAAAACGTTCAGGCGGACGGTGAGGGAAGTGCGAAAGCCCTGAGAAAGCGGGTCTGCAGCCCAGCGGGCCCCAGACTGGGACGCGCCACACCCTGGCTCGCCACAAGGTGGTGCACTGGGCCCAGGGCAAGACGCCAGGGGACAGGGAGGCAGGCCACCTCAGTCGGGTGCTGCTCCGTCGCTCGACCCAACACAGGTCAGCGTGTGCATGACCTCTCCGTGGGGCCCCAACTCCCACGGCGGTGCCTGCAGTCACGGGGACAGCGGGCGCAGGGCCTGAGCTCACGGTGAGGGGAGTATGCTTAGAATGCAAAATTCAAACACACCCGGGAATACATTGGCAAGGAGAAGTCCCAGAAAGAGTTGCAACCCTGACATTGAGGGCGCGTTTCCTTTTGCTTGGTCCTGTACCCTGCTTGAGTGTGAGTGGTGATGAATTGCTGCCCGTTTCGGATCGTTTGGTGGCAATGTAGTTTGTACCTTTCTCTGCAATGTGTGAAGTCTTTCTTTGTGTAATAGGCTGTATTGGCAAGTGTCTCTACCTTTCAGTGTTTATCCAAAGTCAATCCAAGGCTGTGGTCCACGAGTCTAAGAACAAACCCTGTGTTTTATGTCCAAAACTAAAAACACCACTTTTAAGTATGCTAGGACGGGTCCGGAACAGGTAGAAATAGGGACTTCTTCCCGAGTAGTGTACAACGCCGTGGCCACTCATAGAAGTTTGTGCCTAGAGGGCTTTCATGTTCGATAGACACGCATCCATCATAACCACTTTTTTGTTTTATTTATTTATTTGTTTATTTATGTATTTACATATTTACGTATTGATTTTTGTGGTACCAGTGCTTGAATTCAGGGCGTACACCTGGCCCCGCTCCACCAGCCCTTTTCGTGTGAGGGTTTTAAAGGGTTGACTCTCCAGGGTCCCCGAAGCCCACACTGCCTAAATTACCTGTGATAGAAAGAAAGGCAGGGGCAGTGCCTGAGACCACAAGGACTTTTCCCCTTATCGCTTCCTGATTGCTTGCAAGTGCTGGCTGTCTACCACCACAAGGACACTTCTCTTTACCTCTCCCTGGCTGCGTACCCCGGAAAACCTCCTCACCCCTAGTCCCCGCCCCCCCCCCCCCCCCCGGCGAGGCTTGCATCCCAGGCTGTCCAGAGTGCAGGACGCCCCTCACCACGGCAAAATAAAGCGTGCTCTCGTCTGTAGAGGTCTCGGTCTCCTTTTCCTCGAGGCATCCTCTTTTCTAACATTTGGCTTTTTCTAACAGGTCTCATGGAACGACTTGCTTGGGCGGGCCTGGAAACGTGATCCACCTGAGTAGCTAAGGTTTCAGGCGTGAGCAAGCAGCACCCAGCAAGAACCAAGGTGTTGAGAGGTCTGGCATGAGGGACTCCATTTCAACTTGGAAGGCCTTTCACCCTCATCTCTAGAAACTGTTTGTCTCTGAGCTGTTTCCTCGGAGGGTTTTTGGATTGGTCGTTTTCATCTTTCGACGTGAGGATTAGTTTTTTTTCTCTAAGTGTCTTATGTGTGTGGGGGGGTCGAGCAACAAACAGGTCAGGTGGGAGTCAGTGTCAGCTGGACCCTTTGGCCAAATTTAAACAACAAACAGGCTTGGAAGGACTCCCTTTTTAGCTAGTGGCCTCTAAACCATGACAAAGAAAACAGAATCTAAAGCTGACTTGTGTGAGGGACATGTACCTGTCTGTTACAGTCTTTTTTCATTGTTTCTTTTTTTTTTGTTTGTTTAATGGGCTTGATTGTAAATGTCCCAGGAGGATCAGAAGTGCAATTCCAAATACGTAAAAGAGCCATGGTAAAAATTCTGACGGACAACTTAGCAACTAAGAGAAGAGTATGTCAGTACCATCAGCATTTGATCACAGCGTTTCTGTAAATTTTGTAGTTTAGAGGGCCCGACAGCCTTGGAAAATGCAGATATGCTTACTATCTAGGAACGAATGACAGCATGACAGCTCTCTAGAGGTTATCCACACATATCAGTGGTTATCCTGAGAGTAAAACCTCAGAGTGCCCATTCATTGAGGGGTCAGTGTCAGTGACCCCAAATAGCCTCATCACAGGCACATGTAGGCTCCTAACTGTATTAGAATCATGTAAGACAACAGTTGTTTCACCATAGGGATGAAGCCATCTAGAAGATTTTCTATAAACCAACTCTTAATGAATTTTCATTTCGTCATGATCGTCATCTCAGTGGCCGAAACCCTGAGAAAAATTAGAAGGGAACAGAAGTAAATACTTCTGAGGACAAAGTGTAGAGTTTAGGAAGCCTGAGGGTTGACAGGATAGGATTTCTTAGGACGTTGAGTAGGGATGGGAGGAGATGTTTTTTTCTTTCCCTTGTCTCCACGATTTCGGTGGTGAAAGGGGCCTCTGAGCTGGAAATGTTCCCGATTGAGCCCCGCAGCCCCAGGCCCAGAGTGTGGAGGAGGGCGCAGCGGGTCGGCTAAGGGCGCGGCTGCCGTTTTGCAGAGGGCTGGAGGGGCAGTGGGGCTTTGTGGACGAGGAGGACCGGAAAGGTCCCCAAGACGTCCGTCGGGAGCCACGCGCCCAAGGGTCGGCTCCCGCAGGCGAGGGAGGAGGGCGGCCAGAACTGTGCACCCCCCCCACACCCCCGCCTTAGCCAAGGCAGTGACACATCCCCAGAGGAACAAGAGCCCGAGAGCACTGAGCAATGTTCCCCTGAGAAAACTCGATCCTGGTCCGGGCACCGGGACACCTCGGGAAGAAAGCCAGCGAGTGGCCACCTGGGCGAGACCGGCTGCCCCAGCAGGCGTCCGGGGCCCCTGGCCGCTTGGCCAGAGGCCGCCAGCCCCCACCCCGCAGCCCCCACCCGCAGCCGTGCCAGGGGAGCAGTGTGGAGACGCAGGCCGCGCCCACCTCACGCTCTTGGGGCTCCAGGAGGCGGCAGCTGGCGTCTACGGCCATACCACCCTGAACGCGCCCGATCTCGTCTGATCTCGGAAGCTAAGCAGGGTCGGGCCTGGTTAGTACTTGGATGGGAGACCGCCTGGGAATACCGGGTGCTGTAGGCTTTTGCTCGTCCCTTCCTCGCTGCTCCTTTTGGCCTCCGGGACCTCACCGCCCCGACCCAGCGCCACCACCACCGGCGACCCCTTCCCCGCCACCCCGCCAGACCCACGCCTCCCACCTCACAGACACGCCCCCGAATCCTCTCCTCTCCCCTCCCCACACTCTCGTGGGGCGCGCGCCCGCTCACTGGGCACCAGCCGGGTGGGTCCCAGGCCACGTTGGGGACCGCTCCCCAACTGTCCTCAGAAAGCCAGCAGGAGTAGAAAACGTTCAGGCGGACGGTGAGGGAAGTGCGAAAGCCCTGAGAAAGCGGGTCTGCAGCCCAGCGGGCCCCAGACTGGGACGCGCCACACCCTGGCTCGCCACAAGGTGGTGCACTGGGCCCAGGGCAAGACGCCAGGGGACAGGGAGGCAGGCCACCTCAGTCGGGTGCTGCTCCGTCGCTCGACCCAACACAGGTCAGCGTGTGCATGACCTCTCCGTGGGGCCCCAACTCCCACGGCGGTGCCTGCAGTCACGGGGACAGCGGGCGCAGGGCCTGAGCTCACGGTGAGGGGAGTATGCTTAGAATGCAAAATTCAAACACACCCGGGAATACATTGGCAAGGAGAAGTCCCAGAAAGAGTTGCAACCCTGACATTGAGGGCGCGTTTCCTTTTGCTTGGTCCTGTACCCTGCTTGAGTGTGAGTGGTGATGAATTGCTGCCCGTTTCGGATCGTTTGGTGGCAATGTAGTTTGTACCTTTCTCTGCAATGTGTGAAGTCTTTCTTTGTGTAATAGGCTGTATTGGCAAGTGTCTCTACCTTTCAGTGTTTATCCAAAGTCAATCCAAGGCTGTGGTCCACGAGTCTAAGAACAAACCCTGTGTTTTATGTCCAAAACTAAAAACACCACTTTTAAGTATGCTAGGACGGGTCCGGAACAGGTAGAAATAGGGACTTCTTCCCGAGTAGTGTACAACGCCGTGGCCACTCATAGAAGTTTGTGCCTAGAGGGCTTTCATGTTCGATAGACACGCATCCATCATAACCACTTTTTGGTTTTATTTATTTATTTGTTTATTTATGTATTTACATATTTACGTATTGATTTTTGTGGTACCAGTGCTTGAATTCAGGGCGTACACCTGGCCCCGCTCCACCAGCCCTTTTCGTGTGAGGGTTTTAAAGGGTTGACTCTCCAGGGTCCCCGAAGCCCACACTGCCTAAATTACCTGTGATAGAAAGAAAGGCAGGGGCAGTGCCTGAGACCACAAGGACTTTTCCCCTTATCGCTTCCTGATTGCTTGCAAGTGCTGGCTGTCTACCACCACAAGGACACTTCTCTTTACCTCTCCCTGGCTGCGTACCCCGGAAAACCTCCTCACCCCTAGTCCCCGCCCCCCCCCCCCCGGCGAGGCTTGCATCCCAGGCTGTCCAGAGTGCAGGACGCCCCTCACCACGGCAAAATAAAGCGTGCTCTCGTCTGTAGAGGTCTCGGTCTCCTTTTCCTCGAGGCATCCTCTTTTCTAACATTTGGCTTTTTCTAACAGGTCTCATGGAACGACTTGCTTGGGCGGGCCTGGAAACGTGATCCACCTGAGTAGCTAAGGTTTCAGGCGTGAGCAAGCAGCACCCAGCAAGAACCAAGGTGTTGAGAGGTCTGGCATGAGGGACTCCATTTCAACTTGGAAGGCCTTTCACCCTCATCTCTAGAAACTGTTTGTCTCTGAGCTGTTTCCTCAGAGGGTTTTTGGATTGGTCGTTTTCATCTTTCGACGTGAGGATTAGTTTTTTTTCTCTAAGTGTCTTATGTGTGTGGGGGGGTCGAGCAACAAACAGGTCAGGTGGGAGTCAGTGTCAGCTGGACCCTTTGGCCAAATTTAAACAACAAACAGGCTTGGAAGGACTCCCTTTTTAGCTAGTGGCCTCTAAACCATGACAAAGAAAACAGAATCTAAAGCTGACTTGTGTGAGGGACATGTACCTGTCTGTTACAGTCTTTTTTCATTGTTTCTTTTTTTTTTTGTTTGTTTAATGGGCTTGATTGTAAATGTCCCAGGAGGATCAGAAGTGCAATTCCAAATACGTAAAAGAGCCATGGTAAAAATTCTGACGGACAACTTAGCAACTAAGAGAAGAGTATGTCAGTACCATCAGCATTTGATCACAGCGTTTCTGTAAATTTTGTAGTTTAGAGGGCCCGACAGCCTTGGAAAATGCAGATATGCTTACTATCTAGGAACGAATGACAGCATGACAGCTCTCTAGAGGTTATCCACACATATCAGTGGTTATCCTGAGAGTAAAACCTCAGAGTGCCCATTCATTGAGGGGTCAGTGTCAGTGACCCCAAATAGCCTCATCACAGGCACATGTAGGCTCCTAACTGTATTAGAATCATGTAAGACAACAGTTGTTTCACCATAGGGATGAAGCCATCTAGAAGATTTTCTATAAACCAACTCTTAATGAATTTTCATTTCGTCATGATCGTCATCTCAGTGGCCGAAACCCTGAGAAAAATTAGAAGGGAACAGAAGTAAATACTTCTGAGGACAAAGTGTAGAGTTTAGGAAGCCTGAGGGTTGACAGGATAGGATTTCTTAGGACGTTGAGTAGGGATGGGAGGAGATGTTTTTTTCTTTCCCTTGTCTCCACGATTTCGGTGGTGAAAGGGGCCTCTGAGCTGGAAATGTTCCCGATTGAGCCCCGCAGCCCCAGGCCCAGAGTGTGGAGGAGGGCGCAGCGGGTCGGCTAAGGGCGCAGCTGCCGTTTTGCAGAGGGCTGGAGGGGCAGTGGGGCTTTGTGGACGAGGAGGACCGGAAAGGTCCCCAAGACGTCCGTCGGGAGCCACGCGCCCAAGGGTCGGCTCCCGCAGGCGAGGGAGGAGGGCGGCCAGAACTGTGCACCCCCCCCACACCCCCGCCTTAGCCAAGGCAGTGACACATCCCCAGAGGAACAAGAGCCCGAGAGCACTGAGCAATGTTCCCCTGAGAAAACTCGATCCTGGTCCGGGCACCGGGACACCTCGGGAAGAAAGCCAGCGAGTGGCCACCTGGGCGAGACCGGCTGCCCCAGCAGGCGTCCGGGGCCCCTGGCCGCTTGGCCAGAGGCCGCCAGCCCCCACCCCGCAGCCCCCACCCGCAGCCGTGCCAGGGGAGCAGTGTGGAGACGCAGGCCGCGCCCACCTCACGCTCTTGGGGCTCCAGGAGGCGGCAGCTGGCGTCTACGGCCATACCACCCTGAACGCGCCCGATCTCGTCTGATCTCGGAAGCTAAGCAGGGTCGGGCCTGGTTAGTACTTGGATGGGAGACCGCCTGGGAATACCGGGTGCTGTAGGCTTTTGCTCATCCCTTCCTCGCTGCTCCTTTTGGCCTCCGGGACCTCACCGCCCCGACCCAGCGCCACCACCACCGGCGACCCCTTCCCCGCCACCCCGCCAGACCCACGCCTCCCACCTCACAGACACGCCCCCGAATCCTCTCTCCCCTCCCCACACTCTCGTGGGGCGCGCGCCCGCTCACTGGGCACCAGCCGGGTGGGTCCCAGGCCACGTTGGGGACCGCTCCCCAACTGTCCTCAGAAAGCCAGCAGGAGTAGAAAACGTTCAGGCGGACGGTGAGGGAAGTGCGAAAGCCCTGAGAAAGCGGGTCTGCAGCCCAGCGGGCCCCAGACTGGGACGCGCCACACCCTGGCTCGCCACAAGGTGGTGCACTGGGCCCAGGGCAAGACGCCAGGGGACAGGGAGGCAGGCCACCTCAGTCGGGTGCTGCTCCGTCGCTCGACCCAACACAGGTCAGCGTGTGCATGACCTCTCCGTGGGGCCCCAACTCCCACGGCGGTGCCTGCAGTCACGGGGACAGCGGGCGCAGGGCCTGAGCTCACGGTGAGGGGAGTATGCTTAGAATGCAAAATTCAAACACACCCGGGAATACATTGGCAAGGAGAAGTCCCAGAAAGAGTTGCAACCCTGACATTGAGGGCGCGTTTCCTTTTGCTTGGTCCTGTACCCTGCTTGAGTGTGAGTGGTGATGAATTGCTGCCCGTTTCGGATCGTTTGGTGGCAATGTAGTTTGTACCTTTCTCTGCAATGTGTGAAGTCTTTCTTTGTGTAATAGGCTGTATTGGCAAGTGTCTCTACCTTTCAGTGTTTATCCAAAGTCAATCCAAGGCTGTGGTCCACGAGTCTAAGAACAAACCCTGTGTTTTATGTCCAAAACTAAAAACACCACTTTTAAGTATGCTAGGACGGGTCCGGAACAGGTAGAAATAGGGACTTCTTCCCGAGTAGTGTACAACGCCGTGGCCACTCATAGAAGTTTGTGCCTAGAGGGCTTTCATGTTCGATAGACACGCATCCATCATAACCACTTTTTTGTTTTATTTATTTATTTGTTTATTTATGTATTTACATATTTACGTATTGATTTTTGTGGTACCAGTGCTTGAATTCAGGGCGTACACCTGGCCCCGCTCCACCAGCCCTTTTCGTGTGAGGGTTTTAAAGGGTTGACTCTCCAGGGTCCCCGAAGCCCACACTGCCTAAATTACCTGTGATAGAAAGAAAGGCAGGGGCAGTGCCTGAGACCACAAGGACTTTTCCCCTTATCGCTTCCTGATTGCTTGCAAGTGCTGGCTGTCTACCACCACAAGGACACTTCTCTTTACCTCTCCCTGGCTGCGTACCCCGGAAAACCTCCTCACCCCTAGTCCCCGCCCCCCCCCCCCCCCGGCGAGGCTTGCATCCCAGGCTGTCCAGAGTGCAGGACGCCCCTCACCACGGCAAAATAAAGCGTGCTCTCGTCTGTAGAGGTCTCGGTCTCCTTTTCCTCGAGGCATCCTCTTTTCTAACATTTGGCTTTTTCTAACAGGTCTCATGGAACGACTTGCTTGGGCGGGCCTGGAAACGTGATCCACCTGAGTAGCTAAGGTTTCAGGCGTGAGCAAGCAGCACCCAGCAAGAACCAAGGTGTTGAGAGGTCTGGCATGAGGGACTCCATTTCAACTTGGAAGGCCTTTCACCCTCATCTCTAGAAACTGTTTGTCTCTGAGCTGTTTCCTCGGAGGGTTTTTGGATTGGTCGTTTTCATCTTTCGACGTGAGGATTAGTTTTTTTTCTCTAAGTGTCTTATGTGTGTGGGGGGGTCGAGCAACAAACAGGTCAGGTGGGAGTCAGTGTCAGCTGGACCCTTTGGCCAAATTTAAACAACAAACAGGCTTGGAAGGACTCCCTTTTTAGCTAGTGGCCTCTAAACCATGACAAAGAAAACAGAATCTAAAGCTGACTTGTGTGAGGGACATGTACCTGTCTGTTACAGTCTTTTTTCATTGTTTCTTTTTTTTTTGTTTGTTTAATGGGCTTGATTGTAAATGTCCCAGGAGGATCAGAAGTGCAATTCCAAATACGTAAAAGAGCCATGGTAAAAATTCTGACGGACAACTTAGCAACTAAGAGAAGAGTATGTCAGTACCATCAGCATTTGATCACAGCGTTTCTGTAAATTTTGTAGTTTAGAGGGCCCGACAGCCTTGGAAAATGCAGATATGCTTACTATCTAGGAACGAATGACAGCATGACAGCTCTCTAGAGGTTATCCACACATATCAGTGGTTATCCTGAGAGTAAAACCTCAGAGTGCCCATTCATTGAGGGGTCAGTGTCAGTGACCCCAAATAGCCTCATCACAGGCACATGTAGGCTCCTAACTGTATTAGAATCATGTAAGACAACAGTTGTTTCACCATAGGGATGAAGCCATCTAGAAGATTTTCTATAAACCAACTCTTAATGAATTTTCATTTCGTCATGATCGTCATCTCAGTGGCCGAAACCCTGAGAAAAATTAGAAGGGAACAGAAGTAAATACTTCTGAGGACAAAGTGTAGAGTTTAGGAAGCCTGAGGGTTGACAGGATAGGATTTCTTAGGACGTTGAGTAGGGATGGGAGGAGATGTTTTTTTCTTTCCCTTGTCTCCACGATTTCGGTGGTGAAAGGGGCCTCTGAGCTGGAAATGTTCCCGATTGAGCCCCGCAGCCCCAGGCCCAGAGTGTGGAGGAGGGCGCAGCGGGTCGGCTAAGGGCGCGGCTGCCGTTTTGCAGAGGGCTGGAGGGGCAGTGGGGCTTTGTGGACGAGGAGGACCGGAAAGGTCCCCAAGACGTCCGTCGGGAGCCACGCGCCCAAGGGTCGGCTCCCGCAGGCGAGGGAGGAGGGCGGCCAGAACTGTGCACCCCCCCCACACCCCCGCCTTAGCCAAGGCAGTGACACATCCCCAGAGGAACAAGAGCCCGAGAGCACTGAGCAATGTTCCCCTGAGAAAACTCGATCCTGGTCCGGGCACCGGGACACCTCGGGAAGAAAGCCAGCGAGTGGCCACCTGGGCGAGACCGGCTGCCCCAGCAGGCGTCCGGGGCCCCTGGCCGCTTGGCCAGAGGCCGCCAGCCCCCACCCCGCAGCCCCCACCCGCAGCCGTGCCAGGGGAGCAGTGTGGAGACGCAGGCCGCGCCCACCTCACGCTCTTGGGGCTCCAGGAGGCGGCAGCTGGCGTCTACGGCCATACCACCCTGAACGCGCCCGATCTCGTCTGATCTCGGAAGCTAAGCAGGGTCGGGCCTGGTTAGTACTTGGATGGGAGACCGCCTGGGAATACCGGGTGCTGTAGGCTTTTGCTCGTCCCTTCCTCGCTGCTCCTTTTGGCCTCCGGGACCTCACCGCCCCGACCCAGCGCCACCACCACCGGCGACCCCTTCCCCGCCACCCCGCCAGACCCACGCCTCCCACCTCACAGACACGCCCCCGAATCCTCTCCTCTCCCCTCCCCACACTCTCGTGGGGCGCGCGCCCGCTCACTGGGCACCAGCCGGGTGGGTCCCAGGCCACGTTGGGGACCGCTCCCCAACTGTCCTCAGAAAGCCAGCAGGAGTAGAAAACGTTCAGGCGGACGGTGAGGGAAGTGCGAAAGCCCTGAGAAAGCGGGTCTGCAGCCCAGCGGGCCCCAGACTGGGACGCGCCACACCCTGGCTCGCCACAAGGTGGTGCACTGGGCCCAGGGCAAGACGCCAGGGGACAGGGAGGCAGGCCACCTCAGTCGGGTGCTGCTCCGTCGCTCGACCCAACACAGGTCAGCGTGTGCATGACCTCTCCGTGGGGCCCCAACTCCCACGGCGGTGCCTGCAGTCACGGGGACAGCGGGCGCAGGGCCTGAGCTCACGGTGAGGGGAGTATGCTTAGAATGCAAAATTCAAACACACCCGGGAATACATTGGCAAGGAGAAGTCCCAGAAAGAGTTGCAACCCTGACATTGAGGGCGCGTTTCCTTTTGCTTGGTCCTGTACCCTGCTTGAGTGTGAGTGGTGATGAATTGCTGCCCGTTTCGGATCGTTTGGTGGCAATGTAGTTTGTACCTTTCTCTGCAATGTGTGAAGTCTTTCTTTGTGTAATAGGCTGTATTGGCAAGTGTCTCTACCTTTCAGTGTTTATCCAAAGTCAATCCAAGGCTGTGGTCCACGAGTCTAAGAACAAACCCTGTGTTTTATGTCCAAAACTAAAAACACCACTTTTAAGTATGCTAGGACGGGTCCGGAGCAGGTAGAAATAGGGACTTCTTCCCGAGTAGTGTACAACGCCGTGGCCACTCATAGAAGTTTGTGCCTAGAGGGCTTTCATGTTCGATAGACACGCATCCATCATAACCACTTTTTTGTTTTATTTATTTGTTTATTTGTTTATTTATGTATTTACGTATTTACGTATTGATTTTTGTGGTACCAGTGCTTGAATTCAGGCCGTACACCTTGCCCCGCTCCACCAGCCCTTTTCGTGTGAGGGTTTTAAAGGGTTGACTCTCCAGGGTCCCCGAAGCCCACACTGCCTAAATTACCTGTGATAGAAAGAAAGGCAGGGGCAGTGCCTGAGACCACAAGGACTTTTCCCCTTATCGCTTCCTGATTGCTTGCAAGTGCTGGCTGTCTACCACCACAAGGACACTTCTCTTTACCTCTCCCTGGCTGCGTACCCCGGAAAACCTCCTCACCCCTAGTCCCCGCCCGCCCCCCCCCCCGGCGAGGCTTGCATCCCAGGCTGTCCAGAGTGCAGGACGCCCCTCACCACGGCAAAATAAAGCGTGCTCTCGTCTGTAGAGGTCTCGGTCTCCTTTTCCTCGAGGCATCCTCTTTTCTAACATTTGGCTTTTTCTAACAGGTCTCATGGAACGACTTGCTTGGGCGGGCCTGGAAACGTGATCCACCTGAGTAGCTAAGGTTTCAGGCGTGAGCAAGCAGCACCCAGCAAGAACCAAGGTGTTGAGAGGTCTGGCATGAGGGACTCCATTTCAACTTGGAAGGCCTTTCACCCTCATCTCTAGAAACTGTTTGTCTCTGAGCTGTTTCCTCGGAGGGTTTTTGGATTGGTCGTTTTCATCTTTCGACGTGAGGATTAGTTTTTTTCTCTAAGTGTCTTATGTGTGTGGGGGAGTCGAGCAACAAACAGGTCAGGTGGGAGTCAGTGTCAGCTGGACCCTTTGGCCAAATTTAAACAACAAACAGGCTTGGAAGGACTCCCTTTTTAGCTAGTGGCCTCTAAACCATGACAAAGAAAACAGAATCTAAAGCTGACTTGTGTGAGGGACATGTACCTGTCTGTTACAGTCTTTTTTCATTGTTTCTTTTTTTTTTGTTTGTTTAATGGGCTTGATTGTAAATGTCCCAGGAGGATCAGAAGTGCAATTCCAAATACGTAAAAGAGCCATGGTAAAAATTCTGACGGACAACTTAGCAACTAAGAGAAGAGTATGTCAGTACCATCAGCATTTGATCACAGCGTTTCTGTAAATTTTGTAGTTTAGAGGGCCCGACAGCCTTGGAAAATGCAGATATGCTTACTATCTAGGAACGAATGACAGCATGACAGCTCTCTAGAGGTTATCCACACATATCAGTGGTTATCCTGAGAGTAAAACCTCAGAGTGCCCATTCATTGAGGGGTCAGTGTCAGTGACCCCAAATAGCCTCATCACAGGCACATGTAGGCTCCTAACTGTATTAGAATCATGTAAGACAACAGTTGTTTCACCATAGGGATGAAGCCATCTAGAAGATTTTCTATAAACCAACTCTTAATGAATTTTCATTTCGTCATGATCGTCATCTCAGTGGCCGAAACCCTGAGAAAAATTAGAAGGGAACAGAAGTAAATACTTCTGAGGACAAAGTGTAGAGTTTAGGAAGCCTGAGGGTTGACAGGATAGGATTTCTTAGGACGTTGAGTAGGGATGGGAGGAGATGTTTTTTTCTTTCCCTTGTCTCCACGATTTCGGTGGTGAAAGGGGCCTCTGAGCTGGAAATGTTCCCGATTGAGCCCCGCAGCCCCAGGCCCAGAGTGTGGAGGAGGGCGCAGCGGGTCGGCTAAGGGCGCGGCTGCCGTTTTGCAGAGGGCTGGAGGGGCAGTGGGGCTTTGTGGACGAGGAGGACCGGAAAGGTCCCCAAGACGTCCGTCGGGAGCCACGCGCCCAAGGGTCGGCTCCCGCAGGCGAGGGAGGAGGGCGGCCAGAACTGTGCACCCCCCCCACACCCCCGCCTTAGCCAAGGCAGTGACACATCCCCAGAGGAACAAGAGCCCGAGAGCACTGAGCAATGTTCCCCTGAGAAAACTCGATCCTGGTCCGGGCACCGGGACACCTCGGGAAGAAAGCCAGCGAGTGGCCACCTGGGCGAGACCGGCTGCCCCAGCAGGCGTCCGGGGCCCCTGGCCGCTTGGCCAGAGGCCGCCAGCCCCCACCCCGCAGCCCCCACCCGCAGCCGTGCCAGGGGAGCAGTGTGGAGACGCAGGCCGCGCCCACCTCACGCTCTTGGGGCTCCAGGAGGCGGCAGCTGGCGTCTACGGCCATACCACCCTGAACGCGCCCGATCTCGTCTGATCTCGGAAGCTAAGCAGGGTCGGGCCTGGTTAGTACTTGGATGGGAGACCGCCTGGGAATACCGGGTGCTGTAGGCTTTTGCTCGTCCCTTCCTCGCTGCTCCTTTTGGCCTCCGGGACCTCACCGCCCCGACCCAGCGCCACCACCACCGGCGACCCCTTCCCCGCCACCCCGCCAGACCCACGCCTCCCACCTCACAGACACGCCCCCGAATCCTCTCCTCTCCCCTCCCCACACTCTCGTGGGGCGCGCGCCCGCTCACTGGGCACCAGCCGGGTGGGTCCCAGGCCACGTTGGGGACCGCTCCCCAACTGTCCTCAGAAAGCCAGCAGGAGTAGAAAACGTTCAGGCGGACGGTGAGGGAAGTGCGAAAGCCCTGAGAAAGCGGGTCTGCAGCCCAGCGGGCCCCAGACTGGGACGCGCCACACCCTGGCTCGCCACAAGGTGGTGCACTGGGCCCAGGGCAAGACGCCAGGGGACAGGGAGGCAGGCCACCTCAGTCGGGTGCTGCTCCGTCGCTCGACCCAACACAGGTCAGCGTGTGCATGACCTCTCCGTGGGGCCCCAACTCCCACGGCGGTGCCTGCAGTCACGGGGACAGCGGGCGCAGGGCCTGAGCTCACGGTGAGGGGAGTATGCTTAGAATGCAAAATTCAAACACACCCGGGAATACATTGGCAAGGAGAAGTCCCAGAAAGAGTTGCAACCCTGACATTGAGGGCGCGTTTCCTTTTGCTTGGTCCTGTACCCTGCTTGAGTGTGAGTGGTGATGAATTGCTGCCCGTTTCGGATCGTTTGGTGGCAATGTAGTTTGTACCTTTCTCTGCAATGTGTGAAGTCTTTCTTTGTGTAATAGGCTGTATTGGCAAGTGTCTCTACCTTTCAGTGTTTATCCAAAGTCAATCCAAGGCTGTGGTCCACGAGTCTAAGAACAAACCCTGTGTTTTATGTCCAAAACTAAAAACACCACTTTTAAGTATGCTAGGACGGGTCCGGAGCAGGTAGAAATAGGGACTTCTTCCCGAGTAGTGTACAACGCCGTGGCCACTCATAGAAGTTTGTGCCTAGAGGGCTTTCATGTTCGATAGACACGCATCCATCATAACCACTTTTTTGTTTTATTTATTTGTTTATTTGTTTATTTATGTATTTACGTATTTACGTATTGATTTTTGTGGTACCAGTGCTTGAATTCAGGCCGTACACCTGGCCCCGCTCCACCAGCCCTTTTCGTGTGAGGGTTTTAAAGGGTTGACTCTCCAGGGTCCCCGAAGCCCACACTGCCTAAATTACCTGTGATAGAAAGAAAGGCAGGGGCAGTGCCTGAGACCACAAGGACTTTTCCCCTTATCGCTTCCTGATTGCTTGCAAGTGCTGGCTGTCTACCACCACAAGGACACTTCTCTTTACCTCTCCCTGGCTGCGTACCCCGGAAAACCTCCTCACCCCTAGTCCCCGCCCGCCCCCCCCCCCCCCGGCGAGGCTTGCATCCCAGGCTGTCCAGAGTGCAGGACGCCCCTCACCACGGCAAAATAAAGCGTGCTCTCGTCTGTAGAGGTCTCGGTCTCCTTTTCCTCGAGGCATCCTCTTTTCTAACATTTGGCTTTTTCTAACAGGTCTCATGGAACGACTTGCTTGGGCGGGCCTGGAAACGTGATCCACCTGAGTAGCTAAGGTTTCAGGCGTGAGCAAGCAGCACCCAGCAAGAACCAAGGTGTTGAGAGGTCTGGCATGAGGGACTCCATTTCAACTTGGAAGGCCTTTCACCCTCATCTCTAGAAACTGTTTGTCTCTGAGCTGTTTCCTCGGAGGGTTTTTGGATTGGTCGTTTTCATCTTTCGACGTGAGGATTAGTTTTTTTCTCTAAGTGTCTTATGTGTGTGGGGGGGTCGAGCAACAAACAGGTCAGGTGGGAGTCAGTGTCAGCTGGACCCTTTGGCCAAATTTAAACAACAAACAGGCTTGGAAGGACTCCCTTTTTAGCTAGTGGCCTCTAAACCATGACAAAGAAAACAGAATCTAAAGCTGACTTGTGTGAGGGACATGTACCTGTCTGTTACAGTCTTTTTTCATTGTTTCTTTTTTTTTTGTTTGTTTAATGGGCTTGATTGTAAATGTCCCAGGAGGATCAGAAGTGCAATTCCAAATACGTAAAAGAGCCATGGTAAAAATTCTGACGGACAACTTAGCAACTAAGAGAAGAGTATGTCAGTACCATCAGCATTTGATCACAGCGTTTCTGTAAATTTTGTAGTTTAGAGGGCCCGACAGCCTTGGAAAATGCAGATATGCTCACTATCTAGGAACGAATGACAGCATGACAGCTCTCTAGAGGTTATCCACACATATCAGTGGTTATCCTGAGAGTAAAACCTCAGAGTGCCCATTCATTGAGGGGTCAGTGTCAGTGACCCCAAATAGCCTCATCACAGGCACATGTAGGCTCCTAACTGTATTAGAATCATGTAAGACAACAGTTGTTTCACCATAGGGATGAAGCCATCTAGAAGATTTTCTATAAACCAACTCTTAATGAATTTTCATTTCGTCATGATCGTCATCTCAGTGGCCGAAACCCTGAGAAAAATTAGAAGGGAACAGAAGTAAATACTTCTGAGGACAAAGTGTAGAGTTTAGGAAGCCTGAGGGTTGACAGGATAGGATTTCTTAGGACGTTGAGTAGGGATGGGAGGAGATGTTTTTTTCTTTCCCTTGTCTCCACGATTTCGGTGGTGAAAGGGGCCTCTGAGCTGGAAATGTTCCCGATTGAGCCCCGCAGCCCCAGGCCCAGAGTGTGGAGGAGGGCGCAGCGGGTCGGCTAAGGGCGCGGCTGCCGTTTTGCAGAGGGCTGGAGGGGCAGTGGGGCTTTGTGGACGAGGAGGACCGGAAAGGTCCCCAAGACGTCCGTCGGGAGCCACGCGCCCAAGGGTCGGCTCCCGCAGGCGAGGGAGGAGGGCGGCCAGAACTGTGCACCCCCCCCACACCCCCGCCTTAGCCAAGGCAGTGACACATCCCCAGAGGAACAAGAGCCCGAGAGCACTGAGCAATGTTCCCCTGAGAAAACTCGATCCTGGTCCGGGCACCGGGACACCTCGGGAAGAAAGCCAGCGAGTGGCCACCTGGGCGAGACCGGCTGCCCCAGCAGGCGTCCGGGGCCCCTGGCCGCTTGGCCAGAGGCCGCCAGCCCCCACCCCGCAGCCCCCACCCGCAGCCGTGCCAGGGGAGCAGTGTGGAGACGCAGGCCGCGCCCACCTCACGCTCTTGGGGCTCCAGGAGGCGGCAGCTGGCGTCTACGGCCATACCACCCTGAACGCGCCCGATCTCGTCTGATCTCGGAAGCTAAGCAGGGTCGGGCCTGGTTAGTACTTGGATGGGAGACCGCCTGGGAATACCGGGTGCTGTAGGCTTTTGCTCGTCCCTCCCTCGCTGCTCCTTTTGGCCTCCGGGACCTCACCGCCCCGACCCAGCGCCACCACCACCGGCGACCCCTTCCCCGCCACCCCGCCAGACCCACGCCTCCCACCTCACAGACACGCCCCCGAATCCTCTCCTCTCCCCTCCCCACACTCTCGTGGGGCGCGCGCCCGCTCACTGGGCACCAGCCGGGTGGGTCCCAGGCCACGTTGGGGACCGCTCCCCAACTGTCCTCAGAAAGCCAGCAGGAGTAGAAAACGTTCAGGCGGACGGTGAGGGAAGTGCGAAAGCCCTGAGAAAGCGGGTCTGCAGCCCAGCGGGCCCCAGACTGGGACGCGCCACACCCTGGCTCGCCACAAGGTGGTGCACTGGGCCCAGGGCAAGACGCCAGGGGACAGGGAGGCAGGCCACCTCAGTCGGGTGCTGCTCCGTCGCTCGACCCAACACAGGTCAGCGTGTGCATGACCTCTCCGTGGGGCCCCAACTCCCACGGCGGTGCCTGCAGTCACGGGGACAGCGGGCGCAGGGCCTGAGCTCACGGTGAGGGGAGTATGCTTAGAATGCAAAATTCAAACACACCCGGGAATACATTGGCAAGGAGAAGTCCCAGAAAGAGTTGCAACCCTGACATTGAGGGCGCGTTTCCTTTTGCTTGGTCCTGTACCCTGCTTGAGTGTGAGTGGTGATGAATTGCTGCCCGTTTCGGATCGTTTGGTGGCAATGTAGTTTGTACCTTTCTCTGCAATGTGTGAAGTCTTTCTTTGTGTAATAGGCTGTATTGGCAAGTGTCTCTACCTTTCAGTGTTTATCCAAAGTCAATCCAAGGCTGTGGTCCACGAGTCTAAGAACAAACCCTGTGTTTTATGTCCAAAACTAAAAACACCACTTTTAAGTATGCTAGGACGGGTCCGGAGCAGGTAGAAATAGGGACTTCTTCCCGAGTAGTGTACAACGCCGTGGCCACTCATAGAAGTTTGTGCCTAGAGGGCTTTCATGTTCGATAGACACGCATCCATCATAACCACTTTTTTGTTTTATTTATTTGTTTATTTGTTTATTTATGTATTTACGTATTTACGTATTGATTTTTGTGGTACCAGTGCTTGAATTCAGGCCGTACACCTTGCCCCGCTCCACCAGCCCTTTTCGTGTGAGGGTTTTAAAGGGTTGACTCTCCAGGGTCCCCGAAGCCCACACTGCCTAAATTACCTGTGATAGAAAGAAAGGCAGGGGCAGTGCCTGAGACCACAAGGACTTTTCCCCTTATCGCTTCCTGATTGCTTGCAAGTGCTGGCTGTCTACCACCACAAGGACACTTCTCTTTACCTCTCCCTGGCTGCGTACCCCGGAAAACCTCCTCACCCCTAGTCCCCGCCCGCCCCCCCCCCCCCGGCGAGGCTTGCATCCCAGGCTGTCCAGAGTGCAGGACGCCCCTCACCACGGCAAAATAAAGCGTGCTCTCGTCTGTAGAGGTCTCGGTCTCCTTTTCCTCGAGGCATCCTCTTTTCTAACATTTGGCTTTTTCTAACAGGTCTCATGGAACGACTTGCTTGGGCGGGCCTGGAAACGTGATCCACCTGAGTAGCTAAGGTTTCAGGCGTGAGCAAGCAGCACCCAGCAAGAACCAAGGTGTTGAGAGGTCTGGCATGAGGGACTCCATTTCAACTTGGAAGGCCTTTCACCCTCATCTCTAGAAACTGTTTGTCTCTGAGCTGTTTCCTCGGAGGGTTTTTGGATTGGTCGTTTTCATCTTTCGACGTGAGGATTAGTTTTTTTCTCTAAGTGTCTTATGTGTGTGGGGGGGTCGAGCAACAAACAGGTCAGGTGGGAGTCAGTGTCAGCTGGACCCTTTGGCCAAATTTAAACAACAAACAGGCTTGGAAGGACTCCCTTTTTAGCTAGTGGCCTCTAAACCATGACAAAGAAAACAGAATCTAAAGCTGACTTGTGTGAGGGACATGTACCTGTCTGTTACAGTCTTTTTTCATTGTTTCTTTTTTTTTTGTTTGTTTAATGGGCTTGATTGTAAATGTCCCAGGAGGATCAGAAGTGCAATTCCAAATACGTAAAAGAGCCATGGTAAAAATTCTGACGGACAACTTAGCAACTAAGAGAAGAGTATGTCAGTACCATCAGCATTTGATCACAGCGTTTCTGTAAATTTTGTAGTTTAGAGGGCCCGACAGCCTTGGAAAATGCAGATATGCTTACTATCTAGGAACGAATGACAGCATGACAGCTCTCTAGAGGTTATCCACACATATCAGTGGTTATCCTGAGAGTAAAACCTCAGAGTGCCCATTCATTGAGGGGTCAGTGTCAGTGACCCCAAATAGCCTCATCACAGGCACATGTAGGCTCCTAACTGTATTAGAATCATGTAAGACAACAGTTGTTTCACCATAGGGATGAAGCCATCTAGAAGATTTTCTATAAACCAACTCTTAATGAATTTTCATTTCGTCATGATCGTCATCTCAGTGGCCGAAACCCTGAGAAAAATTAGAAGGGAACAGAAGTAAATACTTCTGAGGACAAAGTGTAGAGTTTAGGAAGCCTGAGGGTTGACAGGATAGGATTTCTTAGGACGTTGAGTAGGGATGGGAGGAGATGTTTTTTTCTTTCCCTTGTCTCCACGATTTCGGTGGTGAAAGGGGCCTCTGAGCTGGAAATGTTCCCGATTGAGCCCCGCAGCCCCAGGCCCAGAGTGTGGAGGAGGGCGCAGCGGGTCGGCTAAGGGCGCGGCTGCCGTTTTGCAGAGGGCTGGAGGGGCAGTGGGGCTTTGTGGACGAGGAGGACCGGAAAGGTCCCCAAGACGTCCGTCGGGAGCCACGCGCCCAAGGGTCGGCTCCCGCAGGCGAGGGAGGAGGGCGGCCAGAACTGTGCACCCCCCCCACACCCCCGCCTTAGCCAAGGCAGTGACACATCCCCAGAGGAACAAGAGCCCGAGAGCACTGAGCAATGTTCCCCTGAGAAAACTCGATCCTGGTCCGGGCACCGGGACACCTCGGGAAGAAAGCCAGCGAGTGGCCACCTGGGCGAGACCGGCTGCCCCAGCAGGCGTCCGGGGCCCCTGGCCGCTTGGCCAGAGGCCGCCAGCCCCCACCCCGCAGCCCCCACCCGCAGCCGTGCCAGGGGAGCAGTGTGGAGACGCAGGCCGCGCCCACCTCACGCTCTTGGGGCTCCAGGAGGCGGCAGCTGGCGTCTACGGCCATACCACCCTGAACGCGCCCGATCTCGTCTGATCTCGGAAGCTAAGCAGGGTCGGGCCTGGTTAGTACTTGGATGGGAGACCGCCTGGGAATACCGGGTGCTGTAGGCTTTTGCTCGTCCCTCCCTCGCTGCTCCTTTTGGCCTCCGGGACCTCACCGCCCCGACCCAGCGCCACCACCACCGGCGACCCCTTCCCCGCCACCCCGCCAGACCCACGCCTCCCACCTCACAGACACGCCCCCGAATCCTCTCCTCTCCCCTCCCCACACTCTCGTGGGGCGCGCGCCCGCTCACTGGGCACCAGCCGGGTGGGTCCCAGGCCACGTTGGGGACCGCTCCCCAACTGTCCTCAGAAAGCCAGCAGGAGTAGAAAACGTTCAGGCGGACGGTGAGGGAAGTGCGAAAGCCCTGAGAAAGCGGGTCTGCAGCCCAGCGGGCCCCAGACTGGGACGCGCCACACCCTGGCTCGCCACAAGGTGGTGCACTGGGCCCAGGGCAAGACGCCAGGGGACAGGGAGGCAGGCCACCTCAGTCGGGTGCTGCTCCGTCGCTCGACCCAACACAGGTCAGCGTGTGCATGACCTCTCCGTGGGGCCCCAACTCCCACGGCGGTGCCTGCAGTCACGGGGACAGCGGGCGCAGGGCCTGAGCTCACGGTGAGGGGAGTATGCTTAGAATGCAAAATTCAAACACACCCGGGAATACATTGGCAAGGAGAAGTCCCAGAAAGAGTTGCAACCCTGACATTGAGGGCGCGTTTCCTTTTGCTTGGTCCTGTACCCTGCTTGAGTGTGAGTGGTGATGAATTGCTGCCCGTTTCGGATCGTTTGGTGGCAATGTAGTTTGTACCTTTCTCTGCAATGTGTGAAGTCTTTCTTTGTGTAATAGGCTGTATTGGCAAGTGTCTCTACCTTTCAGTGTTTATCCAAAGTCAATCCAAGGCTGTGGTCCACGAGTCTAAGAACAAACCCTGTGTTTTATGTCCAAAACTAAAAACACCACTTTTAAGTATGCTAGGACGGGTCCGGAGCAGGTAGAAATAGGGACTTCTTCCCGAGTAGTGTACAACGCCGTGGCCACTCATAGAAGTTTGTGCCTAGAGGGCTTTCATGTTCGATAGACACGCATCCATCATAACCACTTTTTTGTTTTATTTATTTGTTTATTTGTTTATTTATGTATTTACGTATTTACGTATTGATTTTTGTGGTACCAGTGCTTGAATTCAGGCCGTACACCTTGCCCCGCTCCACCAGCCCTTTTCGTGTGAGGGTTTTAAAGGGTTGACTCTCCAGGGTCCCCGAAGCCCACACTGCCTAAATTACCTGTGATAGAAAGAAAGGCAGGGGCAGTGCCTGAGACCACAAGGACTTTTCCCCTTATCGCTTCCTGATTGCTTGCAAGTGCTGGCTGTCTACCACCACAAGGACACTTCTCTTTACCTCTCCCTGGCTGCGTACCCCGGAAAACCTCCTCACCCCTAGTCCCCGCCCGCCCCCCCCCCCCGGCGAGGCTTGCATCCCAGGCTGTCCAGAGTGCAGGACGCCCCTCACCACGGCAAAATAAAGCGTGCTCTCGTCTGTAGAGGTCTCGGTCTCCTTTTCCTCGAGGCATCCTCTTTTCTAACATTTGGCTTTTTCTAACAGGTCTCATGGAACGACTTGCTTGGGCGGGCCTGGAAACGTGATCCACCTGAGTAGCTAAGGTTTCAGGCGTGAGCAAGCAGCACCCAGCAAGAACCAAGGTGTTGAGAGGTCTGGCATGAGGGACTCCATTTCAACTTGGAAGGCCTTTCACCCTCATCTCTAGAAACTGTTTGTCTCTGAGCTGTTTCCTCGGAGGGTTTTTGGATTGGTCGTTTTCATCTTTCGACGTGAGGATTAGTTTTTTTTCTCTAAGTGTCTTATGTGTGTGGGGGGGTCGAGCAACAAACAGGTCAGGTGGGAGTCAGTGTCAGCTGGACCCTTTGGCCAAATTTAAACAACAAACAGGCTTGGAAGGACTCCCTTTTTAGCTAGTGGCCTCTAAACCATGACAAAGAAAACAGAATCTAAAGCTGACTTGTGTGAGGGACATGTACCTGTCTGTTACAGTCTTTTTTCATTGTTTCTTTTTTTTTTGTTTGTTTAATGGGCTTGATTGTAAATGTCCCAGGAGGATCAGAAGTGCAATTCCAAATACGTAAAAGAGCCATGGTAAAAATTCTGACGGACAACTTAGCAACTAAGAGAAGAGTATGTCAGTACCATCAGCATTTGATCACAGCGTTTCTGTAAATTTTGTAGTTTAGAGGGCCCGACAGCCTTGGAAAATGCAGATATGCTCACTATCTAGGAACGAATGACAGCATGACAGCTCTCTAGAGGTTATCCACACATATCAGTGGTTATCCTGAGAGTAAAACCTCAGAGTGCCCATTCATTGAGGGGTCAGTGTCAGTGACCCCAAATAGCCTCATCACAGGCACATGTAGGCTCCTAACTGTATTAGAATCATGTAAGACAACAGTTGTTTCACCATAGGGATGAAGCCATCTAGAAGATTTTCTATAAACCAACTCTTAATGAATTTTCATTTCGTCATGATCGTCATCTCAGTGGCCGAAACCCTGAGAAAAATTAGAAGGGAACAGAAGTAAATACTTCTGAGGACAAAGTGTAGAGTTTAGGAAGCCTGAGGGTTGACAGGATAGGATTTCTTAGGACGTTGAGTAGGGATGGGAGGAGATGTTTTTTTCTTTCCCTTGTCTCCACGATTTCGGTGGTGAAAGGGGCCTCTGAGCTGGAAATGTTCCCGATTGAGCCCCGCAGCCCCAGGCCCAGAGTGTGGAGGAGGGCGCAGCGGGTCGGCTAAGGGCGCGGCTGCCGTTTTGCAGAGGGCTGGAGGGGCAGTGGGGCTTTGTGGACGAGGAGGACCGGAAAGGTCCCCAAGACGTCCGTCGGGAGCCACGCGCCCAAGGGTCGGCTCCCGCAGGCGAGGGAGGAGGGCGGCCAGAACTGTGCACCCCCCCCACACCCCCGCCTTAGCCAAGGCAGTGACACATCCCCAGAGGAACAAGAGCCCGAGAGCACTGAGCAATGTTCCCCTGAGAAAACTCGATCCTGGTCCGGGCACCGGGACACCTCGGGAAGAAAGCCAGCGAGTGGCCACCTGGGCGAGACCGGCTGCCCCAGCAGGCGTCCGGGGCCCCTGGCCGCTTGGCCAGAGGCCGCCAGCCCCCACCCCGCAGCCCCCACCCGCAGCCGTGCCAGGGGAGCAGTGTGGAGACGCAGGCCGCGCCCACCTCACGCTCTTGGGGCTCCAGGAGGCGGCAGCTGGCGTCTACGGCCATACCACCCTGAACGCGCCCGATCTCGTCTGATCTCGGAAGCTAAGCAGGGTCGGGCCTGGTTAGTACTTGGATGGGAGACCGCCTGGGAATACCGGGTGCTGTAGGCTTTTGCTCGTCCCTCCCTCGCTGCTCCTTTTGGCCTCCGGGACCTCACCGCCCCGACCCAGCGCCACCACCACCGGCGACCCCTTCCCCGCCACCCCGCCAGACCCACGCCTCCCACCTCACAGACACGCCCCCGAATCCTCTCCTCTCCCCTCCCCACACTCTCGTGGGGCGCGCGCCCGCTCACTGGGCACCAGCCGGGTGGGTCCCAGGCCACGTTGGGGACCGCTCCCCAACTGTCCTCAGAAAGCCAGCAGGAGTAGAAAACGTTCAGGCGGACGGTGAGGGAAGTGCGAAAGCCCTGAGAAAGCGGGTCTGCAGCCCAGCGGGCCCCAGACTGGGACGCGCCACACCCTGGCTCGCCACAAGGTGGTGCACTGGGCCCAGGGCAAGACGCCAGGGGACAGGGAGGCAGGCCACCTCAGTCGGGTGCTGCTCCGTCGCTCGACCCAACACAGGTCAGCGTGTGCATGACCTCTCCGTGGGGCCCCAACTCCCACGGCGGTGCCTGCAGTCACGGGGACAGCGGGCGCAGGGCCTGAGCTCACGGTGAGGGGAGTATGCTTAGAATGCAAAATTCAAACACACCCGGGAATACATTGGCAAGGAGAAGTCCCAGAAAGAGTTGCAACCCTGACATTGAGGGCGCGTTTCCTTTTGCTTGGTCCTGTACCCTGCTTGAGTGTGAGTGGTGATGAATTGCTGCCCGTTTCGGATCGTTTGGTGGCAATGTAGTTTGTACCTTTCTCTGCAATGTGTGAAGTCTTTCTTTGTGTAATAGGCTGTATTGGCAAGTGTCTCTACCTTTCAGTGTTTATCCAAAGTCAATCCAAGGCTGTGGTCCACGAGTCTAAGAACAAACCCTGTGTTTTATGTCCAAAACTAAAAACACCACTTTTAAGTATGCTAGGACGGGTCCGGAGCAGGTAGAAATAGGGACTTCTTCCCGAGTAGTGTACAACGCCGTGGCCACTCATAGAAGTTTGTGCCTAGAGGGCTTTCATGTTCGATAGACACGCATCCATCATAACCACTTTTTTGTTTTATTTATTTGTTTATTTGTTTATTTATGTATTTACGTATTTACGTATTGATTTTTGTGGTACCAGTGCTTGAATTCAGGCCGTACACCTTGCCCCGCTCCACCAGCCCTTTTCGTGTGAGGGTTTTAAAGGGTTGACTCTCCAGGGTCCCCGAAGCCCACACTGCCTAAATTACCTGTGATAGAAAGAAAGGCAGGGGCAGTGCCTGAGACCACAAGGACTTTTCCCCTTATCGCTTCCTGATTGCTTGCAAGTGCTGGCTGTCTACCACCACAAGGACACTTCTCTTTACCTCTCCCTGGCTGCGTACCCCGGAAAACCTCCTCACCCCTAGTCCCCGCCCGCCCCCCCCCCCCCGGCGAGGCTTGCATCCCAGGCTGTCCAGAGTGCAGGACGCCCCTCACCACGGCAAAATAAAGCGTGCTCTCGTCTGTAGAGGTCTCGGTCTCCTTTTCCTCGAGGCATCCTCTTTTCTAACATTTGGCTTTTTCTAACAGGTCTCATGGAACGACTTGCTTGGGCGGGCCTGGAAACGTGATCCACCTGAGTAGCTAAGGTTTCAGGCGTGAGCAAGCAGCACCCAGCAAGAACCAAGGTGTTGAGAGGTCTGGCATGAGGGACTCCATTTCAACTTGGAAGGCCTTTCACCCTCATCTCTAGAAACTGTTTGTCTCTGAGCTGTTTCCTCGGAGGGTTTTTGGATTGGTCGTTTTCATCTTTCGACGTGAGGATTAGTTTTTTTTCTCTAAGTGTCTTATGTGTGTGGGGGGGTCGAGCAACAAACAGGTCAGGTGGGAGTCAGTGTCAGCTGGACCCTTTGGCCAAATTTAAACAACAAACAGGCTTGGAAGGACTCCCTTTTTAGCTAGTGGCCTCTAAACCATGACAAAGAAAACAGAATCTAAAGCTGACTTGTGTGAGGGACATGTACCTGTCTGTTACAGTCTTTTTTCATTGTTTCTTTTTTTTTTGTTTGTTTAATGGGCTTGATTGTAAATGTCCCAGGAGGATCAGAAGTGCAATTCCAAATACGTAAAAGAGCCATGGTAAAAATTCTGACGGACAACTTAGCAACTAAGAGAAGAGTATGTCAGTACCATCAGCATTTGATCACAGCGTTTCTGTAAATTTTGTAGTTTAGAGGGCCCGACAGCCTTGGAAAATGCAGATATGCTCACTATCTAGGAACGAATGACAGCATGACAGCTCTCTAGAGGTTATCCACACATATCAGTGGTTATCCTGAGAGTAAAACCTCAGAGTGCCCATTCATTGAGGGGTCAGTGTCAGTGACCCCAAATAGCCTCATCACAGGCACATGTAGGCTCCTAACTGTATTAGAATCATGTAAGACAACAGTTGTTTCACCATAGGGATGAAGCCATCTAGAAGATTTTCTATAAACCAACTCTTAATGAATTTTCATTTCGTCATGATCGTCATCTCAGTGGCCGAAACCCTGAGAAAAATTAGAAGGGAACAGAAGTAAATACTTCTGAGGACAAAGTGTAGAGTTTAGGAAGCCTGAGGGTTGACAGGATAGGATTTCTTAGGACGTTGAGTAGGGATGGGAGGAGATGTTTTTTTCTTTCCCTTGTCTCCACGATTTCGGTGGTGAAAGGGGCCTCTGAGCTGGAAATGTTCCCGATTGAGCCCCGCAGCCCCAGGCCCAGAGTGTGGAGGAGGGCGCAGCGGGTCGGCTAAGGGCGCGGCTGCCGTTTTGCAGAGGGCTGGAGGGGCAGTGGGGCTTTGTGGACGAGGAGGACCGGAAAGGTCCCCAAGACGTCCGTCGGGAGCCACGCGCCCAAGGGTCGGCTCCCGCAGGCGAGGGAGGAGGGCGGCCAGAACTGTGCACCCCCCCCACACCCCCGCCTTAGCCAAGGCAGTGACACATCCCCAGAGGAACAAGAGCCCGAGAGCACTGAGCAATGTTCCCCTGAGAAAACTCGATCCTGGTCCGGGCACCGGGACACCTCGGGAAGAAAGCCAGCGAGTGGCCACCTGGGCGAGACCGGCTGCCCCAGCAGGCGTCCGGGGCCCCTGGCCGCTTGGCCAGAGGCCGCCAGCCCCCACCCCGCAGCCCCCACCCGCAGCCGTGCCAGGGGAGCAGTGTGGAGACGCAGGCCGCGCCCACCTCACGCTCTTGGGGCTCCAGGAGGCGGCAGCTGGCGTCTACGGCCATACCACCCTGAACGCGCCCGATCTCGTCTGATCTCGGAAGCTAAGCAGGGTCGGGCCTGGTTAGTACTTGGATGGGAGACCGCCTGGGAATACCGGGTGCTGTAGGCTTTTGCTCGTCCCTCCCTCGCTGCTCCTTTTGGCCTCCGGGACCTCACCGCCCCGACCCAGCGCCACCACCACCGGCGACCCCTTCCCCGCCACCCCGCCAGACCCACGCCTCCCACCTCACAGACACGCCCCCGAATCCTCTCCTCTCCCCTCCCCACACTCTCGTGGGGCGCGCGCCCGCTCACTGGGCACCAGCCGGGTGGGTCCCAGGCCACGTTGGGGACCGCTCCCCAACTGTCCTCAGAAAGCCAGCAGGAGTAGAAAACGTTCAGGCGGACGGTGAGGGAAGTGCGAAAGCCCTGAGAAAGCGGGTCTGCAGCCCAGCGGGCCCCAGACTGGGACGCGCCACACCCTGGCTCGCCACAAGGTGGTGCACTGGGCCCAGGGCAAGACGCCAGGGGACAGGGAGGCAGGCCACCTCAGTCGGGTGCTGCTCCGTCGCTCGACCCAACACAGGTCAGCGTGTGCATGACCTCTCCGTGGGGCCCCAACTCCCACGGCGGTGCCTGCAGTCACGGGGACAGCGGGCGCAGGGCCTGAGCTCACGGTGAGGGGAGTATGCTTAGAATGCAAAATTCAAACACACCCGGGAATACATTGGCAAGGAAGAAGTCCCAGAAAGAGTTGCAACCCTGACATTGAGGGCGCGTTTCCTTTTGCTTGGTCCTGTACCCTGCTTGAGTGTGAGTGGTGATGAATTGCTGCCCGTTTCGGATCGTTTGGTGGCAATGTAGTTTGTACCTTTCTCTGCAATGTGTGAAGTCTTTCTTTGTGTAATAGGCTGTATTGGCAAGTGTCTCTACCTTTCAGTGTTTATCCAAAGTCAATCCAAGGCTGTGGTCCACGAGTCTAAGAACAAACCCTGTGTTTTATGTCCAAAACTAAAAACACCACTTTTAAGTATGCTAGGACGGGTCCGGAGCAGGTAGAAATAGGGACTTCTTCCCGAGTAGTGTACAACGCCGTGGCCACTCATAGAAGTTTGTGCCTAGAGGGCTTTCATGTTCGATAGACACGCATCCATCATAACCACTTTTTTGTTTTATTTATTTGTTTATTTGTTTATTTATGTATTTACGTATTTACGTATTGATTTTTGTGGTACCAGTGCTTGAATTCAGGCCGTACACCTTGCCCCGCTCCACCAGCCCTTTTCGTGTGAGGGTTTTAAAGGGTTGACTCTCCAGGGTCCCCGAAGCCCACACTGCCTAAATTACCTGTGATAGAAAGAAAGGCAGGGGCAGTGCCTGAGACCACAAGGACTTTTCCCCTTATCGCTTCCTGATTGCTTGCAAGTGCTGGCTGTCTACCACCACAAGGACACTTCTCTTTACCTCTCCCTGGCTGCGTACCCCGGAAAACCTCCTCACCCCTAGTCCCCGCCCGCCCCCCCCCCCCCGGCGAGGCTTGCATCCCAGGCTGTCCAGAGTGCAGGACGCCCCTCACCACGGCAAAATAAAGCGTGCTCTCGTCTGTAGAGGTCTCGGTCTCCTTTTCCTCGAGGCATCCTCTTTTCTAACATTTGGCTTTTTCTAACAGGTCTCATGGAACGACTTGCTTGGGCGGGCCTGGAAACGTGATCCACCTGAGTAGCTAAGGTTTCAGGCGTGAGCAAGCAGCACCCAGCAAGAACCAAGGTGTTGAGAGGTCTGGCATGAGGGACTCCATTTCAACTTGGAAGGCCTTTCACCCTCATCTCTAGAAACTGTTTGTCTCTGAGCTGTTTCCTCGGAGGGTTTTTGGATTGGTCGTTTTCATCTTTCGACGTGAGGATTAGTTTTTTTTCTCTAAGTGTCTTATGTGTGTGGGGGGGTCGAGCAACAAACAGGTCAGGTGGGAGTCAGTGTCAGCTGGACCCTTTGGCCAAATTTAAACAACAAACAGGCTTGGAAGGACTCCCTTTTTAGCTAGTGGCCTCTAAACCATGACAAAGAAAACAGAATCTAAAGCTGACTTGTGTGAGGGACATGTACCTGTCTGTTACAGTCTTTTTTCATTGTTTCTTTTTTTTTTGTTTGTTTAATGGGCTTGATTGTAAATGTCCCAGGAGGATCAGAAGTGCAATTCCAAATACGTAAAAGAGCCATGGTAAAAATTCTGACGGACAACTTAGCAACTAAGAGAAGAGTATGTCAGTACCATCAGCATTTGATCACAGCGTTTCTGTAAATTTTGTAGTTTAGAGGGCCCGACAGCCTTGGAAAATGCAGATATGCTCACTATCTAGGAACGAATGACAGCATGACAGCTCTCTAGAGGTTATCCACACATATCAGTGGTTATCCTGAGAGTAAAACCTCAGAGTGCCCATTCATTGAGGGGTCAGTGTCAGTGACCCCAAATAGCCTCATCACAGGCACATGTAGGCTCCTAACTGTATTAGAATCATGTAAGACAACAGTTGTTTCACCATAGGGATGAAGCCATCTAGAAGATTTTCTATAAACCAACTCTTAATGAATTTTCATTTCGTCATGATCGTCATCTCAGTGGCCGAAACCCTGAGAAAAATTAGAAGGGAACAGAAGTAAATACTTCTGAGGACAAAGTGTAGAGTTTAGGAAGCCTGAGGGTTGACAGGATAGGATTTCTTAGGACGTTGAGTAGGGATGGGAGGAGATGTTTTTTTCTTTCCCTTGTCTCCACGATTTCGGTGGTGAAAGGGGCCTCTGAGCTGGAAATGTTCCCGATTGAGCCCCGCAGCCCCAGGCCCAGAGTGTGGAGGAGGGCGCAGCGGGTCGGCTAAGGGCGCGGCTGCCGTTTTGCAGAGGGCTGGAGGGGCAGTGGGGCTTTGTGGACGAGGAGGACCGGAAAGGTCCCCAAGACGTCCGTCGGGAGCCACGCGCCCAAGGGTCGGCTCCCGCAGGCGAGGGAGGAGGGCGGCCAGAACTGTGCACCCCCCCCACACCCCCGCCTTAGCCAAGGCAGTGACACATCCCCAGAGGAACAAGAGCCCGAGAGCACTGAGCAATGTTCCCCTGAGAAAACTCGATCCTGGTCCGGGCACCGGGACACCTCGGGAAGAAAGCCAGCGAGTGGCCACCTGGGCGAGACCGGCTGCCCCAGCAGGCGTCCGGGGCCCCTGGCTGCTTGGCCAGAGGCCGCCAGCCCCCACCCCGCAGCCCCCACCCGCAGCCGTGCCAGGGGAGCAGTGTGGAGACGCAGGCCGCGCCCACCTCACGCTCTTGGGGCTCCAGGAGGCGGCAGCTGGCGTCTACGGCCATACCACCCTGAACGCGCCCGATCTCGTCTGATCTCGGAAGCTAAGCAGGGTCGGGCCTGGTTAGTACTTGGATGGGAGACCGCCTGGGAATACCGGGTGCTGTAGGCTTTTGCTCGTCCCTCCCTCGCTGCTCCTTTTGGCCTCCGGGACCTCACCGCCCCGACCCAGCGCCACCACCACCGGCGACCCCTTCCCCGCCACCCCGCCAGACCCACGCCTCCCACCTCACAGACACGCCCCCGAATCCTCTCCTCTCCCCTCCCCACACTCTCGTGGGGCGCGCGCCCGCTCACTGGGCACCAGCCGGGTGGGTCCCAGGCCACGTTGGGGACCGCTCCCCAACTGTCCTCAGAAAGCCAGCAGGAGTAGAAAACGTTCAGGCGGACGGTGAGGGAAGTGCGAAAGCCCTGAGAAAGCGGGTCTGCAGCCCAGCGGGCCCCAGACTGGGACGCGCCACACCCTGGCTCGCCACAAGGTGGTGCACTGGGCCCAGGGCAAGACGCCAGGGGACAGGGAGGCAGGCCACCTCAGTCGGGTGCTGCTCCGTCGCTCGACCCAACACAGGTCAGCGTGTGCATGACCTCTCCGTGGGGCCCCAACTCCCACGGCGGTGCCTGCAGTCACGGGGACAGCGGGCGCAGGGCCTGAGCTCACGGTGAGGGGAGTATGCTTAGAATGCAAAATTCAAACACACCCGGGAATACATTGGCAAGGAGAAGTCCCAGAAAGAGTTGCAACCCTGACATTGAGGGCGCGTTTCCTTTTGCTTGGTCCTGTACCCTGCTTGAGTGTGAGTGGTGATGAATTGCTGCCCGTTTCGGATCGTTTGGTGGCAATGTAGTTTGTACCTTTCTCTGCAATGTGTGAAGTCTTTCTTTGTGTAATAGGCTGTATTGGCAAGTGTCTCTACCTTTCAGTGTTTATCCAAAGTCAATCCAAGGCTGTGGTCCACGAGTCTAAGAACAAACCCTGTGTTTTATGTCCAAAACTAAAAACACCACTTTTAAGTATGCTAGGACGGGTCCGGAGCAGGTAGAAATAGGGACTTCTTCCCGAGTAGTGTACAACGCCGTGGCCACTCATAGAAGTTTGTGCCTAGAGGGCTTTCATGTTCGATAGACACGCATCCATCATAACCACTTTTTTGTTTTATTTATTTGTTTATTTGTTTATTTATGTATTTACGTATTTACGTATTGATTTTTGTGGTACCAGTGCTTGAATTCAGGCCGTACACCTTGCCCCGCTCCACCAGCCCTTTTCGTGTGAGGGTTTTAAAGGGTTGACTCTCCAGGGTCCCCGAAGCCCACACTGCCTAAATTACCTGTGATAGAAAGAAAGGCAGGGGCAGTGCCTGAGACCACAAGGACTTTTCCCCTTATCGCTTCCTGATTGCTTGCAAGTGCTGGCTGTCTACCACCACAAGGACACTTCTCTTTACCTCTCCCTGGCTGCGTACCCCGGAAAACCTCCTCACCCCTAGTCCCCGCCCCCCCCCCCCCCCCCGGCGAGGCTTGCATCCCAGGCTGTCCAGAGTGCAGGACGCCCCTCACCACGGCAAAATAAAGCGTGCTCTCGTCTGTAGAGGTCTCGGTCTCCTTTTCCTCGAGGCATCCTCTTTTCTAACATTTGGCTTTTTCTAACAGGTCTCATGGAACGACTTGCTTGGGCGGGCCTGGAAACGTGATCCACCTGAGTAGCTAAGGTTTCAGGCGTGAGCAAGCAGCACCCAGCAAGAACCAAGGTGTTGAGAGGTCTGGCATGAGGGACTCCATTTCAACTTGGAAGGCCTTTCACCCTCATCTCTAGAAACTGTTTGTCTCTGAGCTGTTTCCTCGGAGGGTTTTTGGATTGGTCGTTTTCATCTTTCGACGTGAGGATTAGTTTTTTTTCTCTAAGTGTCTTATGTGTGTGGGGGGGTCGAGCAACAAACAGGTCAGGTGGGAGTCAGTGTCAGCTGGACCCTTTGGCCAAATTTAAACAACAAACAGGCTTGGAAGGACTCCCTTTTTAGCTAGTGGCCTCTAAACCATGACAAAGAAAACAGAATCTAAAGCTGACTTGTGTGAGGGACATGTACCTGTCTGTTACAGTCTTTTTTCATTGTTTCTTTTTTTTTTGTTTGTTTAATGGGCTTGATTGTAAATGTCCCAGGAGGATCAGAAGTGCAATTCCAAATACGTAAAAGAGCCATGGTAAAAATTCTGACGGACAACTTAGCAACTAAGAGAAGAGTATGTCAGTACCATCAGCATTTGATCACAGCGTTTCTGTAAATTTTGTAGTTTAGAGGGCCCGACAGCCTTGGAAAATGCAGATATGCTCACTATCTAGGAACGAATGACAGCATGACAGCTCTCTAGAGGTTATCCACACATATCAGTGGTTATCCTGAGAGTAAAACCTCAGAGTGCCCATTCATTGAGGGGTCAGTGTCAGTGACCCCAAATAGCCTCATCACAGGCACATGTAGGCTCCTAACTGTATTAGAATCATGTAAGACAACAGTTGTTTCACCATAGGGATGAAGCCATCTAGAAGATTTTCTATAAACCAACTCTTAATGAATTTTCATTTCGTCATGATCGTCATCTCAGTGGCCGAAACCCTGAGAAAAATTAGAAGGGAACAGAAGTAAATACTTCTGAGGACAAAGTGTAGAGTTTAGGAAGCCTGAGGGTTGACAGGATAGGATTTCTTAGGACGTTGAGTAGGGATGGGAGGAGATGTTTTTTTCTTTCCCTTGTCTCCACGATTTCGGTGGTGAAAGGGGCCTCTGAGCTGGAAATGTTCCCGATTGAGCCCCGCAGCCCCAGGCCCAGAGTGTGGAGGAGGGCGCAGCGGGTCGGCTAAGGGCGCGGCTGCCGTTTTGCAGAGGGCTGGAGGGGCAGTGGGGCTTTGTGGACGAGGAGGACCGGAAAGGTCCCCAAGACGTCCGTCGGGAGCCACGCGCCCAAGGGTCGGCTCCCGCAGGCGAGGGAGGAGGGCGGCCAGAACTGTGCACCCCCCCCACACCCCCGCCTTAGCCAAGGCAGTGACACATCCCCAGAGGAACAAGAGCCCGAGAGCACTGAGCAATGTTCCCCTGAGAAAACTCGATCCTGGTCCGGGCACCGGGACACCTCGGGAAGAAAGCCAGCGAGTGGCCACCTGGGCGAGACCGGCTGCCCCAGCAGGCGTCCGGGGCCCCTGGCCGCTTGGCCAGAGGCCGCCAGCCCCCACCCCGCAGCCCCCACCCGCAGCCGTGCCAGGGGAGCAGTGTGGAGACGCAGGCCGCGCCCACCTCACGCTCTTGGGGCTCCAGGAGGCGGCAGCTGGCGTCTACGGCCATACCACCCTGAACGCGCCCGATCTCGTCTGATCTCGGAAGCTAAGCAGGGTCGGGCCTGGTTAGTACTTGGATGGGAGACCGCCTGGGAATACCGGGTGCTGTAGGCTTTTGCTCGTCCCTCCCTCGCTGCTCCTTTTGGCCTCCGGGACCTCACCGCCCCGACCCAGCGCCACCACCACCGGCGACCCCTTCCCCGCCACCCCGCCAGACCCACGCCTCCCACCTCACAGACACGCCCCCGAATCCTCTCCTCTCCCCTCCCCACACTCTCGTGGGGCGCGCGCCCGCTCACTGGGCACCAGCCGGGTGGGTCCCAGGCCACGTTGGGGACCGCTCCCCAACTGTCCTCAGAAAGCCAGCAGGAGTAGAAAACGTTCAGGCGGACGGTGAGGGAAGTGCGAAAGCCCTGAGAAAGCGGGTCTGCAGCCCAGCGGGCCCCAGACTGGGACGCGCCACACCCTGGCTCGCCACAAGGTGGTGCACTGGGCCCAGGGCAAGACGCCAGGGGACAGGGAGGCAGGCCACCTCAGTCGGGTGCTGCTCCGTCGCTCGACCCAACACAGGTCAGCGTGTGCATGACCTCTCCGTGGGGCCCCAACTCCCACGGCGGTGCCTGCAGTCACGGGGACAGCGGGCGCAGGGCCTGAGCTCACGGTGAGGGGAGTATGCTTAGAATGCAAAATTCAAACACACCCGGGAATACATTGGCAAGGAGAAGTCCCAGAAAGAGTTGCAACCCTGACATTGAGGGCGCGTTTCCTTTTGCTTGGTCCTGTACCCTGCTTGAGTGTGAGTGGTGATGAATTGCTGCCCGTTTCGGATCGTTTGGTGGCAATGTAGTTTGTACCTTTCTCTGCAATGTGTGAAGTCTTTCTTTGTGTAATAGGCTGTATTGGCAAGTGTCTCTACCTTTCAGTGTTTATCCAAAGTCAATCCAAGGCTGTGGTCCACGAGTCTAAGAACAAACCCTGTGTTTTATGTCCAAAACTAAAAACACCACTTTTAAGTATGCTAGGACGGGTCCGGAGCAGGTAGAAATAGGGACTTCTTCCCGAGTAGTGTACAACGCCGTGGCCACTCATAGAAGTTTGTGCCTAGAGGGCTTTCATGTTCGATAGACACGCATCCATCATAACCACTTTTTTGTTTTATTTATTTGTTTATTTGTTTATTTATGTATTTACGTATTTACGTATTGATTTTTGTGGTACCAGTGCTTGAATTCAGGCCGTACACCTTGCCCCGCTCCACCAGCCCTTTTCGTGTGAGGGTTTTAAAGGGTTGACTCTCCAGGGTCCCCGAAGCCCACACTGCCTAAATTACCTGTGATAGAAAGAAAGGCAGGGGCAGTGCCTGAGACCACAAGGACTTTTCCCCTTATCGCTTCCTGATTGCTTGCAAGTGCTGGCTGTCTACCACCACAAGGACACTTCTCTTTACCTCTCCCTGGCTGCGTACCCCGGAAAACCTCCTCACCCCTAGTCCCCGCCCCCCCCCCCCCCCCGGCGAGGCTTGCATCCCAGGCTGTCCAGAGTGCAGGACGCCCCTCACCACGGCAAAATAAAGCGTGCTCTCGTCTGTAGAGGTCTCGGTCTCCTTTTCCTCGAGGCATCCTCTTTTCTAACATTTGGCTTTTTCTAACAGGTCTCATGGAACGACTTGCTTGGGCGGGCCTGGAAACGTGATCCACCTGAGTAGCTAAGGTTTCAGGCGTGAGCAAGCAGCACCCAGCAAGAACCAAGGTGTTGAGAGGTCTGGCATGAGGGACTCCATTTCAACTTGGAAGGCCTTTCACCCTCATCTCTAGAAACTGTTTGTCTCTGAGCTGTTTCCTCGGAGGGTTTTTGGATTGGTCGTTTTCATCTTTCGACGTGAGGATTAGTTTTTTTTCTCTAAGTGTCTTATGTGTGTGGGGGGGTCGAGCAACAAACAGGTCAGGTGGGAGTCAGTGTCAGCTGGACCCTTTGGCCAAATTTAAACAACAAACAGGCTTGGAAGGACTCCCTTTTTAGCTAGTGGCCTCTAAACCATGACAAAGAAAACAGAATCTAAAGCTGACTTGTGTGAGGGACATGTACCTGTCTGTTACAGTCTTTTTTCATTGTTTCTTTTTTTTTTGTTTGTTTAATGGGCTTGATTGTAAATGTCCCAGGAGGATCAGAAGTGCAATTCCAAATACGTAAAAGAGCCATGGTAAAAATTCTGACGGACAACTTAGCAACTAAGAGAAGAGTATGTCAGTACCATCAGCATTTGATCACAGCGTTTCTGTAAATTTTGTAGTTTAGAGGGCCCGACAGCCTTGGAAAATGCAGATATGCTCACTATCTAGGAACGAATGACAGCATGACAGCTCTCTAGAGGTTATCCACACATATCAGTGGTTATCCTGAGAGTAAAACCTCAGAGTGCCCATTCATTGAGGGGTCAGTGTCAGTGACCCCAAATAGCCTCATCACAGGCACATGTAGGCTCCTAACTGTATTAGAATCATGTAAGACAACAGTTGTTTCACCATAGGGATGAAGCCATCTAGAAGATTTTCTATAAACCAACTCTTAATGAATTTTCATTTCGTCATGATCGTCATCTCAGTGGCCGAAACCCTGAGAAAAATTAGAAGGGAACAGAAGTAAATACTTCTGAGGACAAAGTGTAGAGTTTAGGAAGCCTGAGGGTTGACAGGATAGGATTTCTTAGGACGTTGAGTAGGGATGGGAGGAGATGTTTTTTTCTTTCCCTTGTCTCCACGATTTCGGTGGTGAAAGGGGCCTCTGAGCTGGAAATGTTCCCGATTGAGCCCCGCAGCCCCAGGCCCAGAGTGTGGAGGAGGGCGCAGCGGGTCGGCTAAGGGCGCGGCTGCCGTTTTGCAGAGGGCTGGAGGGGCAGTGGGGCTTTGTGGACGAGGAGGACCGGAAAGGTCCCCAAGACGTCCGTCGGGAGCCACGCGCCCAAGGGTCGGCTCCCGCAGGCGAGGGAGGAGGGCGGCCAGAACTGTGCACCCCCCCCACACCCCCGCCTTAGCCAAGGCAGTGACACATCCCCAGAGGAACAAGAGCCCGAGAGCACTGAGCAATGTTCCCCTGAGAAAACTCGATCCTGGTCCGGGCACCGGGACACCTCGGGAAGAAAGCCAGCGAGTGGCCACCTGGGCGAGACCGGCTGCCCCAGCAGGCGTCCGGGGCCCCTGGCCGCTTGGCCAGAGGCCGCCAGCCCCCACCCCGCAGCCCCCACCCGCAGCCGTGCCAGGGGAGCAGTGTGGAGACGCAGGCCGCGCCCACCTCACGCTCTTGGGGCTCCAGGAGGCGGCAGCTGGCGTCTACGGCCATACCACCCTGAACGCGCCCGATCTCGTCTGATCTCGGAAGCTAAGCAGGGTCGGGCCTGGTTAGTACTTGGATGGGAGACCGCCTGGGAATACCGGGTGCTGTAGGCTTTTGCTCGTCCCTCCCTCGCTGCTCCTTTTGGCCTCCGGGACCTCACCGCCCCGACCCAGCGCCACCACCACCGGCGACCCCTTCCCCGCCACCCCGCCAGACCCACGCCTCCCACCTCACAGACACGCCCCCGAATCCTCTCCTCTCCCCTCCCCACACTCTCGTGGGGCGCGCGCCCGCTCACTGGGCACCAGCCGGGTGGGTCCCAGGCCACGTTGGGGACCGCTCCCCAACTGTCCTCAGAAAGCCAGCAGGAGTAGAAAACGTTCAGGCGGACGGTGAGGGAAGTGCGAAAGCCCTGAGAAAGCGGGTCTGCAGCCCAGCGGGCCCCAGACTGGGACGCGCCACACCCTGGCTCGCCACAAGGTGGTGCACTGGGCCCAGGGCAAGACGCCAGGGGACAGGGAGGCAGGCCACCTCAGTCGGGTGCTGCTCCGTCGCTCGACCCAACACAGGTCAGCGTGTGCATGACCTCTCCGTGGGGCCCCAACTCCCACGGCGGTGCCTGCAGTCACGGGGACAGCGGGCGCAGGGCCTGAGCTCACGGTGAGGGGAGTATGCTTAGAATGCAAAATTCAAACACACCCGGGAATACATTGGCAAGGAGAAGTCCCAGAAAGAGTTGCAACCCTGACATTGAGGGCGCGTTTCCTTTTGCTTGGTCCTGTACCCTGCTTGAGTGTGAGTGGTGATGAATTGCTGCCCGTTTCGGATCGTTTGGTGGCAATGTAGTTTGTACCTTTCTCTGCAATGTGTGAAGTCTTTCTTTGTGTAATAGGCTGTATTGGCAAGTGTCTCTACCTTTCAGTGTTTATCCAAAGTCAATCCAAGGCTGTGGTCCACGAGTCTAAGAACAAACCCTGTGTTTTATGTCCAAAACTAAAAACACCACTTTTAAGTATGCTAGGACGGGTCCGGAGCAGGTAGAAATAGGGACTTCTTCCCGAGTAGTGTACAACGCCGTGGCCACTCATAGAAGTTTGTGCCTAGAGGGCTTTCATGTTCGATAGACACGCATCCATCATAACCACTTTTTTGTTTTATTTATTTGTTTATTTGTTTATTTATGTATTTACGTATTTACGTATTGATTTTTGTGGTACCAGTGCTTGAATTCAGGCCGTACACCTTGCCCCGCTCCACCAGCCCTTTTCGTGTGAGGGTTTTAAAGGGTTGACTCTCCAGGGTCCCCGAAGCCCACACTGCCTAAATTACCTGTGATAGAAAGAAAGGCAGGGGCAGTGCCTGAGACCACAAGGACTTTTCCCCTTATCGCTTCCTGATTGCTTGCAAGTGCTGGCTGTCTACCACCACAAGGACACTTCTCTTTACCTCTCCCTGGCTGCGTACCCCGGAAAACCTCCTCACCCCTAGTCCCCGCCCCCCCCCCCCCCCCCGGCGAGGCTTGCATCCCAGGCTGTCCAGAGTGCAGGACGCCCCTCACCACGGCAAAATAAAGCGTGCTCTCGTCTGTAGAGGTCTCGGTCTCCTTTTCCTCGAGGCATCCTCTTTTCTAACATTTGGCTTTTTCTAACAGGTCTCATGGAACGACTTGCTTGGGCGGGCCTGGAAACGTGATCCACCTGAGTAGCTAAGGTTTCAGGCGTGAGCAAGCAGCACCCAGCAAGAACCAAGGTGTTGAGAGGTCTGGCATGAGGGACTCCATTTCAACTTGGAAGGCCTTTCACCCTCATCTCTAGAAACTGTTTGTCTCTGAGCTGTTTCCTCGGAGGGTTTTTGGATTGGTCGTTTTCATCTTTCGACGTGAGGATTAGTTTTTTTTCTCTAAGTGTCTTATGTGTGTGGGGGGGTCGAGCAACAAACAGGTCAGGTGGGAGTCAGTGTCAGCTGGACCCTTTGGCCAAATTTAAACAACAAACAGGCTTGGAAGGACTCCCTTTTTAGCTAGTGGCCTCTAAACCATGACAAAGAAAACAGAATCTAAAGCTGACTTGTGTGAGGGACATGTACCTGTCTGTTACAGTCTTTTTTCATTGTTTCTTTTTTTTTTGTTTGTTTAATGGGCTTGATTGTAAATGTCCCAGGAGGATCAGAAGTGCAATTCCAAATACGTAAAAGAGCCATGGTAAAAATTCTGACGGACAACTTAGCAACTAAGAGAAGAGTATGTCAGTACCATCAGCATTTGATCACAGCGTTTCTGTAAATTTTGTAGTTTAGAGGGCCCGACAGCCTTGGAAAATGCAGATATGCTCACTATCTAGGAACGAATGACAGCATGACAGCTCTCTAGAGGTTATCCACACATATCAGTGGTTATCCTGAGAGTAAAACCTCAGAGTGCCCATTCATTGAGGGGTCAGTGTCAGTGACCCCAAATAGCCTCATCACAGGCACATGTAGGCTCCTAACTGTATTAGAATCATGTAAGACAACAGTTGTTTCACCATAGGGATGAAGCCATCTAGAAGATTTTCTATAAACCAACTCTTAATGAATTTTCATTTCGTCATGATCGTCATCTCAGTGGCCGAAACCCTGAGAAAAATTAGAAGGGAACAGAAGTAAATACTTCTGAGGACAAAGTGTAGAGTTTAGGAAGCCTGAGGGTTGACAGGATAGGATTTCTTAGGACGTTGAGTAGGGATGGGAGGAGATGTTTTTTTCTTTCCCTTGTCTCCACGATTTCGGTGGTGAAAGGGGCCTCTGAGCTGGAAATGTTCCCGATTGAGCCCCGCAGCCCCAGGCCCAGAGTGTGGAGGAGGGCGCAGCGGGTCGGCTAAGGGCGCGGCTGCCGTTTTGCAGAGGGCTGGAGGGGCAGTGGGGCTTTGTGGACGAGGAGGACCGGAAAGGTCCCCAAGACGTCCGTCGGGAGCCACGCGCCCAAGGGTCGGCTCCCGCAGGCGAGGGAGGAGGGCGGCCAGAACTGTGCACCCCCCCCACACCCCCGCCTTAGCCAAGGCAGTGACACATCCCCAGAGGAACAAGAGCCCGAGAGCACTGAGCAATGTTCCCCTGAGAAAACTCGATCCTGGTCCGGGCACCGGGACACCTCGGGAAGAAAGCCAGCGAGTGGCCACCTGGGCGAGACCGGCTGCCCCAGCAGGCGTCCGGGGCCCCTGGCCGCTTGGCCAGAGGCCGCCAGCCCCCACCCCGCAGCCCCCACCCGCAGCCGTGCCAGGGGAGCAGTGTGGAGACGCAGGCCGCGCCCACCTCACGCTCTTGGGGCTCCAGGAGGCGGCAGCTGGCGTCTACGGCCATACCACCCTGAACGCGCCCGATCTCGTCTGATCTCGGAAGCTAAGCAGGGTCGGGCCTGGTTAGTACTTGGATGGGAGACCGCCTGGGAATACCGGGTGCTGTAGGCTTTTGCTCGTCCCTCCCTCGCTGCTCCTTTTGGCCTCCGGGACCTCACCGCCCCGACCCAGCGCCACCACCACCGGCGACCCCTTCCCCGCCACCCCGCCAGACCCACGCCTCCCACCTCACAGACACGCCCCCGAATCCTCTCCTCTCCCCTCCCCACACTCTCGTGGGGCGCGCGCCCGCTCACTGGGCACCAGCCGGGTGGGTCCCAGGCCACGTTGGGGACCGCTCCCCAACTGTCCTCAGAAAGCCAGCAGGAGTAGAAAACGTTCAGGCGGACGGTGAGGGAAGTGCGAAAGCCCTGAGAAAGCGGGTCTGCAGCCCAGCGGGCCCCAGACTGGGACGCGCCACACCCTGGCTCGCCACAAGGTGGTGCACTGGGCCCAGGGCAAGACGCCAGGGGACAGGGAGGCAGGCCACCTCAGTCGGGTGCTGCTCCGTCGCTCGACCCAACACAGGTCAGCGTGTGCATGACCTCTCCGTGGGGCCCCAACTCCCACGGCGGTGCCTGCAGTCACGGGGACAGCGGGCGCAGGGCCTGAGCTCACGGTGAGGGGAGTATGCTTAGAATGCAAAATTCAAACACACCCGGGAATACATTGGCAAGGAGAAGTCCCAGAAAGAGTTGCAACCCTGACATTGAGGGCGCGTTTCCTTTTGCTTGGTCCTGTACCCTGCTTGAGTGTGAGTGGTGATGAATTGCTGCCCGTTTCGGATCGTTTGGTGGCAATGTAGTTTGTACCTTTCTCTGCAATGTGTGAAGTCTTTCTTTGTGTAATAGGCTGTATTGGCAAGTGTCTCTACCTTTCAGTGTTTATCCAAAGTCAATCCAAGGCTGTGGTCCACGAGTCTAAGAACAAACCCTGTGTTTTATGTCCAAAACTAAAAACACCACTTTTAAGTATGCTAGGACGGGTCCGGAGCAGGTAGAAATAGGGACTTCTTCCCGAGTAGTGTACAACGCCGTGGCCACTCATAGAAGTTTGTGCCTAGAGGGCTTTCATGTTCGATAGACACGCATCCATCATAACCACTTTTTTGTTTTATTTATTTGTTTATTTGTTTATTTATGTATTTACGTATTTACGTATTGATTTTTGTGGTACCAGTGCTTGAATTCAGGCCGTACACCTTGCCCCGCTCCACCAGCCCTTTTCGTGTGAGGGTTTTAAAGGGTTGACTCTCCAGGGTCCCCGAAGCCCACACTGCCTAAATTACCTGTGATAGAAAGAAAGGCAGGGGCAGTGCCTGAGACCACAAGGACTTTTCCCCTTATCGCTTCCTGATTGCTTGCAAGTGCTGGCTGTCTACCACCACAAGGACACTTCTCTTTACCTCTCCCTGGCTGCGTACCCCGGAAAACCTCCTCACCCCTAGTCCCCGCCCCCCCCCCCCCCCGGCGAGGCTTGCATCCCAGGCTGTCCAGAGTGCAGGACGCCCCTCACCACGGCAAAATAAAGCGTGCTCTCGTCTGTAGAGGTCTCGGTCTCCTTTTCCTCGAGGCATCCTCTTTTCTAACATTTGGCTTTTTCTAACAGGTCTCATGGAACGACTTGCTTGGGCGGGCCTGGAAACGTGATCCACCTGAGTAGCTAAGGTTTCAGGCGTGAGCAAGCAGCACCCAGCAAGAACCAAGGTGTTGAGAGGTCTGGCATGAGGGACTCCATTTCAACTTGGAAGGCCTTTCACCCTCATCTCTAGAAACTGTTTGTCTCTGAGCTGTTTCCTCGGAGGGTTTTTGGATTGGTCGTTTTCATCTTTCGACGTGAGGATTAGTTTTTTTTCTCTAAGTGTCTTATGTGTGTGGGGGGGTCGAGCAACAAACAGGTCAGGTGGGAGTCAGTGTCAGCTGGACCCTTTGGCCAAATTTAAACAACAAACAGGCTTGGAAGGACTCCCTTTTTAGCTAGTGGCCTCTAAACCATGACAAAGAAAACAGAATCTAAAGCTGACTTGTGTGAGGGACATGTACCTGTCTGTTACAGTCTTTTTTCATTGTTTCTTTTTTTTTTGTTTGTTTAATGGGCTTGATTGTAAATGTCCCAGGAGGATCAGAAGTGCAATTCCAAATACGTAAAAGAGCCATGGTAAAAATTCTGACGGACAACTTAGCAACTAAGAGAAGAGTATGTCAGTACCATCAGCATTTGATCACAGCGTTTCTGTAAATTTTGTAGTTTAGAGGGCCCGACAGCCTTGGAAAATGCAGATATGCTCACTATCTAGGAACGAATGACAGCATGACAGCTCTCTAGAGGTTATCCACACATATCAGTGGTTATCCTGAGAGTAAAACCTCAGAGTGCCCATTCATTGAGGGGTCAGTGTCAGTGACCCCAAATAGCCTCATCACAGGCACATGTAGGCTCCTAACTGTATTAGAATCATGTAAGACAACAGTTGTTTCACCATAGGGATGAAGCCATCTAGAAGATTTTCTATAAACCAACTCTTAATGAATTTTCATTTCGTCATGATCGTCATCTCAGTGGCCGAAACCCTGAGAAAAATTAGAAGGGAACAGAAGTAAATACTTCTGAGGACAAAGTGTAGAGTTTAGGAAGCCTGAGGGTTGACAGGATAGGATTTCTTAGGACGTTGAGTAGGGATGGGAGGAGATGTTTTTTTCTTTCCCTTGTCTCCACGATTTCGGTGGTGAAAGGGGCCTCTGAGCTGGAAATGTTCCCGATTGAGCCCCGCAGCCCCAGGCCCAGAGTGTGGAGGAGGGCGCAGCGGGTCGGCTAAGGGCGCGGCTGCCGTTTTGCAGAGGGCTGGAGGGGCAGTGGGGCTTTGTGGACGAGGAGGACCGGAAAGGTCCCCAAGACGTCCGTCGGGAGCCACGCGCCCAAGGGTCGGCTCCCGCAGGCGAGGGAGGAGGGCGGCCAGAACTGTGCACCCCCCCCACACCCCCGCCTTAGCCAAGGCAGTGACACATCCCCAGAGGAACAAGAGCCCGAGAGCACTGAGCAATGTTCCCCTGAGAAAACTCGATCCTGGTCCGGGCACCGGGACACCTCGGGAAGAAAGCCAGCGAGTGGCCACCTGGGCGAGACCGGCTGCCCCAGCAGGCGTCCGGGGCCCCTGGCTGCTTGGCCAGAGGCCGCCAGCCCCCACCCCGCAGCCCCCACCCGCAGCCGTGCCAGGGGAGCAGTGTGGAGACGCAGGCCGCGCCCACCTCACGCTCTTGGGGCTCCAGGAGGCGGCAGCTGGCGTCTACGGCCATACCACCCTGAACGCGCCCGATCTCGTCTGATCTCGGAAGCTAAGCAGGGTCGGGCCTGGTTAGTACTTGGATGGGAGACCGCCTGGGAATACCGGGTGCTGTAGGCTTTTGCTCGTCCCTCCCTCGCTGCTCCTTTTGGCCTCCGGGACCTCACCGCCCCGACCCAGCGCCACCACCACCGGCGACCCCTTCCCCGCCACCCCGCCAGACCCACGCCTCCCACCTCACAGACACGCCCCCGAATCCTCTCCTCTCCCCTCCCCACACTCTCGTGGGGCGCGCGCCCGCTCACTGGGCACCAGCCGGGTGGGTCCCAGGCCACGTTGGGGACCGCTCCCCAACTGTCCTCAGAAAGCCAGCAGGAGTAGAAAACGTTCAGGCGGACGGTGAGGGAAGTGCGAAAGCCCTGAGAAAGCGGGTCTGCAGCCCAGCGGGCCCCAGACTGGGACGCGCCACACCCTGGCTCGCCACAAGGTGGTGCACTGGGCCCAGGGCAAGACGCCAGGGGACAGGGAGGCAGGCCACCTCAGTCGGGTGCTGCTCCGTCGCTCGACCCAACACAGGTCAGCGTGTGCATGACCTCTCCGTGGGGCCCCAACTCCCACGGCGGTGCCTGCAGTCACGGGGACAGCGGGCGCAGGGCCTGAGCTCACGGTGAGGGGAGTATGCTTAGAATGCAAAATTCAAACACACCCGGGAATACATTGGCAAGGAGAAGTCCCAGAAAGAGTTGCAACCCTGACATTGAGGGCGCGTTTCCTTTTGCTTGGTCCTGTACCCTGCTTGAGTGTGAGTGGTGATGAATTGCTGCCCGTTTCGGATCGTTTGGTGGCAATGTAGTTTGTACCTTTCTCTGCAATGTGTGAAGTCTTTCTTTGTGTAATAGGCTGTATTGGCAAGTGTCTCTACCTTTCAGTGTTTATCCAAAGTCAATCCAAGGCTGTGGTCCACGAGTCTAAGAACAAACCCTGTGTTTTATGTCCAAAACTAAAAACACCACTTTTAAGTATGCTAGGACGGGTCCGGAGCAGGTAGAAATAGGGACTTCTTCCCGAGTAGTGTACAACGCCGTGGCCACTCATAGAAGTTTGTGCCTAGAGGGCTTTCATGTTCGATAGACACGCATCCATCATAACCACTTTTTTGTTTTATTTATTTGTTTATTTGTTTATTTATGTATTTACGTATTTACGTATTGATTTTTGTGGTACCAGTGCTTGAATTCAGGCCGTACACCTTGCCCCGCTCCACCAGCCCTTTTCGTGTGAGGGTTTTAAAGGGTTGACTCTCCAGGGTCCCCGAAGCCCACACTGCCTAAATTACCTGTGATAGAAAGAAAGGCAGGGGCAGTGCCTGAGACCACAAGGACTTTTCCCCTTATCGCTTCCTGATTGCTTGCAAGTGCTGGCTGTCTACCACCACAAGGACACTTCTCTTTACCTCTCCCTGGCTGCGTACCCCGGAAAACCTCCTCACCCCTAGTCCCCGCCCCCCCCCCCCCCGGCGAGGCTTGCATCCCAGGCTGTCCAGAGTGCAGGACGCCCCTCACCACGGCAAAATAAAGCGTGCTCTCGTCTGTAGAGGTCTCGGTCTCCTTTTCCTCGAGGCATCCTCTTTTCTAACATTTGGCTTTTTCTAACAGGTCTCATGGAACGACTTGCTTGGGCGGGCCTGGAAACGTGATCCACCTGAGTAGCTAAGGTTTCAGGCGTGAGCAAGCAGCACCCAGCAAGAACCAAGGTGTTGAGAGGTCTGGCATGAGGGACTCCATTTCAACTTGGAAGGCCTTTCACCCTCATCTCTAGAAACTGTTTGTCTCTGAGCTGTTTCCTCGGAGGGTTTTTGGATTGGTCGTTTTCATCTTTCGACGTGAGGATTAGTTTTTTTTCTCTAAGTGTCTTATGTGTGTGGGGGGGTCGAGCAACAAACAGGTCAGGTGGGAGTCAGTGTCAGCTGGACCCTTTGGCCAAATTTAAACAACAAACAGGCTTGGAAGGACTCCCTTTTTAGCTAGTGGCCTCTAAACCATGACAAAGAAAACAGAATCTAAAGCTGACTTGTGTGAGGGACATGTACCTGTCTGTTACAGTCTTTTTTCATTGTTTCTTTTTTTTTTGTTTGTTTAATGGGCTTGATTGTAAATGTCCCAGGAGGATCAGAAGTGCAATTCCAAATACGTAAAAGAGCCATGGTAAAAATTCTGACGGACAACTTAGCAACTAAGAGAAGAGTATGTCAGTACCATCAGCATTTGATCACAGCGTTTCTGTAAATTTTGTAGTTTAGAGGGCCCGACAGCCTTGGAAAATGCAGATATGCTCACTATCTAGGAACGAATGACAGCATGACAGCTCTCTAGAGGTTATCCACACATATCAGTGGTTATCCTGAGAGTAAAACCTCAGAGTGCCCATTCATTGAGGGGTCAGTGTCAGTGACCCCAAATAGCCTCATCACAGGCACATGTAGGCTCCTAACTGTATTAGAATCATGTAAGACAACAGTTGTTTCACCATAGGGATGAAGCCATCTAGAAGATTTTCTATAAACCAACTCTTAATGAATTTTCATTTCGTCATGATCGTCATCTCAGTGGCCGAAACCCTGAGAAAAATTAGAAGGGAACAGAAGTAAATACTTCTGAGGACAAAGTGTAGAGTTTAGGAAGCCTGAGGGTTGACAGGATAGGATTTCTTAGGACGTTGAGTAGGGATGGGAGGAGATGTTTTTTTCTTTCCCTTGTCTCCACGATTTCGGTGGTGAAAGGGGCCTCTGAGCTGGAAATGTTCCCGATTGAGCCCCGCAGCCCCAGGCCCAGAGTGTGGAGGAGGGCGCAGCGGGTCGGCTAAGGGCGCGGCTGCCGTTTTGCAGAGGGCTGGAGGGGCAGTGGGGCTTTGTGGACGAGGAGGACCGGAAAGGTCCCCAAGACGTCCGTCGGGAGCCACGCGCCCAAGGGTCGGCTCCCGCAGGCGAGGGAGGAGGGCGGCCAGAACTGTGCACCCCCCCCACACCCCCGCCTTAGCCAAGGCAGTGACACATCCCCAGAGGAACAAGAGCCCGAGAGCACTGAGCAATGTTCCCCTGAGAAAACTCGATCCTGGTCCGGGCACCGGGACACCTCGGGAAGAAAGCCAGCGAGTGGCCACCTGGGCGAGACCGGCTGCCCCAGCAGGCGTCCGGGGCCCCTGGCCGCTTGGCCAGAGGCCGCCAGCCCCCACCCCGCAGCCCCCACCCGCAGCCGTGCCAGGGGAGCAGTGTGGAGACGCAGGCCGCGCCCACCTCACGCTCTTGGGGCTCCAGGAGGCGGCAGCTGGCGTCTACGGCCATACCACCCTGAACGCGCCCGATCTCGTCTGATCTCGGAAGCTAAGCAGGGTCGGGCCTGGTTAGTACTTGGATGGGAGACCGCCTGGGAATACCGGGTGCTGTAGGCTTTTGCTCGTCCCTCCCTCGCTGCTCCTTTTGGCCTCCGGGACCTCACCGCCCCGACCCAGCGCCACCACCACCGGCGACCCCTTCCCCGCCACCCCGCCAGACCCACGCCTCCCACCTCACAGACACGCCCCCGAATCCTCTCCTCTCCCCTCCCCACACTCTCGTGGGGCGCGCGCCCGCTCACTGGGCACCAGCCGGGTGGGTCCCAGGCCACGTTGGGGACCGCTCCCCAACTGTCCTCAGAAAGCCAGCAGGAGTAGAAAACGTTCAGGCGGACGGTGAGGGAAGTGCGAAAGCCCTGAGAAAGCGGGTCTGCAGCCCAGCGGGCCCCAGACTGGGACGCGCCACACCCTGGCTCGCCACAAGGTGGTGCACTGGGCCCAGGGCAAGACGCCAGGGGACAGGGAGGCAGGCCACCTCAGTCGGGTGCTGCTCCGTCGCTCGACCCAACACAGGTCAGCGTGTGCATGACCTCTCCGTGGGGCCCCAACTCCCACGGCGGTGCCTGCAGTCACGGGGACAGCGGGCGCAGGGCCTGAGCTCACGGTGAGGGGAGTATGCTTAGAATGCAAAATTCAAACACACCCGGGAATACATTGGCAAGGAGAAGTCCCAGAAAGAGTTGCAACCCTGACATTGAGGGCGCGTTTCCTTTTGCTTGGTCCTGTACCCTGCTTGAGTGTGAGTGGTGATGAATTGCTGCCCGTTTCGGATCGTTTGGTGGCAATGTAGTTTGTACCTTTCTCTGCAATGTGTGAAGTCTTTCTTTGTGTAATAGGCTGTATTGGCAAGTGTCTCTACCTTTCAGTGTTTATCCAAAGTCAATCCAAGGCTGTGGTCCACGAGTCTAAGAACAAACCCTGTGTTTTATGTCCAAAACTAAAAACACCACTTTTAAGTATGCTAGGACGGGTCCGGAGCAGGTAGAAATAGGGACTTCTTCCCGAGTAGTGTACAACGCCGTGGCCACTCATAGAAGTTTGTGCCTAGAGGGCTTTCATGTTCGATAGACACGCATCCATCATAACCACTTTTTTGTTTTATTTATTTGTTTATTTGTTTATTTATGTATTTACGTATTTACGTATTGATTTTTGTGGTACCAGTGCTTGAATTCAGGCCGTACACCTTGCCCCGCTCCACCAGCCCTTTTCGTGTGAGGGTTTTAAAGGGTTGACTCTCCAGGGTCCCCGAAGCCCACACTGCCTAAATTACCTGTGATAGAAAGAAAGGCAGGGGCAGTGCCTGAGACCACAAGGACTTTTCCCCTTATCGCTTCCTGATTGCTTGCAAGTGCTGGCTGTCTACCACCACAAGGACACTTCTCTTTACCTCTCCCTGGCTGCGTACCCCGGAAAACCTCCTCACCCCTAGTCCCCGCCCCCCCCCCCCCCGGCGAGGCTTGCATCCCAGGCTGTCCAGAGTGCAGGACGCCCCTCACCACGGCAAAATAAAGCGTGCTCTCGTCTGTAGAGGTCTCGGTCTCCTTTTCCTCGAGGCATCCTCTTTTCTAACATTTGGCTTTTTCTAACAGGTCTCATGGAACGACTTGCTTGGGCGGGCCTGGAAACGTGATCCACCTGAGTAGCTAAGGTTTCAGGCGTGAGCAAGCAGCACCCAGCAAGAACCAAGGTGTTGAGAGGTCTGGCATGAGGGACTCCATTTCAACTTGGAAGGCCTTTCACCCTCATCTCTAGAAACTGTTTGTCTCTGAGCTGTTTCCTCGGAGGGTTTTTGGATTGGTCGTTTTCATCTTTCGACGTGAGGATTAGTTTTTTTTCTCTAAGTGTCTTATGTGTGTGGGGGGGTCGAGCAACAAACAGGTCAGGTGGGAGTCAGTGTCAGCTGGACCCTTTGGCCAAATTTAAACAACAAACAGGCTTGGAAGGACTCCCTTTTTAGCTAGTGGCCTCTAAACCATGACAAAGAAAACAGAATCTAAAGCTGACTTGTGTGAGGGACATGTACCTGTCTGTTACAGTCTTTTTTCATTGTTTCTTTTTTTTTTGTTTGTTTAATGGGCTTGATTGTAAATGTCCCAGGAGGATCAGAAGTGCAATTCCAAATACGTAAAAGAGCCATGGTAAAAATTCTGACGGACAACTTAGCAACTAAGAGAAGAGTATGTCAGTACCATCAGCATTTGATCACAGCGTTTCTGTAAATTTTGTAGTTTAGAGGGCCCGACAGCCTTGGAAAATGCAGATATGCTCACTATCTAGGAACGAATGACAGCATGACAGCTCTCTAGAGGTTATCCACACATATCAGTGGTTATCCTGAGAGTAAAACCTCAGAGTGCCCATTCATTGAGGGGTCAGTGTCAGTGACCCCAAATAGCCTCATCACAGGCACATGTAGGCTCCTAACTGTATTAGAATCATGTAAGACAACAGTTGTTTCACCATAGGGATGAAGCCATCTAGAAGATTTTCTATAAACCAACTCTTAATGAATTTTCATTTCGTCATGATCGTCATCTCAGTGGCCGAAACCCTGAGAAAAATTAGAAGGGAACAGAAGTAAATACTTCTGAGGACAAAGTGTAGAGTTTAGGAAGCCTGAGGGTTGACAGGATAGGATTTCTTAGGACGTTGAGTAGGGATGGGAGGAGATGTTTTTTTCTTTCCCTTGTCTCCACGATTTCGGTGGTGAAAGGGGCCTCTGAGCTGGAAATGTTCCCGATTGAGCCCCGCAGCCCCAGGCCCAGAGTGTGGAGGAGGGCGCAGCGGGTCGGCTAAGGGCGCGGCTGCCGTTTTGCAGAGGGCTGGAGGGGCAGTGGGGCTTTGTGGACGAGGAGGACCGGAAAGGTCCCCAAGACGTCCGTCGGGAGCCACGCGCCCAAGGGTCGGCTCCCGCAGGCGAGGGAGGAGGGCGGCCAGAACTGTGCACCCCCCCCACACCCCCGCCTTAGCCAAGGCAGTGACACATCCCCAGAGGAACAAGAGCCCGAGAGCACTGAGCAATGTTCCCCTGAGAAAACTCGATCCTGGTCCGGGCACCGGGACACCTCGGGAAGAAAGCCAGCGAGTGGCCACCTGGGCGAGACCGGCTGCCCCAGCAGGCGTCCGGGGCCCCTGGCTGCTTGGCCAGAGGCCGCCAGCCCCCACCCCGCAGCCCCCACCCGCAGCCGTGCCAGGGGAGCAGTGTGGAGACGCAGGCCGCGCCCACCTCACGCTCTTGGGGCTCCAGGAGGCGGCAGCTGGCGTCTACGGCCATACCACCCTGAACGCGCCCGATCTCGTCTGATCTCGGAAGCTAAGCAGGGTCGGGCCTGGTTAGTACTTGGATGGGAGACCGCCTGGGAATACCGGGTGCTGTAGGCTTTTGCTCGTCCCTCCCTCGCTGCTCCTTTTGGCCTCCGGGACCTCACCGCCCCGACCCAGCGCCACCACCACCGGCGACCCCTTCCCCGCCACCCCGCCAGACCCACGCCTCCCACCTCACAGACACGCCCCCGAATCCTCTCCTCTCCCCTCCCCACACTCTCGTGGGGCGCGCGCCCGCTCACTGGGCACCAGCCGGGTGGGTCCCAGGCCACGTTGGGGACCGCTCCCCAACTGTCCTCAGAAAGCCAGCAGGAGTAGAAAACGTTCAGGCGGACGGTGAGGGAAGTGCGAAAGCCCTGAGAAAGCGGGTCTGCAGCCCAGCGGGCCCCAGACTGGGACGCGCCACACCCTGGCTCGCCACAAGGTGGTGCACTGGGCCCAGGGCAAGACGCCAGGGGACAGGGAGGCAGGCCACCTCAGTCGGGTGCTGCTCCGTCGCTCGACCCAACACAGGTCAGCGTGTGCATGACCTCTCCGTGGGGCCCCAACTCCCACGGCGGTGCCTGCAGTCACGGGGACAGCGGGCGCAGGGCCTGAGCTCACGGTGAGGGGAGTATGCTTAGAATGCAAAATTCAAACACACCCGGGAATACATTGGCAAGGAGAAGTCCCAGAAAGAGTTGCAACCCTGACATTGAGGGCGCGTTTCCTTTTGCTTGGTCCTGTACCCTGCTTGAGTGTGAGTGGTGATGAATTGCTGCCCGTTTCGGATCGTTTGGTGGCAATGTAGTTTGTACCTTTCTCTGCAATGTGTGAAGTCTTTCTTTGTGTAATAGGCTGTATTGGCAAGTGTCTCTACCTTTCAGTGTTTATCCAAAGTCAATCCAAGGCTGTGGTCCACGAGTCTAAGAACAAACCCTGTGTTTTATGTCCAAAACTAAAAACACCACTTTTAAGTATGCTAGGACGGGTCCGGAGCAGGTAGAAATAGGGACTTCTTCCCGAGTAGTGTACAACGCCGTGGCCACTCATAGAAGTTTGTGCCTAGAGGGCTTTCATGTTCGATAGACACGCATCCATCATAACCACTTTTTTGTTTTATTTATTTGTTTATTTGTTTATTTATGTATTTACGTATTTACGTATTGATTTTTGTGGTACCAGTGCTTGAATTCAGGCCGTACACCTTGCCCCGCTCCACCAGCCCTTTTCGTGTGAGGGTTTTAAAGGGTTGACTCTCCAGGGTCCCCGAAGCCCACACTGCCTAAATTACCTGTGATAGAAAGAAAGGCAGGGGCAGTGCCTGAGACCACAAGGACTTTTCCCCTTATCGCTTCCTGATTGCTTGCAAGTGCTGGCTGTCTACCACCACAAGGACACTTCTCTTTACCTCTCCCTGGCTGCGTACCCCGGAAAACCTCCTCACCCCTAGTCCCCGCCCCCCCCCCCCCCGGCGAGGCTTGCATCCCAGGCTGTCCAGAGTGCAGGACGCCCCTCACCACGGCAAAATAAAGCGTGCTCTCGTCTGTAGAGGTCTCGGTCTCCTTTTCCTCGAGGCATCCTCTTTTCTAACATTTGGCTTTTTCTAACAGGTCTCATGGAACGACTTGCTTGGGCGGGCCTGGAAACGTGATCCACCTGAGTAGCTAAGGTTTCAGGCGTGAGCAAGCAGCACCCAGCAAGAACCAAGGTGTTGAGAGGTCTGGCATGAGGGACTCCATTTCAACTTGGAAGGCCTTTCACCCTCATCTCTAGAAACTGTTTGTCTCTGAGATGTTTCCTCGGAGGGTTTTTGGATTGGTCGTTTTCATCTTTCGACGTGAGGATTAGTTTTTTTTCTCTAAGTGTCTTATGTGTGTGGGGGGGTCGAGCAACAAACAGGTCAGGTGGGAGTCAGTGTCAGCTGGACCCTTTGGCCAAATTTAAACAACAAACAGGCTTGGAAGGACTCCCTTTTTAGCTAGTGGCCTCTAAACCATGACAAAGAAAACAGAATCTAAAGCTGACTTGTGTGAGGGACATGTACCTGTCTGTTACAGTCTTTTTTCATTGTTTCTTTTTTTTTTGTTTGTTTAATGGGCTTGATTGTAAATGTCCCAGGAGGATCAGAAGTGCAATTCCAAATACGTAAAAGAGCCATGGTAAAAATTCTGACGGACAACTTAGCAACTAAGAGAAGAGTATGTCAGTACCATCAGCATTTGATCACAGCGTTTCTGTAAATTTTGTAGTTTAGAGGGCCCGACAGCCTTGGAAAATGCAGATATGCTCACTATCTAGGAACGAATGACAGCATGACAGCTCTCTAGAGGTTATCCACACATATCAGTGGTTATCCTGAGAGTAAAACCTCAGAGTGCCCATTCATTGAGGGGTCAGTGTCAGTGACCCCAAATAGCCTCATCACAGGCACATGTAGGCTCCTAACTGTATTAGAATCATGTAAGACAACAGTTGTTTCACCATAGGGATGAAGCCATCTAGAAGATTTTCTATAAACCAACTCTTAATGAATTTTCATTTCGTCATGATCGTCATCTCAGTGGCCGAAACCCTGAGAAAAATTAGAAGGGAACAGAAGTAAATACTTCTGAGGACAAAGTGTAGAGTTTAGGAAGCCTGAGGGTTGACAGGATAGGATTTCTTAGGACGTTGAGTAGGGATGGGAGGAGATGTTTTTTTCTTTCCCTTGTCTCCACGATTTCGGTGGTGAAAGGGGCCTCTGAGCTGGAAATGTTCCCGATTGAGCCCCGCAGCCCCAGGCCCAGAGTGTGGAGGAGGGCGCAGCGGGTCGGCTAAGGGCGCGGCTGCCGTTTTGCAGAGGGCTGGAGGGGCAGTGGGGCTTTGTGGACGAGGAGGACCGGAAAGGTCCCCAAGACGTCCGTCGGGAGCCACGCGCCCAAGGGTCGGCTCCCGCAGGCGAGGGAGGAGGGCGGCCAGAACTGTGCACCCCCCCCACACCCCCGCCTTAGCCAAGGCAGTGACACATCCCCAGAGGAACAAGAGCCCGAGAGCACTGAGCAATGTTCCCCTGAGAAAACTCGATCCTGGTCCGGGCACCGGGACACCTCGGGAAGAAAGCCAGCGAGTGGCCACCTGGGCGAGACCGGCTGCCCCAGCAGGCGTCCGGGGCCCCTGGCCGCTTGGCCAGAGGCCGCCAGCCCCCACCCCGCAGCCCCCACCCGCAGCCGTGCCAGGGGAGCAGTGTGGAGACGCAGGCCGCGCCCACCTCACGCTCTTGGGGCTCCAGGAGGCGGCAGCTGGCGTCTACGGCCATACCACCCTGAACGCGCCCGATCTCGTCTGATCTCGGAAGCTAAGCAGGGTCGGGCCTGGTTAGTACTTGGATGGGAGACCGCCTGGGAATACCGGGTGCTGTAGGCTTTTGCTCGTCCCTCCCTCGCTGCTCCTTTTGGCCTCCGGGACCTCACCGCCCCGACCCAGCGCCACCACCACCGGCGACCCCTTCCCCGCCACCCCGCCAGACCCACGCCTCCCACCTCACAGACACGCCCCCGAATCCTCTCCTCTCCCCTCCCCACACTCTCGTGGGGCGCGCGCCCGCTCACTGGGCACCAGCCGGGTGGGTCCCAGGCCACGTTGGGGACCGCTCCCCAACTGTCCTCAGAAAGCCAGCAGGAGTAGAAAACGTTCAGGCGGACGGTGAGGGAAGTGCGAAAGCCCTGAGAAAGCGGGTCTGCAGCCCAGCGGGCCCCAGACTGGGACGCGCCACACCCTGGCTCGCCACAAGGTGGTGCACTGGGCCCAGGGCAAGACGCCAGGGGACAGGGAGGCAGGCCACCTCAGTCGGGTGCTGCTCCGTCGCTCGACCCAACACAGGTCAGCGTGTGCATGACCTCTCCGTGGGGCCCCAACTCCCACGGCGGTGCCTGCAGTCACGGGGACAGCGGGCGCAGGGCCTGAGCTCACGGTGAGGGGAGTATGCTTAGAATGCAAAATTCAAACACACCCGGGAATACATTGGCAAGGAGAAGTCCCAGAAAGAGTTGCAACCCTGACATTGAGGGCGCGTTTCCTTTTGCTTGGTCCTGTACCCTGCTTGAGTGTGAGTGGTGATGAATTGCTGCCCGTTTCGGATCGTTTGGTGGCAATGTAGTTTGTACCTTTCTCTGCAATGTGTGAAGTCTTTCTTTGTGTAATAGGCTGTATTGGCAAGTGTCTCTACCTTTCAGTGTTTATCCAAAGTCAATCCAAGGCTGTGGTCCACGAGTCTAAGAACAAACCCTGTGTTTTATGTCCAAAACTAAAAACACCACTTTTAAGTATGCTAGGACGGGTCCGGAGCAGGTAGAAATAGGGACTTCTTCCCGAGTAGTGTACAACGCCGTGGCCACTCATAGAAGTTTGTGCCTAGAGGGCTTTCATGTTCGATAGACACGCATCCATCATAACCACTTTTTTGTTTTATTTATTTGTTTATTTGTTTATTTATGTATTTACGTATTTACGTATTGATTTTTGTGGTACCAGTGCTTGAATTCAGGCCGTACACCTTGCCCCGCTCCACCAGCCCTTTTCGTGTGAGGGTTTTAAAGGGTTGACTCTCCAGGGTCCCCGAAGCCCACACTGCCTAAATTACCTGTGATAGAAAGAAAGGCAGGGGCAGTGCCTGAGACCACAAGGACTTTTCCCCTTATCGCTTCCTGATTGCTTGCAAGTGCTGGCTGTCTACCACCACAAGGACACTTCTCTTTACCTCTCCCTGGCTGCGTACCCCGGAAAACCTCCTCACCCCTAGTCCCCGCCCCCCCCCCCCCCCCGGCGAGGCTTGCATCCCAGGCTGTCCAGAGTGCAGGACGCCCCTCACCACGGCAAAATAAAGCGTGCTCTCGTCTGTAGAGGTCTCGGTCTCCTTTTCCTCGAGGCATCCTCTTTTCTAACATTTGGCTTTTTCTAACAGGTCTCATGGAACGACTTGCTTGGGCGGGCCTGGAAACGTGATCCACCTGAGTAGCTAAGGTTTCAGGCGTGAGCAAGCAGCACCCAGCAAGAACCAAGGTGTTGAGAGGTCTGGCATGAGGGACTCCATTTCAACTTGGAAGGCCTTTCACCCTCATCTCTAGAAACTGTTTGTCTCTGAGCTGTTTCCTCGGAGGGTTTTTGGATTGGTCGTTTTCATCTTTCGACGTGAGGATTAGTTTTTTTTCTCTAAGTGTCTTATGTGTGTGGGGGGGTCGAGCAACAAACAGGTCAGGTGGGAGTCAGTGTCAGCTGGACCCTTTGGCCAAATTTAAACAACAAACAGGCTTGGAAGGACTCCCTTTTTAGCTAGTGGCCTCTAAACCATGACAAAGAAAACAGAATCTAAAGCTGACTTGTGTGAGGGACATGTACCTGTCTGTTACAGTCTTTTTTCATTGTTTCTTTTTTGTTTGTTTGTTTAATGGGCTTGATTGTAAATGTCCCAGGAGGATCAGAAGTGCAATTCCAAATACGTAAAAGAGCCATGGTAAAAATTCTGACGGACAACTTAGCAACTAAGAGAAGAGTATGTCAGTACCATCAGCATTTGATCACAGCGTTTCTGTAAATTTTGTAGTTTAGAGGGCCCGACAGCCTTGGAAAATGCAGATATGCTTACTATCTAGGAACGAATGACAGCATGACAGCTCTCTAGAGGTTATCCACACATATCAGTGGTTATCCTGAGAGTAAAACCTCAGAGTGCCCATTCATTGAGGGGTCAGTGTCAGTGACCCCAAATAGCCTCATCACAGGCACATGTAGGCTCCTAACTGTATTAGAATCATGTAAGACAACAGTTGTTTCACCATAGGGATGAAGCCATCTAGAAGATTTTCTATAAACCAACTCTTAATGAATTTTCATTTCGTCATGATCGTCATCTCAGTGGCCGAAACCCTGAGAAAAATTAGAAGGGAACAGAAGTAAATACTTCTGAGGACAAAGTGTAGAGTTTAGGAAGCCTGAGGGTTGACAGGATAGGATTTCTTAGGACGTTGAGTAGGGATGGGAGGAGATGTTTTTTTCTTTCCCTTGTCTCCACGATTTCGGTGGTGAAAGGGGCCTCTGAGCTGGAAATGTTCCCGATTGAGCCCCGCAGCCCCAGGCCCAGAGTGTGGAGGAGGGCGCAGCGGGTCGGCTAAGGGCGCGGCTGCCGTTTTGCAGAGGGCTGGAGGGGCAGTGGGGCTTTGTGGACGAGGAGGACCGGAAAGGTCCCCAAGACGTCCGTCGGGAGCCACGCGCCCAAGGATCGGCTCCCGCAGGCGAGGGAGGAGGGCGGCCAGAACTGTGCACCCCCCCCACACCCCCGCCTTAGCCAAGGCAGTGACACATCCCCAGAGGAACAAGAGCCCGAGAGCACTGAGCAATGTTCCCCTGAGAAAACTCGATCCTGGTCCGGGCACCGGGACACCTCGGGAAGAAAGCCAGCGAGTGGCCACCTGGGCGAGACCGGCTGCCCCAGCAGGCGTCCGGGGCCCCTGGCCGCTTGGCCAGAGGCCGCCAGCCCCCACCCCGCAGCCCCCACCCGCAGCCGTGCCAGGGGAGCAGTGTGGAGACGCAGGCCGCGCCCACCTCACGCTCTTGGGGCTCCAGGAGGCGGCAGCTGGCGTCTACGGCCATACCACCCTGAACGCGCCCGATCTCGTCTGATCTCGGAAGCTAAGCAGGGTCGGGCCTGGTTAGTACTTGGATGGGAGACCGCCTGGGAATACCGGGTGCTGTAGGCTTTTGCTCGTCCCTCCCTCGCTGCTCCTTTTGGCCTCCGGGACCTCACCGCCCCGACCCAGCGCCACCACCACCGGCGACCCCTTCCCCGCCACCCCGCCAGACCCACGCCTCCCACCTCACAGACACGCCCCCGAATCCTCTCCTCTCCCCTCCCCACACTCTCGTGGGGCGCGCGCCCGCTCACTGGGCACCAGCCGGGTGGGTCCCAGGCCACGTTGGGGACCGCTCCCCAACTGTCCTCAGAAAGCCAGCAGGAGTAGAAAACGTTCAGGCGGACGGTGAGGGAAGTGCGAAAGCCCTGAGAAAGCGGGTCTGCAGCCCAGCGGGCCCCAGACTGGGACGCGCCACACCCTGGCTCGCCACAAGGTGGTGCACTGGGCCCAGGGCAAGACGCCAGGGGACAGGGAGGCAGGCCACCTCAGTCGGGTGCTGCTCCGTCGCTCGACCCAACACAGGTCAGCGTGTGCATGACCTCTCCGTGGGGCCCCAACTCCCACGGCGGTGCCTGCAGTCACGGGGACAGCGGGCGCAGGGCCTGAGCTCACGGTGAGGGGAGTATGCTTAGAATGCAAAATTCAAACACACCCGGGAATACATTGGCAAGGAGAAGTCCCAGAAAGAGTTGCAACCCTGACATTGAGGGCGCGTTTCCTTTTGCTTGGTCCTGTACCCTGCTTGAGTGTGAGTGGTGATGAATTGCTGCCCGTTTCGGATCGTTTGGTGGCAATGTAGTTTGTACCTTTCTCTGCAATGTGTGAAGTCTTTCTTTGTGTAATAGGCTGTATTGGCAAGTGTCTCTACCTTTCAGTGTTTATCCAAAGTCAATCCAAGGCTGTGGTCCACGAGTCTAAGAACAAACCCTGTGTTTTATGTCCAAAACTAAAAACACCACTTTTAAGTATGCTAGGACGGGTCCGGAGCAGGTAGAAATAGGGACTTCTTCCCGAGTAGTGTACAACGCCGTGGCCACTCATAGAAGTTTGTGCCTAGAGGGCTTTCATGTTCGATAGACACGCATCCATCATAACCACTTTTTTGTTTTATTTATTTGTTTATTTGTTTATTTATGTATTTACGTATTTACGTATTGATTTTTGTGGTACCAGTGCTTGAATTCAGGCCGTACACCTTGCCCCGCTCCACCAGCCCTTTTCGTGTGAGGGTTTTAAAGGGTTGACTCTCCAGGGTCCCCGAAGCCCACACTGCCTAAATTACCTGTGATAGAAAGAAAGGCAGGGGCAGTGCCTGAGACCACAAGGACTTTTCCCCTTATCGCTTCCTGATTGCTTGCAAGTGCTGGCTGTCTACCACCACAAGGACACTTCTCTTTACCTCTCCCTGGCTGCGTACCCCGGAAAACCTCCTCACCCCTAGTCCCCGCCCCCCCCCCCCCCCCGGCGAGGCTTGCATCCCAGGCTGTCCAGAGTGCAGGACGCCCCTCACCACGGCAAAATAAAGCGTGCTCTCGTCTGTAGAGGTCTCGGTCTCCTTTTCCTCGAGGCATCCTCTTTTCTAACATTTGGCTTTTTCTAACAGGTCTCATGGAACGACTTGCTTGGGCGGGCCTGGAAACGTGATCCACCTGAGTAGCTAAGGTTTCAGGCGTGAGCAAGCAGCACCCAGCAAGAACCAAGGTGTTGAGAGGTCTGGCATGAGGGACTCCATTTCAACTTGGAAGGCCTTTCACCCTCATCTCTAGAAACTGTTTGTCTCTGAGCTGTTTCCTCGGAGGGTTTTTGGATTGGTCGTTTTCATCTTTCGACGTGAGGATTAGTTTTTTTTCTCTAAGTGTCTTATGTGTGTGGGGGGGTCGAGCAACAAACAGGTCAGGTGGGAGTCAGTGTCAGCTGGACCCTTTGGCCAAATTTAAACAACAAACAGGCTTGGAAGGACTCCCTTTTTAGCTAGTGGCCTCTAAACCATGACAAAGAAAACAGAATCTAAAGCTGACTTGTGTGAGGGACATGTACCTGTCTGTTACAGTCTTTTTTCATTGTTTCTTTTTTTTTTGTTTGTTTAATGGGCTTGATTGTAAATGTCCCAGGAGGATCAGAAGTGCAATTCCAAATACGTAAAAGAGCCATGGTAAAAATTCTGACGGACAACTTAGCAACTAAGAGAAGAGTATGTCAGTACCATCAGCATTTGATCACAGCGTTTCTGTAAATTTTGTAGTTTAGAGGGCCCGACAGCCTTGGAAAATGCAGATATGCTCACTATCTAGGAACGAATGACAGCATGACAGCTCTCTAGAGGTTATCCACACATATCAGTGGTTATCCTGAGAGTAAAACCTCAGAGTGCCCATTCATTGAGGGGTCAGTGTCAGTGACCCCAAATAGCCTCATCACAGGCACATGTAGGCTCCTAACTGTATTAGAATCATGTAAGACAACAGTTGTTTCACCATAGGGATGAAGCCATCTAGAAGATTTTCTATAAACCAACTCTTAATGAATTTTCATTTCGTCATGATCGTCATCTCAGTGGCCGAAACCCTGAGAAAAATTAGAAGGGAACAGAAGTAAATACTTCTGAGGACAAAGTGTAGAGTTTAGGAAGCCTGAGGGTTGACAGGATAGGATTTCTTAGGACGTTGAGTAGGGATGGGAGGAGATGTTTTTTTCTTTCCCTTGTCTCCACGATTTCGGTGGTGAAAGGGGCCTCTGAGCTGGAAATGTTCCCGATTGAGCCCCGCAGCCCCAGGCCCAGAGTGTGGAGGAGGGCGCAGCGGGTCGGCTAAGGGCGCGGCTGCCGTTTTGCAGAGGGCTGGAGGGGCAGTGGGGCTTTGTGGACGAGGAGGACCGGAAAGGTCCCCAAGACGTCCGTCGGGAGCCACGCGCCCAAGGGTCGGCTCCCGCAGGCGAGGGAGGAGGGCGGCCAGAACTGTGCACCCCCCCCACACCCCCGCCTTAGCCAAGGCAGTGACACATCCCCAGAGGAACAAGAGCCCGAGAGCACTGAGCAATGTTCCCCTGAGAAAACTCGATCCTGGTCCGGGCACCGGGACACCTCGGGAAGAAAGCCAGCGAGTGGCCACCTGGGCGAGACCGGCTGCCCCAGCAGGCGTCCGGGGCCCCTGGCCGCTTGGCCAGAGGCCGCCAGCCCCCACCCCGCAGCCCCCACCCGCAGCCGTGCCAGGGGAGCAGTGTGGAGACGCAGGCCGCGCCCACCTCACGCTCTTGGGGCTCCAGGAGGCGGCAGCTGGCGTCTACGGCCATACCACCCTGAACGCGCCCGATCTCGTCTGATCTCGGAAGCTAAGCAGGGTCGGGCCTGGTTAGTACTTGGATGGGAGACCGCCTGGGAATACCGGGTGCTGTAGGCTTTTGCTCGTCCCTCCCTCGCTGCTCCTTTTGGCCTCCGGGACCTCACCGCCCCGACCCAGCGCCACCACCACCGGCGACCCCTTCCCCGCCACCCCGCCAGACCCACGCCTCCCACCTCACAGACACGCCCCCGAATCCTCTCCTCTCCCCTCCCCACACTCTCGTGGGGCGCGCGCCCGCTCACTGGGCACCAGCCGGGTGGGTCCCAGGCCACGTTGGGGACCGCTCCCCAACTGTCCTCAGAAAGCCAGCAGGAGTAGAAAACGTTCAGGCGGACGGTGAGGGAAGTGCGAAAGCCCTGAGAAAGCGGGTCTGCAGCCCAGCGGGCCCCAGACTGGGACGCGCCACACCCTGGCTCGCCACAAGGTGGTGCACTGGGCCCAGGGCAAGACGCCAGGGGACAGGGAGGCAGGCCACCTCAGTCGGGTGCTGCTCCGTCGCTCGACCCAACACAGGTCAGCGTGTGCATGACCTCTCCGTGGGGCCCCAACTCCCACGGCGGTGCCTGCAGTCACGGGGACAGCGGGCGCAGGGCCTGAGCTCACGGTGAGGGGAGTATGCTTAGAATGCAAAATTCAAACACACCCGGGAATACATTGGCAAGGAGAAGTCCCAGAAAGAGTTGCAACCCTGACATTGAGGGCGCGTTTCCTTTTGCTTGGTCCTGTACCCTGCTTGAGTGTGAGTGGTGATGAATTGCTGCCCGTTTCGGATCGTTTGGTGGCAATGTAGTTTGTACCTTTCTCTGCAATGTGTGAAGTCTTTCTTTGTGTAATAGGCTGTATTGGCAAGTGTCTCTACCTTTCAGTGTTTATCCAAAGTCAATCCAAGGCTGTGGTCCACGAGTCTAAGAACAAACCCTGTGTTTTATGTCCAAAACTAAAAACACCACTTTTAAGTATGCTAGGACGGGTCCGGAGCAGGTAGAAATAGGGACTTCTTCCCGAGTAGTGTACAACGCCGTGGCCACTCATAGAAGTTTGTGCCTAGAGGGCTTTCATGTTCGATAGACACGCATCCATCATAACCACTTTTTTGTTTTATTTATTTGTTTATTTGTTTATTTATGTATTTACGTATTTACGTATTGATTTTTGTGGTACCAGTGCTTGAATTCAGGCCGTACACCTTGCCCCGCTCCACCAGCCCTTTTCGTGTGAGGGTTTTAAAGGGTTGACTCTCCAGGGTCCCCGAAGCCCACACTGCCTAAATTACCTGTGATAGAAAGAAAGGCAGGGGCAGTGCCTGAGACCACAAGGACTTTTCCCCTTATCGCTTCCTGATTGCTTGCAAGTGCTGGCTGTCTACCACCACAAGGACACTTCTCTTTACCTCTCCCTGGCTGCGTACCCCGGAAAACCTCCTCACCCCTAGTCCCCGCCCGCCCCCCCCCCCGGCGAGGCTTGCATCCCAGGCTGTCCAGAGTGCAGGACGCCCCTCACCACGGCAAAATAAAGCGTGCTCTCGTCTGTAGAGGTCTCGGTCTCCTTTTCCTCGAGGCATCCTCTTTTCTAACATTTGGCTTTTTCTAACAGGTCTCATGGAACGACTTGCTTGGGCGGGCCTGGAAACGTGATCCACCTGAGTAGCTAAGGTTTCAGGCGTGAGCAAGCAGCACCCAGCAAGAACCAAGGTGTTGAGAGGTCTGGCATGAGGGACTCCATTTCAACTTGGAAGGCCTTTCACCCTCATCTCTAGAAACTGTTTGTCTCTGAGCTGTTTCCTCGGAGGGTTTTTGGATTGGTCGTTTTCATCTTTCGACGTGAGGATTAGTTTTTTTCTCTAAGTGTCTTATGTGTGTGGGGGGGTCGAGCAACAAACAGGTCAGGTGGGAGTCAGTGTCAGCTGGACCCTTTGGCCAAATTTAAACAACAAACAGGCTTGGAAGGACTCCCTTTTTAGCTAGTGGCCTCTAAACCATGACAAAGAAAACAGAATCTAAAGCTGACTTGTGTGAGGGACATGTACCTGTCTGTTACAGTCTTTTTTCATTGTTTCTTTTTTTTTTGTTTGTTTAATGGGCTTGATTGTAAATGTCCCAGGAGGATCAGAAGTGCAATTCCAAATACGTAAAAGAGCCATGGTAAAAATTCTGACGGACAACTTAGCAACTAAGAGAAGAGTATGTCAGTACCATCAGCATTTGATCACAGCGTTTCTGTAAATTTTGTAGTTTAGAGGGCCCGACAGCCTTGGAAAATGCAGATATGCTTACTATCTAGGAACGAATGACAGCATGACAGCTCTCTAGAGGTTATCCACACATATCAGTGGTTATCCTGAGAGTAAAACCTCAGAGTGCCCATTCATTGAGGGGTCAGTGTCAGTGACCCCAAATAGCCTCATCACAGGCACATGTAGGCTCCTAACTGTATTAGAATCATGTAAGACAACAGTTGTTTCACCATAGGGATGAAGCCATCTAGAAGATTTTCTATAAACCAACTCTTAATGAATTTTCATTTCGTCATGATCGTCATCTCAGTGGCCGAAACCCTGAGAAAAATTAGAAGGGAACAGAAGTAAATACTTCTGAGGACAAAGTGTAGAGTTTAGGAAGCCTGAGGGTTGACAGGATAGGATTTCTTAGGACGTTGAGTAGGGATGGGAGGAGATGTTTTTTTCTTTCCCTTGTCTCCACGATTTCGGTGGTGAAAGGGGCCTCTGAGCTGGAAATGTTCCCGATTGAGCCCCGCAGCCCCAGGCCCAGAGTGTGGAGGAGGGCGCAGCGGGTCGGCTAAGGGCGCGGCTGCCGTTTTGCAGAGGGCTGGAGGGGCAGTGGGGCTTTGTGGACGAGGAGGACCGGAAAGGTCCCCAAGACGTCCGTCGGGAGCCACGCGCCCAAGGGTCGGCTCCCGCAGGCGAGGGAGGAGGGCGGCCAGAACTGTGCACCCCCCCCACACCCCCGCCTTAGCCAAGGCAGTGACACATCCCCAGAGGAACAAGAGCCCGAGAGCACTGAGCAATGTTCCCCTGAGAAAACTCGATCCTGGTCCGGGCACCGGGACACCTCGGGAAGAAAGCCAGCGAGTGGCCACCTGGGCGAGACCGGCTGCCCCAGCAGGCGTCCGGGGCCCCTGGCCGCTTGGCCAGAGGCCGCCAGCCCCCACCCCGCAGCCCCCACCCGCAGCCGTGCCAGGGGAGCAGTGTGGAGACGCAGGCCGCGCCCACCTCACGCTCTTGGGGCTCCAGGAGGCGGCAGCTGGCGTCTACGGCCATACCACCCTGAACGCGCCCGATCTCGTCTGATCTCGGAAGCTAAGCAGGGTCGGGCCTGGTTAGTACTTGGATGGGAGACCGCCTGGGAATACCGGGTGCTGTAGGCTTTTGCTCGTCCCTCCCTCGCTGCTCCTTTTGGCCTCCGGGACCTCACCGCCCCGACCCAGCGCCACCACCACCGGCGACCCCTTCCCCGCCACCCCGCCAGACCCACGCCTCCCACCTCACAGACACGCCCCCGAATCCTCTCCTCTCCCCTCCCCACACTCTCGTGGGGCGCGCGCCCGCTCACTGGGCACCAGCCGGGTGGGTCCCAGGCCACGTTGGGGACCGCTCCCCAACTGTCCTCAGAAAGCCAGCAGGAGTAGAAAACGTTCAGGCGGACGGTGAGGGAAGTGCGAAAGCCCTGAGAAAGCGGGTCTGCAGCCCAGCGGGCCCCAGACTGGGACGCGCCACACCCTGGCTCGCCACAAGGTGGTGCACTGGGCCCAGGGCAAGACGCCAGGGGACAGGGAGGCAGGCCACCTCAGTCGGGTGCTGCTCCGTCGCTCGACCCAACACAGGTCAGCGTGTGCATGACCTCTCCGTGGGGCCCCAACTCCCACGGCGGTGCCTGCAGTCACGGGGACAGCGGGCGCAGGGCCTGAGCTCACGGTGAGGGGAGTATGCTTAGAATGCAAAATTCAAACACACCCGGGAATACATTGGCAAGGAGAAGTCCCAGAAAGAGTTGCAACCCTGACATTGAGGGCGCGTTTCCTTTTGCTTGGTCCTGTACCCTGCTTGAGTGTGAGTGGTGATGAATTGCTGCCCGTTTCGGATCGTTTGGTGGCAATGTAGTTTGTACCTTTCTCTGCAATGTGTGAAGTCTTTCTTTGTGTAATAGGCTGTATTGGCAAGTGTCTCTACCTTTCAGTGTTTATCCAAAGTCAATCCAAGGCTGTGGTCCACGAGTCTAAGAACAAACCCTGTGTTTTATGTCCAAAACTAAAAACACCACTTTTAAGTATGCTAGGACGGGTCCGGAGCAGGTAGAAATAGGGACTTCTTCCCGAGTAGTGTACAACGCCGTGGCCACTCATAGAAGTTTGTGCCTAGAGGGCTTTCATGTTCGATAGACACGCATCCATCATAACCACTTTTTTGTTTTATTTATTTGTTTATTTGTTTATTTATGTATTTACGTATTTACGTATTGATTTTTGTGGTACCAGTGCTTGAATTCAGGCCGTACACCTTGCCCCGCTCCACCAGCCCTTTTCGTGTGAGGGTTTTAAAGGGTTGACTCTCCAGGGTCCCCGAAGCCCACACTGCCTAAATTACCTGTGATAGAAAGAAAGGCAGGGGCAGTGCCTGAGACCACAAGGACTTTTCCCCTTATCGCTTCCTGATTGCTTGCAAGTGCTGGCTGTCTACCACCACAAGGACACTTCTCTTTACCTCTCCCTGGCTGCGTACCCCGGAAAACCTCCTCACCCCTAGTCCCCGCCCCCCCCCCCCCCCCCCCCCGGCGAGGCTTGCATCCCAGGCTGTCCAGAGTGCAGGACGCCCCTCACCACGGCAAAATAAAGCGTGCTCTCGTCTGTAGAGGTCTCGGTCTCCTTTTCCTCGAGGCATCCTCTTTTCTAACATTTGGCTTTTTCTAACAGGTCTCATGGAACGACTTGCTTGGGCGGGCCTGGAAACGTGATCCACCTGAGTAGCTAAGGTTTCAGGCGTGAGCAAGCAGCACCCAGCAAGAACCAAGGTGTTGAGAGGTCTGGCATGAGGGACTCCATTTCAACTTGGAAGGCCTTTCACCCTCATCTCTAGAAACTGTTTGTCTCTGAGCTGTTTCCTCGGAGGGTTTTTGGATTGGTCGTTTTCATCTTTCGACGTGAGGATTAGTTTTTTTTCTCTAAGTGTCTTATGTGTGTGGGGGGGTCGAGCAACAAACAGGTCAGGTGGGAGTCAGTGTCAGCTGGACCCTTTGGCCAAATTTAAACAACAAACAGGCTTGGAAGGACTCCCTTTTTAGCTAGTGGCCTCTAAACCATGACAAAGAAAACAGAATCTAAAGCTGACTTGTGTGAGGGACATGTACCTGTCTGTTACAGTCTTTTTTCATTGTTTCTTTTTTTTTTGTTTGTTTAATGGGCTTGATTGTAAATGTCCCAGGAGGATCAGAAGTGCAATTCCAAATACGTAAAAGAGCCATGGTAAAAATTCTGACGGACAACTTAGCAACTAAGAGAAGAGTATGTCAGTACCATCAGCATTTGATCACAGCGTTTCTGTAAATTTTGTAGTTTAGAGGGCCCGACAGCCTTGGAAAATGCAGATATGCTTACTATCTAGGAACGAATGACAGCATGACAGCTCTCTAGAGGTTATCCACACATATCAGTGGTTATCCTGAGAGTAAAACCTCAGAGTGCCCATTCATTGAGGGGTCAGTGTCAGTGACCCCAAATAGCCTCATCACAGGCACATGTAGGCTCCTAACTGTATTAGAATCATGTAAGACAACAGTTGTTTCACCATAGGGATGAAGCCATCTAGAAGATTTTCTATAAACCAACTCTTAATGAATTTTCATTTCGTCATGATCGTCATCTCAGTGGCCGAAACCCTGAGAAAAATTAGAAGGGAACAGAAGTAAATACTTCTGAGGACAAAGTGTAGAGTTTAGGAAGCCTGAGGGTTGACAGGATAGGATTTCTTAGGACGTTGAGTAGGGATGGGAGGAGATGTTTTTTTCTTTCCCTTGTCTCCACGATTTCGGTGGTGAAAGGGGCCTCTGAGCTGGAAATGTTCCCGATTGAGCCCCGCAGCCCCAGGCCCAGAGTGTGGAGGAGGGCGCAGCGGGTCGGCTAAGGGCGCGGCTGCCGTTTTGCAGAGGGCTGGAGGGGCAGTGGGGCTTTGTGGACGAGGAGGACCGGAAAGGTCCCCAAGACGTCCGTCGGGAGCCACGCGCCCAAGGGTCGGCTCCCGCAGGCGAGGGAGGAGGGCGGCCAGAACTGTGCACCCCCCCCACACCCCCGCCTTAGCCAAGGCAGTGACACATCCCCAGAGGAACAAGAGCCCGAGAGCACTGAGCAATGTTCCCCTGAGAAAACTCGATCCTGGTCCGGGCACCGGGACACCTCGGGAAGAAAGCCAGCGAGTGGCCACCTGGGCGAGACCGGCTGCCCCAGCAGGCGTCCGGGGCCCCTGGCCGCTTGGCCAGAGGCCGCCAGCCCCCACCCCGCAGCCCCCACCCGCAGCCGTGCCAGGGGAGCAGTGTGGAGACGCAGGCCGCGCCCACCTCACGCTCTTGGGGCTCCAGGAGGCGGCAGCTGGCGTCTACGGCCATACCACCCTGAACGCGCCCGATCTCGTCTGATCTCGGAAGCTAAGCAGGGTCGGGCCTGGTTAGTACTTGGATGGGAGACCGCCTGGGAATACCGGGTGCTGTAGGCTTTTGCTCGTCCCTCCCTCGCTGCTCCTTTTGGCCTCCGGGACCTCACCGCCCCGACCCAGCGCCACCACCACCGGCGACCCCTTCCCCGCCACCCCGCCAGACCCACGCCTCCCACCTCACAGACACGCCCCCGAATCCTCTCCTCTCCCCTCCCCACACTCTCGTGGGGCGCGCGCCCGCTCACTGGGCACCAGCCGGGTGGGTCCCAGGCCACGTTGGGGACCGCTCCCCAACTGTCCTCAGAAAGCCAGCAGGAGTAGAAAACGTTCAGGCGGACGGTGAGGGAAGTGCGAAAGCCCTGAGAAAGCGGGTCTGCAGCCCAGCGGGCCCCAGACTGGGACGCGCCACACCCTGGCTCGCCACAAGGTGGTGCACTGGGCCCAGGGCAAGACGCCAGGGGACAGGGAGGCAGGCCACCTCAGTCGGGTGCTGCTCCGTCGCTCGACCCAACACAGGTCAGCGTGTGCATGACCTCTCCGTGGGGCCCCAACTCCCACGGCGGTGCCTGCAGTCACGGGGACAGCGGGCGCAGGGCCTGAGCTCACGGTGAGGGGAGTATGCTTAGAATGCAAAATTCAAACACACCCGGGAATACATTGGCAAGGAGAAGTCCCAGAAAGAGTTGCAACCCTGACATTGAGGGCGCGTTTCCTTTTGCTTGGTCCTGTACCCTGCTTGAGTGTGAGTGGTGATGAATTGCTGCCCGTTTCGGATCGTTTGGTGGCAATGTAGTTTGTACCTTTCTCTGCAATGTGTGAAGTCTTTCTTTGTGTAATAGGCTGTATTGGCAAGTGTCTCTACCTTTCAGTGTTTATCCAAAGTCAATCCAAGGCTGTGGTCCACGAGTCTAAGAACAAACCCTGTGTTTTATGTCCAAAACTAAAAACACCACTTTTAAGTATGCTAGGACGGGTCCGGAGCAGGTAGAAATAGGGACTTCTTCCCGAGTAGTGTACAACGCCGTGGCCACTCATAGAAGTTTGTGCCTAGAGGGCTTTCATGTTCGATAGACACGCATCCATCATAACCACTTTTTTGTTTTATTTATTTGTTTATTTGTTTATTTATGTATTTACGTATTTACGTATTGATTTTTGTGGTACCAGTGCTTGAATTCAGGCCGTACACCTTGCCCCGCTCCACCAGCCCTTTTCGTGTGAGGGTTTTAAAGGGTTGACTCTCCAGGGTCCCCGAAGCCCACACTGCCTAAATTACCTGTGATAGAAAGAAAGGCAGGGGCAGTGCCTGAGACCACAAGGACTTTTCCCCTTATCGCTTCCTGATTGCTTGCAAGTGCTGGCTGTCTACCACCACAAGGACACTTCTCTTTACCTCTCCCTGGCTGCGTACCCCGGAAAACCTCCTCAGCCCTAGTCCCCGCCCGCCCCCCCCCCCCGGCGAGGCTTGCATCCCAGGCTGTCCAGAGTGCAGGACGCCCCTCACCACGGCAAAATAAAGCGTGCTCTCGTCTGTAGAGGTCTCGGTCTCCTTTTCCTCGAGGCATCCTCTTTTCTAACATTTGGCTTTTTCTAACAGGTCTCATGGAACGACTTGCTTGGGCGGGCCTGGAAACGTGATCCACCTGAGTAGCTAAGGTTTCAGGCGTGAGCAAGCAGCACCCAGCAAGAACCAAGGTGTTGAGAGGTCTGGCATGAGGGACTCCATTTCAACTTGGAAGGCCTTTCACCCTCATCTCTAGAAACTGTTTGTCTCTGAGCTGTTTCCTCGGAGGGTTTTTGGATTGGTCGTTTTCATCTTTCGACGTGAGGATTAGTTTTTTTTCTCTAAGTGTCTTATGTGTGTGGGGGGGTCGAGCAACAAACAGGTCAGGTGGGAGTCAGTGTCAGCTGGACCCTTTGGCCAAATTTAAACAACAAACAGGCTTGGAAGGACTCCCTTTTTAGCTAGTGGCCTCTAAACCATGACAAAGAAAACAGAATCTAAAGCTGACTTGTGTGAGGGACATGTACCTGTCTGTTACAGTCTTTTTTCATTGTTTCTTTTTTTTTTGTTTGTTTAATGGGCTTGATTGTAAATGTCCCAGGAGGATCAGAAGTGCAATTCCAAATACGTAAAAGAGCCATGGTAAAAATTCTGACGGACAACTTAGCAACTAAGAGAAGAGTATGTCAGTACCATCAGCATTTGATCACAGCGTTTCTGTAAATTTTGTAGTTTAGAGGGCCCGACAGCCTTGGAAAATGCAGATATGCTTACTATCTAGGAACGAATGACAGCATGACAGCTCTCTAGAGGTTATCCACACATATCAGTGGTTATCCTGAGAGTAAAACCTCAGAGTGCCCATTCATTGAGGGGTCAGTGTCAGTGACCCCAAATAGCCTCATCACAGGCACATGTAGGCTCCTAACTGTATTAGAATCATGTAAGACAACAGTTGTTTCACCATAGGGATGAAGCCATCTAGAAGATTTTCTATAAACCAACTCTTAATGAATTTTCATTTCGTCATGATCGTCATCTCAGTGGCCGAAACCCTGAGAAAAATTAGAAGGGAACAGAAGTAAATACTTCTGAGGACAAAGTGTAGAGTTTAGGAAGCCTGAGGGTTGACAGGATAGGATTTCTTAGGACGTTGAGTAGGGATGGGAGGAGATGTTTTTTTCTTTCCCTTGTCTCCACGATTTCGGTGGTGAAAGGGGCCTCTGAGCTGGAAATGTTCCCGATTGAGCCCCGCAGCCCCAGGCCCAGAGTGTGGAGGAGGGCGCAGCGGGTCGGCTAAGGGCGCGGCTGCCGTTTTGCAGAGGGCTGGAGGGGCAGTGGGGCTTTGTGGACGAGGAGGACCGGAAAGGTCCCCAAGACGTCCGTCGGGAGCCACGCGCCCAAGGGTCGGCTCCCGCAGGCGAGGGAGGAGGGCGGCCAGAACTGTGCACCCCCCCCACACCCCCGCCTTAGCCAAGGCAGTGACACATCCCCAGAGGAACAAGAGCCCGAGAGCACTGAGCAATGTTCCCCTGAGAAAACTCGATCCTGGTCCGGGCACCGGGACACCTCGGGAAGAAAGCCAGCGAGTGGCCACCTGGGCGAGACCGGCTGCCCCAGCAGGCGTCCGGGGCCCCTGGCCGCTTGGCCAGAGGCCGCCAGCCCCCACCCCGCAGCCCCCACCCGCAGCCGTGCCAGGGGAGCAGTGTGGAGACGCAGGCCGCGCCCACCTCACGCTCTTGGGGCTCCAGGAGGCGGCAGCTGGCGTCTACGGCCATACCACCCTGAACGCGCCCGATCTCGTCTGATCTCGGAAGCTAAGCAGGGTCGGGCCTGGTTAGTACTTGGATGGGAGACCGCCTGGGAATACCGGGTGCTGTAGGCTTTTGCTCGTCCCTCCCTCGCTGCTCCTTTTGGCCTCCGGGACCTCACCGCCCCGACCCAGCGCCACCACCACCGGCGACCCCTTCCCCGCCACCCCGCCAGACCCACGCCTCCCACCTCACAGACACGCCCCCGAATCCTCTCCTCTCCCCTCCCCACACTCTCGTGGGGCGCGCGCCCGCTCACTGGGCACCAGCCGGGTGGGTCCCAGGCCACGTTGGGGACCGCTCCCCAACTGTCCTCAGAAAGCCAGCAGGAGTAGAAAACGTTCAGGCGGACGGTGAGGGAAGTGCGAAAGCCCTGAGAAAGCGGGTCTGCAGCCCAGCGGGCCCCAGACTGGGACGCGCCACACCCTGGCTCGCCACAAGGTGGTGCACTGGGCCCAGGGCAAGACGCCAGGGGACAGGGAGGCAGGCCACCTCAGTCGGGTGCTGCTCCGTCGCTCGACCCAACACAGGTCAGCGTGTGCATGACCTCTCCGTGGGGCCCCAACTCCCACGGCGGTGCCTGCAGTCACGGGGACAGCGGGCGCAGGGCCTGAGCTCACGGTGAGGGGAGTATGCTTAGAATGCAAAATTCAAACACACCCGGGAATACATTGGCAAGGAGAAGTCCCAGAAAGAGTTGCAACCCTGACATTGAGGGCGCGTTTCCTTTTGCTTGGTCCTGTACCCTGCTTGAGTGTGAGTGGTGATGAATTGCTGCCCGTTTCGGATCGTTTGGTGGCAATGTAGTTTGTACCTTTCTCTGCAATGTGTGAAGTCTTTCTTTGTGTAATAGGCTGTATTGGCAAGTGTCTCTACCTTTCAGTGTTTATCCAAAGTCAATCCAAGGCTGTGGTCCACGAGTCTAAGAACAAACCCTGTGTTTTATGTCCAAAACTAAAAACACCACTTTTAAGTATGCTAGGACGGGTCCGGAGCAGGTAGAAATAGGGACTTCTTCCCGAGTAGTGTACAACGCCGTGGCCACTCATAGAAGTTTGTGCCTAGAGGGCTTTCATGTTCGATAGACACGCATCCATCATAACCACTTTTTTGTTTTATTTATTTGTTTATTTGTTTATTTATGTATTTACGTATTTACGTATTGATTTTTGTGGTACCAGTGCTTGAATTCAGGCCGTACACCTTGCCCCGCTCCACCAGCCCTTTTCGTGTGAGGGTTTTAAAGGGTTGACTCTCCAGGGTCCCCGAAGCCCACACTGCCTAAATTACCTGTGATAGAAAGAAAGGCAGGGGCAGTGCCTGAGACCACAAGGACTTTTCCCCTTATCGCTTCCTGATTGCTTGCAAGTGCTGGCTGTCTACCACCACAAGGACACTTCTCTTTACCTCTCCCTGGCTGCGTACCCCGGAAAACCTCCTCAGCCCTAGTCCCCGCCCGCCCCCCCCCCCCGGCGAGGCTTGCATCCCAGGCTGTCCAGAGTGCAGGACGCCCCTCACCACGGCAAAATAAAGCGTGCTCTCGTCTGTAGAGGTCTCGGTCTCCTTTTCCTCGAGGCATCCTCTTTTCTAACATTTGGCTTTTTCTAACAGGTCTCATGGAACGACTTGCTTGGGCGGGCCTGGAAACGTGATCCACCTGAGTAGCTAAGGTTTCAGGCGTGAGCAAGCAGCACCCAGCAAGAACCAAGGTGTTGAGAGGTCTGGCATGAGGGACTCCATTTCAACTTGGAAGGCCTTTCACCCTCATCTCTAGAAACTGTTTGTCTCTGAGCTGTTTCCTCGGAGGGTTTTTGGATTGGTCGTTTTCATCTTTCGACGTGAGGATTAGTTTTTTTTCTCTAAGTGTCTTATGTGTGTGGGGGGGTCGAGCAACAAACAGGTCAGGTGGGAGTCAGTGTCAGCTGGACCCTTTGGCCAAATTTAAACAACAAACAGGCTTGGAAGGACTCCCTTTTTAGCTAGTGGCCTCTAAACCATGACAAAGAAAACAGAATCTAAAGCTGACTTGTGTGAGGGACATGTACCTGTCTGTTACAGTCTTTTTTCATTGTTTCTTTTTTTTTTGTTTGTTTAATGGGCTTGATTGTAAATGTCCCAGGAGGATCAGAAGTGCAATTCCAAATACGTAAAAGAGCCATGGTAAAAATTCTGACGGACAACTTAGCAACTAAGAGAAGAGTATGTCAGTACCATCAGCATTTGATCACAGCGTTTCTGTAAATTTTGTAGTTTAGAGGGCCCGACAGCCTTGGAAAATGCAGATATGCTTACTATCTAGGAACGAATGACAGCATGACAGCTCTCTAGAGGTTATCCACACATATCAGTGGTTATCCTGAGAGTAAAACCTCAGAGTGCCCATTCATTGAGGGGTCAGTGTCAGTGACCCCAAATAGCCTCATCACAGGCACATGTAGGCTCCTAACTGTATTAGAATCATGTAAGACAACAGTTGTTTCACCATAGGGATGAAGCCATCTAGAAGATTTTCTATAAACCAACTCTTAATGAATTTTCATTTCGTCATGATCGTCATCTCAGTGGCCGAAACCCTGAGAAAAATTAGAAGGGAACAGAAGTAAATACTTCTGAGGACAAAGTGTAGAGTTTAGGAAGCCTGAGGGTTGACAGGATAGGATTTCTTAGGACGTTGAGTAGGGATGGGAGGAGATGTTTTTTTCTTTCCCTTGTCTCCACGATTTCGGTGGTGAAAGGGGCCTCTGAGCTGGAAATGTTCCCGATTGAGCCCCGCAGCCCCAGGCCCAGAGTGTGGAGGAGGGCGCAGCGGGTCGGCTAAGGGCGCGGCTGCCGTTTTGCAGAGGGCTGGAGGGGCAGTGGGGCTTTGTGGACGAGGAGGACCGGAAAGGTCCCCAAGACGTCCGTCGGGAGCCACGCGCCCAAGGGTCGGCTCCCGCAGGCGAGGGAGGAGGGCGGCCAGAACTGTGCACCCCCCCCACACCCCCGCCTTAGCCAAGGCAGTGACACATCCCCAGAGGAACAAGAGCCCGAGAGCACTGAGCAATGTTCCCCTGAGAAAACTCGATCCTGGTCCGGGCACCGGGACACCTCGGGAAGAAAGCCAGCGAGTGGCCACCTGGGCGAGACCGGCTGCCCCAGCAGGCGTCCGGGGCCCCTGGCCGCTTGGCCAGAGGCCGCCAGCCCCCACCCCGCAGCCCCCACCCGCAGCCGTGCCAGGGGAGCAGTGTGGAGACGCAGGCCGCGCCCACCTCACGCTCTTGGGGCTCCAGGAGGCGGCAGCTGGCGTCTACGGCCATACCACCCTGAACGCGCCCGATCTCGTCTGATCTCGGAAGCTAAGCAGGGTCGGGCCTGGTTAGTACTTGGATGGGAGACCGCCTGGGAATACCGGGTGCTGTAGGCTTTTGCTCGTCCCTCCCTCGCTGCTCCTTTTGGCCTCCGGGACCTCACCGCCCCGACCCAGCGCCACCACCACCGGCGACCCCTTCCCCGCCACCCCGCCAGACCCACGCCTCCCACCTCACAGACACGCCCCCGAATCCTCTCCTCTCCCCTCCCCACACTCTCGTGGGGCGCGCGCCCGCTCACTGGGCACCAGCCGGGTGGGTCCCAGGCCACGTTGGGGACCGCTCCCCAACTGTCCTCAGAAAGCCAGCAGGAGTAGAAAACGTTCAGGCGGACGGTGAGGGAAGTGCGAAAGCCCTGAGAAAGCGGGTCTGCAGCCCAGCGGGCCCCAGACTGGGACGCGCCACACCCTGGCTCGCCACAAGGTGGTGCACTGGGCCCAGGGCAAGACGCCAGGGGACAGGGAGGCAGGCCACCTCAGTCGGGTGCTGCTCCGTCGCTCGACCCAACACAGGTCAGCGTGTGCATGACCTCTCCGTGGGGCCCCAACTCCCACGGCGGTGCCTGCAGTCACGGGGACAGCGGGCGCAGGGCCTGAGCTCACGGTGAGGGGAGTATGCTTAGAATGCAAAATTCAAACACACCCGGGAATACATTGGCAAGGAGAAGTCCCAGAAAGAGTTGCAACCCTGACATTGAGGGCGCGTTTCCTTTTGCTTGGTCCTGTACCCTGCTTGAGTGTGAGTGGTGATGAATTGCTGCCCGTTTCGGATCGTTTGGTGGCAATGTAGTTTGTACCTTTCTCTGCAATGTGTGAAGTCTTTCTTTGTGTAATAGGCTGTATTGGCAAGTGTCTCTACCTTTCAGTGTTTATCCAAAGTCAATCCAAGGCTGTGGTCCACGAGTCTAAGAACAAACCCTGTGTTTTATGTCCAAAACTAAAAACACCACTTTTAAGTATGCTAGGACGGGTCCGGAGCAGGTAGAAATAGGGACTTCTTCCCGAGTAGTGTACAACGCCGTGGCCACTCATAGAAGTTTGTGCCTAGAGGGCTTTCATGTTCGATAGACACGCATCCATCATAACCACTTTTTTGTTTTATTTATTTGTTTATTTGTTTATTTATGTATTTACGTATTTACGTATTGATTTTTGTGGTACCAGTGCTTGAATTCAGGCCGTACACCTTGCCCCGCTCCACCAGCCCTTTTCGTGTGAGGGTTTTAAAGGGTTGACTCTCCAGGGTCCCCGAAGCCCACACTGCCTAAATTACCTGTGATAGAAAGAAAGGCAGGGGCAGTGCCTGAGACCACAAGGACTTTTCCCCTTATCGCTTCCTGATTGCTTGCAAGTGCTGGCTGTCTACCACCACAAGGACACTTCTCTTTACCTCTCCCTGGCTGCGTACCCCGGAAAACCTCCTCAGCCCTAGTCCCCGCCCGCCCCCCCCCCCGGCGAGGCTTGCATCCCAGGCTGTCCAGAGTGCAGGACGCCCCTCACCACGGCAAAATAAAGCGTGCTCTCGTCTGTAGAGGTCTCGGTCTCCTTTTCCTCGAGGCATCCTCTTTTCTAACATTTGGCTTTTTCTAACAGGTCTCATGGAACGACTTGCTTGGGCGGGCCTGGAAACGTGATCCACCTGAGTAGCTAAGGTTTCAGGCGTGAGCAAGCAGCACCCAGCAAGAACCAAGGTGTTGAGAGGTCTGGCATGAGGGACTCCATTTCAACTTGGAAGGCCTTTCACCCTCATCTCTAGAAACTGTTTGTCTCTGAGCTGTTTCCTCGGAGGGTTTTTGGATTGGTCGTTTTCATCTTTCGACGTGAGGATTAGTTTTTTTTCTCTAAGTGTCTTATGTGTGTGGGGGGGTCGAGCAACAAACAGGTCAGGTGGGAGTCAGTGTCAGCTGGACCCTTTGGCCAAATTTAAACAACAAACAGGCTTGGAAGGACTCCCTTTTTAGCTAGTGGCCTCTAAACCATGACAAAGAAAACAGAATCTAAAGCTGACTTGTGTGAGGGACATGTACCTGTCTGTTACAGTCTTTTTTCATTGTTTCTTTTTTTTTTGTTTGTTTAATGGGCTTGATTGTAAATGTCCCAGGAGGATCAGAAGTGCAATTCCAAATACGTAAAAGAGCCATGGTAAAAATTCTGACGGACAACTTAGCAACTAAGAGAAGAGTATGTCAGTACCATCAGCATTTGATCACAGCGTTTCTGTAAATTTTGTAGTTTAGAGGGCCCGACAGCCTTGGAAAATGCAGATATGCTTACTATCTAGGAACGAATGACAGCATGACAGCTCTCTAGAGGTTATCCACACATATCAGTGGTTATCCTGAGAGTAAAACCTCAGAGTGCCCATTCATTGAGGGGTCAGTGTCAGTGACCCCAAATAGCCTCATCACAGGCACATGTAGGCTCCTAACTGTATTAGAATCATGTAAGACAACAGTTGTTTCACCATAGGGATGAAGCCATCTAGAAGATTTTCTATAAACCAACTCTTAATGAATTTTCATTTCGTCATGATCGTCATCTCAGTGGCCGAAACCCTGAGAAAAATTAGAAGGGAACAGAAGTAAATACTTCTGAGGACAAAGTGTAGAGTTTAGGAAGCCTGAGGGTTGACAGGATAGGATTTCTTAGGACGTTGAGTAGGGATGGGAGGAGATGTTTTTTTCTTTCCCTTGTCTCCACGATTTCGGTGGTGAAAGGGGCCTCTGAGCTGGAAATGTTCCCGATTGAGCCCCGCAGCCCCAGGCCCAGAGTGTGGAGGAGGGCGCAGCGGGTCGGCTAAGGGCGCGGCTGCCGTTTTGCAGAGGGCTGGAGGGGCAGTGGGGCTTTGTGGACGAGGAGGACCGGAAAGGTCCCCAAGACGTCCGTCGGGAGCCACGCGCCCAAGGATCGGCTCCCGCAGGCGAGGGAGGAGGGCGGCCAGAACTGTGCACCCCCCCCACACCCCCGCCTTAGCCAAGGCAGTGACACATCCCCAGAGGAACAAGAGCCCGAGAGCACTGAGCAATGTTCCCCTGAGAAAACTCGATCCTGGTCCGGGCACCGGGACACCTCGGGAAGAAAGCCAGTGAGTGGCCACCTGGGCGAGACCGGCTGCCCCAGCAGGCGTCCGGGGCCCCTGGCCGCTTGGCCAGAGGCCGCCAGCCCCCACCCCGCAGCCCCCACCCGCAGCCGTGCCAGGGGAGCAGTGTGGAGACGCAGGCCGCGCCCACCTCACGCTCTTGGGGCTCCAGGAGGCGGCAGCTGGCGTCTACGGCCATACCACCCTGAATGCGCCCGATCTCGTCTGATCTCGGAAGCTAAGCAGGGTCGGGCCTGGTTAGTACTTGGATGGGAGACCGCCTGGGAATACCGGGTGCTGTAGGCTTTTGCTCGTCCCTCCCTCGCTGCTCCTTTTGGCCTCCGGGACCTCACCGCCCCGACCCAGCGCCACCACCACCGGCGACCCCTTCCCCGCCACCCCGCCAGACCCACGCCTCCCACCTCACAGACACGCCCCCGAATCCTCTCCTCTCCCCTCCCCACACTCTCGTGGGGCGCGCGCCCGCTCACTGGGCACCAGCCGGGTGGGTCCCAGGCCACGTTGGGGACCGCTCCCCAACTGTCCTCAGAAAGCCAGCAGGAGTAGAAAACGTTCAGGCGGACGGTGAGGGAAGTGCGAAAGCCCTGAGAAAGCGGGTCTGCAGCCCAGCGGGCCCCAGACTGGGACGCGCCACACCCTGGCTCGCCACAAGGTGGTGCACTGGGCCCAGGGCAAGACGCCAGGGGACAGGGAGGCAGGCCACCTCAGTCGGGTGCTGCTCCGTCGCTCGACCCAACACAGGTCAGCGTGTGCATGACCTCTCCGTGGGGCCCCAACTCCCACGGCGGTGCCTGCAGTCACGGGGACAGCGGGCGCAGGGCCTGAGCTCACGGTGAGGGGAGTATGCTTAGAATGCAAAATTCAAACACACCCGGGAATACATTGGCAAGGAGAAGTCCCAGAAAGAGTTGCAACCCTGACATTGAGGGCGCGTTTCCTTTTGCTTGGTCCTGTACCCTGCTTGAGTGTGAGTGGTGATGAATTGCTGCCCGTTTCGGATCGTTTGGTGGCAATGTAGTTTGTACCTTTCTCTGCAATGTGTGAAGTCTTTCTTTGTGTAATAGGCTGTATTGGCAAGTGTCTCTACCTTTCAGTGTTTATCCAAAGTCAATCCAAGGCTGTGGTCCACGAGTCTAAGAACAAACCCTGTGTTTTATGTCCAAAACTAAAAACACCACTTTTAAGTATGCTAGGACGGGTCCGGAGCAGGTAGAAATAGGGACTTCTTCCCGAGTAGTGTACAACGCCGTGGCCACTCATAGAAGTTTGTGCCTAGAGGGCTTTCATGTTCGATAGACACGCATCCATCATAACCACTTTTTTGTTTTATTTATTTGTTTATTTGTTTATTTATGTATTTACGTATTTACGTATTGATTTTTGTGGTACCAGTGCTTGAATTCAGGCCGTACACCTTGCCCCGCTCCACCAGCCCTTTTCGTGTGAGGGTTTTAAAGGGTTGACTCTCCAGGGTCCCCGAAGCCCACACTGCCTAAATTACCTGTGATAGAAAGAAAGGCAGGGGCAGTGCCTGAGACCACAAGGACTTTTCCCCTTATCGCTTCCTGATTGCTTGCAAGTGCTGGCTGTCTACCACCACAAGGACACTTCTCTTTACCTCTCCCTGGCTGCGTACCCCGGAAAACCTCCTCACCCCTAGTCCCCGCCCCCCCCCCCCCGGCGAGGCTTGCATCCCAGGCTGTCCAGAGTGCAGGACGCCCCTCACCACGGCAAAATAAAGCGTGCTCTCGTCTGTAGAGGTCTCGGTCTCCTTTTCCTCGAGGCATCCTCTTTTCTAACATTTGGCTTTTTCTAACAGGTCTCATGGAACGACTTGCTTGGGCGGGCCTGGAAACGTGATCCACCTGAGTAGCTAAGGTTTCAGGCGTGAGCAAGCAGCACCCAGCAAGAACCAAGGTGTTGAGAGGTCTGGCATGAGGGACTCCATTTCAACTTGGAAGGCCTTTCACCCTCATCTCTAGAAACTGTTTGTCTCTGAGCTGTTTCCTCGGAGGGTTTTTGGATTGGTCGTTTTCATCTTTCGACGTGAGGATTAGTTTTTTTTCTCTAAGTGTCTTATGTGTGTGGGGGGGTCGAGCAACAAACAGGTCAGGTGGGAGTCAGTGTCAGCTGGACCCTTTGGCCAAATTTAAACAACAAACAGGCTTGGAAGGACTCCCTTTTTAGCTAGTGGCCTCTAAACCATGACAAAGAAAACAGAATCTAAAGCTGACTTGTGTGAGGGACATGTACCTGTCTGTTACAGTCTTTTTTCATTGTTTCTTTTTTTTTTGTTTGTTTAATGGGCTTGATTGTAAATGTCCCAGGAGGATCAGAAGTGCAATTCCAAATACGTAAAAGAGCCATGGTAAAAATTCTGACGGACAACTTAGCAACTAAGAGAAGAGTATGTCAGTACCATCAGCATTTGATCACAGCGTTTCTGTAAATTTTGTAGTTTAGAGGGCCCGACAGCCTTGGAAAATGCAGATATGCTTACTATCTAGGAACGAATGACAGCATGACAGCTCTCTAGAGGTTATCCACACATATCAGTGGTTATCCTGAGAGTAAAACCTCAGAGTGCCCATTCATTGAGGGGTCAGTGTCAGTGACCCCAAATAGCCTCATCACAGGCACATGTAGGCTCCTAACTGTATTAGAATCATGTAAGACAACAGTTGTTTCACCATAGGGATGAAGCCATCTAGAAGATTTTCTATAAACCAACTCTTAATGAATTTTCATTTCGTCATGATCGTCATCTCAGTGGCCGAAACCCTGAGAAAAATTAGAAGGGAACAGAAGTAAATACTTCTGAGGACAAAGTGTAGAGTTTAGGAAGCCTGAGGGTTGACAGGATAGGATTTCTTAGGACGTTGAGTAGGGATGGGAGGAGATGTTTTTTTCTTTCCCTTGTCTCCACGATTTCGGTGGTGAAAGGGGCCTCTGAGCTGGAAATGTTCCCGATTGAGCCCCGCAGCCCCAGGCCCAGAGTGTGGAGGAGGGCGCAGCGGGTCGGCTAAGGGCGCGGCTGCCGTTTTGCAGAGGGCTGGAGGGGCAGTGGGGCTTTGTGGACGAGGAGGACCGGAAAGGTCCCCAAGACGTCCGTCGGGAGCCACGCGCCCAAGGATCGGCTCCCGCAGGCGAGGGAGGAGGGCGGCCAGAACTGTGCACCCCCCCCACACCCCCGCCTTAGCCAAGGCAGTGACACATCCCCAGAGGAACAAGAGCCCGAGAGCACTGAGCAATGTTCCCCTGAGAAAACTCGATCCTGGTCCGGGCACCGGGACACCTCGGGAAGAAAGCCAGTGAGTGGCCACCTGGGCGAGACCGGCTGCCCCAGCAGGCGTCCGGGGCCCCTGGCCGCTTGGCCAGAGGCCGCCAGCCCCCACCCCGCAGCCCCCACCCGCAGCCGTGCCAGGGGAGCAGTGTGGAGACGCAGGCCGCGCCCACCTCACGCTCTTGGGGCTCCAGGAGGCGGCAGCTGGCGTCTACGGCCATACCACCCTGAATGCGCCCGATCTCGTCTGATCTCGGAAGCTAAGCAGGGTCGGGCCTGGTTAGTACTTGGATGGGAGACCGCCTGGGAATACCGGGTGCTGTAGGCTTTTGCTCGTCCCTCCCTCGCTGCTCCTTTTGGCCTCCGGGACCTCACCGCCCCGACCCAGCGCCACCACCACCGGCGACCCCTTCCCCGCCACCCCGCCAGACCCACGCCTCCCACCTCACAGACACGCCCCCGAATCCTCTCCTCTCCCCTCCCCACACTCTCGTGGGGCGCGCGCCCGCTCACTGGGCACCAGCCGGGTGGGTCCCAGGCCACGTTGGGGACCGCTCCCCAACTGTCCTCAGAAAGCCAGCAGGAGTAGAAAACGTTCAGGCGGACGGTGAGGGAAGTGCGAAAGCCCTGAGAAAGCGGGTCTGCAGCCCAGCGGGCCCCAGACTGGGACGCGCCACACCCTGGCTCGCCACAAGGTGGTGCACTGGGCCCAGGGCAAGACGCCAGGGGACAGGGAGGCAGGCCACCTCAGTCGGGTGCTGCTCCGTCGCTCGACCCAACACAGGTCAGCGTGTGCATGACCTCTCCGTGGGGCCCCAACTCCCACGGCGGTGCCTGCAGTCACGGGGACAGCGGGCGCAGGGCCTGAGCTCACGGTGAGGGGAGTATGCTTAGAATGCAAAATTCAAACACACCCGGGAATACATTGGCAAGGAGAAGTCCCAGAAAGAGTTGCAACCCTGACATTGAGGGCGCGTTTCCTTTTGCTTGGTCCTGTACCCTGCTTGAGTGTGAGTGGTGATGAATTGCTGCCCGTTTCGGATCGTTTGGTGGCAATGTAGTTTGTACCTTTCTCTGCAATGTGTGAAGTCTTTCTTTGTGTAATAGGCTGTATTGGCAAGTGTCTCTACCTTTCAGTGTTTATCCAAAGTCAATCCAAGGCTGTGGTCCACGAGTCTAAGAACAAACCCTGTGTTTTATGTCCAAAACTAAAAACACCACTTTTAAGTATGCTAGGACGGGTCCGGAGCAGGTAGAAATAGGGACTTCTTCCCGAGTAGTGTACAACGCCGTGGCCACTCATAGAAGTTTGTGCCTAGAGGGCTTTCATGTTCGATAGACACGCATCCATCATAACCACTTTTTTGTTTTATTTATTTGTTTATTTGTTTATTTATGTATTTACGTATTTACGTATTGATTTTTGTGGTACCAGTGCTTGAATTCAGGCCGTACACCTTGCCCCGCTCCACCAGCCCTTTTCGTGTGAGGGTTTTAAAGGGTTGACTCTCCAGGGTCCCCGAAGCCCACACTGCCTAAATTACCTGTGATAGAAAGAAAGGCAGGGGCAGTGCCTGAGACCACAAGGACTTTTCCCCTTATCGCTTCCTGATTGCTTGCAAGTGCTGGCTGTCTACCACCACAAGGACACTTCTCTTTACCTCTCCCTGGCTGCGTACCCCGGAAAACCTCCTCACCCCTAGTCCCCGCCCCCCCCCCCCCGGCGAGGCTTGCATCCCAGGCTGTCCAGAGTGCAGGACGCCCCTCACCACGGCAAAATAAAGCGTGCTCTCGTCTGTAGAGGTCTCGGTCTCCTTTCTTTTCTAACATTTGGCTTTTTCTAACAGGTCTCATGGAACGACTTGCTTGGGCGGGCCTGGAAACGTGATCCACCTGAGTAGCTAAGGTTTCAGGCGTGAGCAAGCAGCACCCAGCAAGAACCAAGGTGTTGAGAGGTCTGGCATGAGGGACTCCATTTCAACTTGGAAGGCCTTTCACCCTCATCTCTAGAAACTGTTTGTCTCTGAGCTGTTTCCTCGGAGGGTTTTTGGATTGGTCGTTTTCATCTTTCGACGTGAGGATTAGTTTTTTTTCTCTAAGTGTCTTATGTGTGTGGGGGGGTCGAGCAACAAACAGGTCAGGTGGGAGTCAGTGTCAGCTGGACCCTTTGGCCAAATTTAAACAACAAACAGGCTTGGAAGGACTCCCTTTTTAGCTAGTGGCCTCTAAACCATGACAAAGAAAACAGAATCTAAAGCTGACTTGTGTGAGGGACATGTACCTGTCTGTTACAGTCTTTTTTCATTGTTTCTTTTTTGTTTGTTTGTTTAATGGGCTTGATTGTAAATGTCCCAGGAGGATCAGAAGTGCAATTCCAAATACGTAAAAGAGCCATGGTAAAAATTCTGACGGACAACTTAGCAACTAAGAGAAGAGTATGTCAGTACCATCAGCATTTGATCACAGCGTTTCTGTAAATTTTGTAGTTTAGAGGGCCCGACAGCCTTGGAAAATGCAGATATGCTTACTATCTAGGAACGAATGACAGCATGACAGCTCTCTAGAGGTTATCCACACATATCAGTGGTTATCCTGAGAGTAAAACCTCAGAGTGCCCATTCATTGAGGGGTCAGTGTCAGTGACCCCAAATAGCCTCATCACAGGCACATGTAGGCTCCTAACTGTATTAGAATCATGTAAGACAACAGTTGTTTCACCATAGGGATGAAGCCATCTAGAAGATTTTCTATAAACCAACTCTTAATGAATTTTCATTTCGTCATGATCGTCATCTCAGTGGCCGAAACCCTGAGAAAAATTAGAAGGGAACAGAAGTAAATACTTCTGAGGACAAAGTGTAGAGTTTAGGAAGCCTGAGGGTTGACAGGATAGGATTTCTTAGGACGTTGAGTAGGGATGGGAGGAGATGTTTTTTTCTTTCCCTTGTCTCCACGATTTCGGTGGTGAAAGGGGCCTCTGAGCTGGAAATGTTCCCGATTGAGCCCCGCAGCCCCAGGCCCAGAGTGTGGAGGAGGGCGCAGCGGGTCGGCTAAGGGCGCGGCTGCCGTTTTGCAGAGGGCTGGAGGGGCAGTGGGGCTTTGTGGACGAGGAGGACCGGAAAGGTCCCCAAGACGTCCGTCGGGAGCCACGCGCCCAAGGATCGGCTCCCGCAGGCGAGGGAGGAGGGCGGCCAGAACTGTGCACCCCCCCCACACCCCCGCCTTAGCCAAGGCAGTGACACATCCCCAGAGGAACAAGAGCCCGAGAGCACTGAGCAATGTTCCCCTGAGAAAACTCGATCCTGGTCCGGGCACCGGGACACCTCGGGAAGAAAGCCAGCGAGTGGCCACCTGGGCGAGACCGGCTGCCCCAGCAGGCGTCCGGGGCCCCTGGCCGCTTGGCCAGAGGCCGCCAGCCCCCACCCCGCAGCCCCCACCCGCAGCCGTGCCAGGGGAGCAGTGTGGAGACGCAGGCCGCGCCCACCTCACGCTCTTGGGGCTCCAGGAGGCGGCAGCTGGCGTCTACGGCCATACCACCCTGAACGCGCCCGATCTCGTCTGATCTCGGAAGCTAAGCAGGGTCGGGCCTGGTTAGTACTTGGATGGGAGACCGCCTGGGAATACCGGGTGCTGTAGGCTTTTGCTCGTCCCTCCCTCGCTGCTCCTTTTGGCCTCCGGGACCTCACCGCCCCGACCCAGCGCCACCACCACCGGCGACCCCTTCCCCGCCACCCCGCCAGACCCACGCCTCCCACCTCACAGACACGCCCCCGAATCCTCTCCTCTCCCCTCCCCACACTCTCGTGGGGCGCGCGCCCGCTCACTGGGCACCAGCCGGGTGGGTCCCAGGCCACGTTGGGGACCGCTCCCCAACTGTCCTCAGAAAGCCAGCAGGAGTAGAAAACGTTCAGGCGGACGGTGAGGGAAGTGCGAAAGCCCTGAGAAAGCGGGTCTGCAGCCCAGCGGGCCCCAGACTGGGACGCGCCACACCCTGGCTCGCCACAAGGTGGTGCACTGGGCCCAGGGCAAGACGCCAGGGGACAGGGAGGCAGGCCACCTCAGTCGGGTGCTGCTCCGTCGCTCGACCCAACACAGGTCAGCGTGTGCATGACCTCTCCGTGGGGCCCCAACTCCCACGGCGGTGCCTGCAGTCACGGGGACAGCGGGCGCAGGGCCTGAGCTCACGGTGAGGGGAGTATGCTTAGAATGCAAAATTCAAACACACCCGGGAATACATTGGCAAGGAGAAGTCCCAGAAAGAGTTGCAACCCTGACATTGAGGGCGCGTTTCCTTTTGCTTGGTCCTGTACCCTGCTTGAGTGTGAGTGGTGATGAATTGCTGCCCGTTTCGGATCGTTTGGTGGCAATGTAGTTTGTACCTTTCTCTGCAATGTGTGAAGTCTTTCTTTGTGTAATAGGCTGTATTGGCAAGTGTCTCTACCTTTCAGTGTTTATCCAAAGTCAATCCAAGGCTGTGGTCCACGAGTCTAAGAACAAACCCTGTGTTTTATGTCCAAAACTAAAAACACCACTTTTAAGTATGCTAGGACGGGTCCGGAGCAGGTAGAAATAGGGACTTCTTCCCGAGTAGTGTACAACGCCGTGGCCACTCATAGAAGTTTGTGCCTAGAGGGCTTTCATGTTCGATAGACACGCATCCATCATAACCACTTTTTTGTTTTATTTATTTGTTTATTTGTTTATTTATGTATTTACGTATTTACGTATTGATTTTTGTGGTACCAGTGCTTGAATTCAGGCCGTACACCTTGCCCCGCTCCACCAGCCCTTTTCGTGTGAGGGTTTTAAAGGGTTGACTCTCCAGGGTCCCCGAAGCCCACACTGCCTAAATTACCTGTGATAGAAAGAAAGGCAGGGGCAGTGCCTGAGACCACAAGGACTTTTCCCCTTATCGCTTCCTGATTGCTTGCAAGTGCTGGCTGTCTACCACCACAAGGACACTTCTCTTTACCTCTCCCTGGCTGCGTACCCCGGAAAACCTCCTCACCCCTAGTCCCCGCCCCCCCCCCCCCCCCGGCGAGGCTTGCATCCCAGGCTGTCCAGAGTGCAGGACGCCCCTCACCACGGCAAAATAAAGCGTGCTCTCGTCTGTAGAGGTCTCGGTCTCCTTTTCCTCGAGGCATCCTCTTTTCTAACATTTGGCTTTTTCTAACAGGTCTCATGGAACGACTTGCTTGGGCGGGCCTGGAAACGTGATCCACCTGAGTAGCTAAGGTTTCAGGCGTGAGCAAGCAGCACCCAGCAAGAACCAAGGTGTTGAGAGGTCTGGCATGAGGGACTCCATTTCAACTTGGAAGGCCTTTCACCCTCATCTCTAGAAACTGTTTGTCTCTGAGCTGTTTCCTCGGAGGGTTTTTGGATTGGTCGTTTTCATCTTTCGACGTGAGGATTAGTTTTTTTTCTCTAAGTGTCTTATGTGTGTGGGGGGGTCGAGCAACAAACAGGTCAGGTGGGAGTCAGTGTCAGCTGGACCCTTTGGCCAAATTTAAACAACAAACAGGCTTGGAAGGACTCCCTTTTTAGCTAGTGGCCTCTAAACCATGACAAAGAAAACAGAATCTAAAGCTGACTTGTGTGAGGGACATGTACCTGTCTGTTACAGTCTTTTTTCATTGTTTCTTTTTTTTTTGTTTGTTTAATGGGCTTGATTGTAAATGTCCCAGGAGGATCAGAAGTGCAATTCCAAATACGTAAAAGAGCCATGGTAAAAATTCTGACGGACAACTTAGCAACTAAGAGAAGAGTATGTCAGTACCATCAGCATTTGATCACAGCGTTTCTGTAAATTTTGTAGTTTAGAGGGCCCGACAGCCTTGGAAAATGCAGATATGCTTACTATCTAGGAACGAATGACAGCATGACAGCTCTCTAGAGGTTATCCACACATATCAGTGGTTATCCTGAGAGTAAAACCTCAGAGTGCCCATTCATTGAGGGGTCAGTGTCAGTGACCCCAAATAGCCTCATCACAGGCACATGTAGGCTCCTAACTGTATTAGAATCATGTAAGACAACAGTTGTTTCACCATAGGGATGAAGCCATCTAGAAGATTTTCTATAAACCAACTCTTAATGAATTTTCATTTCGTCATGATCGTCATCTCAGTGGCCGAAACCCTGAGAAAAATTAGAAGGGAACAGAAGTAAATACTTCTGAGGACAAAGTGTAGAGTTTAGGAAGCCTGAGGGTTGACAGGATAGGATTTCTTAGGACGTTGAGTAGGGATGGGAGGAGATGTTTTTTTCTTTCCCTTGTCTCCACGATTTCGGTGGTGAAAGGGGCCTCTGAGCTGGAAATGTTCCCGATTGAGCCCCGCAGCCCCAGGCCCAGAGTGTGGAGGAGGGCGCAGCGGGTCGGCTAAGGGCGCGGCTGCCGTTTTGCAGAGGGCTGGAGGGGCAGTGGGGCTTTGTGGACGAGGAGGACCGGAAAGGTCCCCAAGACGTCCGTCGGGAGCCACGCGCCCAAGGATCGGCTCCCGCAGGCGAGGGAGGAGGGCGGCCAGAACTGTGCACCCCCCCCACACCCCCGCCTTAGCCAAGGCAGTGACACATCCCCAGAGGAACAAGAGCCCGAGAGCACTGAGCAATGTTCCCCTGAGAAAACTCGATCCTGGTCCGGGCACCGGGACACCTCGGGAAGAAAGCCAGCGAGTGGCCACCTGGGCGAGACCGGCTGCCCCAGCAGGCGTCCGGGGCCCCTGGCCGCTTGGCCAGAGGCCGCCAGCCCCCACCCCGCAGCCCCCACCCGCAGCCGTGCCAGGGGAGCAGTGTGGAGACGCAGGCCGCGCCCACCTCACGCTCTTGGGGCTCCAGGAGGCGGCAGCTGGCGTCTACGGCCATACCACCCTGAACGCGCCCGATCTCGTCTGATCTCGGAAGCTAAGCAGGGTCGGGCCTGGTTAGTACTTGGATGGGAGACCGCCTGGGAATACCGGGTGCTGTAGGCTTTTGCTCGTCCCTCCCTCGCTGCTCCTTTTGGCCTCCGGGACCTCACCGCCCCGACCCAGCGCCACCACCACCGGCGACCCCTTCCCCGCCACCCCGCCAGACCCACGCCTCCCACCTCACAGACACGCCCCCGAATCCTCTCCTCTCCCCTCCCCACACTCTCGTGGGGCGCGCGCCCGCTCACTGGGCACCAGCCGGGTGGGTCCCAGGCCACGTTGGGGACCGCTCCCCAACTGTCCTCAGAAAGCCAGCAGGAGTAGAAAACGTTCAGGCGGACGGTGAGGGAAGTGCGAAAGCCCTGAGAAAGCGGGTCTGCAGCCCAGCGGGCCCCAGACTGGGACGCGCCACACCCTGGCTCGCCACAAGGTGGTGCACTGGGCCCAGGGCAAGACGCCAGGGGACAGGGAGGCAGGCCACCTCAGTCGGGTGCTGCTCCGTCGCTCGACCCAACACAGGTCAGCGTGTGCATGACCTCTCCGTGGGGCCCCAACTCCCACGGCGGTGCCTGCAGTCACGGGGACAGCGGGCGCAGGGCCTGAGCTCACGGTGAGGGGAGTATGCTTAGAATGCAAAATTCAAACACACCCGGGAATACATTGGCAAGGAGAAGTCCCAGAAAGAGTTGCAACCCTGACATTGAGGGCGCGTTTCCTTTTGCTTGGTCCTGTACCCTGCTTGAGTGTGAGTGGTGATGAATTGCTGCCCGTTTCGGATCGTTTGGTGGCAATGTAGTTTGTACCTTTCTCTGCAATGTGTGAAGTCTTTCTTTGTGTAATAGGCTGTATTGGCAAGTGTCTCTACCTTTCAGTGTTTATCCAAAGTCAATCCAAGGCTGTGGTCCACGAGTCTAAGAACAAACCCTGTGTTTTATGTCCAAAACTAAAAACACCACTTTTAAGTATGCTAGGACGGGTCCGGAGCAGGTAGAAATAGGGACTTCTTCCCGAGTAGTGTACAACGCCGTGGCCACTCATAGAAGTTTGTGCCTAGAGGGCTTTCATGTTCGATAGACACGCATCCATCATAACCACTTTTTTGTTTTATTTATTTGTTTATTTGTTTATTTATGTATTTACGTATTTACGTATTGATTTTTGTGGTACCAGTGCTTGAATTCAGGCCGTACACCTTGCCCCGCTCCACCAGCCCTTTTCGTGTGAGGGTTTTAAAGGGTTGACTCTCCAGGGTCCCCGAAGCCCACACTGCCTAAATTACCTGTGATAGAAAGAAAGGCAGGGGCAGTGCCTGAGACCACAAGGACTTTTCCCCTTATCGCTTCCTGATTGCTTGCAAGTGCTGGCTGTCTACCACCACAAGGACACTTCTCTTTACCTCTCCCTGGCTGCGTACCCCGGAAAACCTCCTCACCCCTAGTCCCCGCCCGCCCCCCCCCCCCGGCGAGGCTTGCATCCCAGGCTGTCCAGAGTGCAGGACGCCCCTCACCACGGCAAAATAAAGCGTGCTCTCGTCTGTAGAGGTCTCGGTCTCCTTTTCCTCGAGGCATCCTCTTTTCTAACATTTGGCTTTTTCTAACAGGTCTCATGGAACGACTTGCTTGGGCGGGCCTGGAAACGTGATCCACCTGAGTAGCTAAGGTTTCAGGCGTGAGCAAGCAGCACCCAGCAAGAACCAAGGTGTTGAGAGGTCTGGCATGAGGGACTCCATTTCAACTTGGAAGGCCTTTCACCCTCATCTCTAGAAACTGTTTGTCTCTGAGCTGTTTCCTCGGAGGGTTTTTGGATTGGTCGTTTTCATCTTTCGACGTGAGGATTAGTTTTTTTTCTCTAAGTGTCTTATGTGTGTGGGGGGGTCGAGCAACAAACAGGTCAGGTGGGAGTCAGTGTCAGCTGGACCCTTTGGCCAAATTTAAACAACAAACAGGCTTGGAAGGACTCCCTTTTTAGCTAGTGGCCTCTAAACCATGACAAAGAAAACAGAATCTAAAGCTGACTTGTGTGAGGGACATGTACCTGTCTGTTACAGTCTTTTTTCATTGTTTCTTTTTTTTTTGTTTGTTTAATGGGCTTGATTGTAAATGTCCCAGGAGGATCAGAAGTGCAATTCCAAATACGTAAAAGAGCCATGGTAAAAATTCTGACGGACAACTTAGCAACTAAGAGAAGAGTATGTCAGTACCATCAGCATTTGATCACAGCGTTTCTGTAAATTTTGTAGTTTAGAGGGCCCGACAGCCTTGGAAAATGCAGATATGCTTACTATCTAGGAACGAATGACAGCATGACAGCTCTCTAGAGGTTATCCACACATATCAGTGGTTATCCTGAGAGTAAAACCTCAGAGTGCCCATTCATTGAGGGGTCAGTGTCAGTGACCCCAAATAGCCTCATCACAGGCACATGTAGGCTCCTAACTGTATTAGAATCATGTAAGACAACAGTTGTTTCACCATAGGGATGAAGCCATCTAGAAGATTTTCTATAAACCAACTCTTAATGAATTTTCATTTCGTCATGATCGTCATCTCAGTGGCCGAAACCCTGAGAAAAATTAGAAGGGAACAGAAGTAAATACTTCTGAGGACAAAGTGTAGAGTTTAGGAAGCCTGAGGGTTGACAGGATAGGATTTCTTAGGACGTTGAGTAGGGATGGGAGGAGATGTTTTTTTCTTTCCCTTGTCTCCACGATTTCGGTGGTGAAAGGGGCCTCTGAGCTGGAAATGTTCCCGATTGAGCCCCGCAGCCCCAGGCCCAGAGTGTGGAGGAGGGCGCAGCGGGTCGGCTAAGGGCGCGGCTGCCGTTTTGCAGAGGGCTGGAGGGGCAGTGGGGCTTTGTGGACGAGGAGGACCGGAAAGGTCCCCAAGACGTCCGTCGGGAGCCACGCGCCCAAGGGTCGGCTCCCGCAGGCGAGGGAGGAGGGCGGCCAGAACTGTGCACCCCCCCCACACCCCCGCCTTAGCCAAGGCAGTGACACATCCCCAGAGGAACAAGAGCCCGAGAGCACTGAGCAATGTTCCCCTGAGAAAACTCGATCCTGGTCCGGGCACCGGGACACCTCGGGAAGAAAGCCAGCGAGTGGCCACCTGGGCGAGACCGGCTGCCCCAGCAGGCGTCCGGGGCCCCTGGCCGCTTGGCCAGAGGCCGCCAGCCCCCACCCCGCAGCCCCCACCCGCAGCCGTGCCAGGGGAGCAGTGTGGAGACGCAGGCCGCGCCCACCTCACGCTCTTGGGGCTCCAGGAGGCGGCAGCTGGCGTCTACGGCCATACCACCCTGAACGCGCCCGATCTCGTCTGATCTCGGAAGCTAAGCAGGGTCGGGCCTGGTTAGTACTTGGATGGGAGACCGCCTGGGAATACCGGGTGCTGTAGGCTTTTGCTCGTCCCTCCCTCGCTGCTCCTTTTGGCCTCCGGGACCTCACCGCCCCGACCCAGCGCCACCACCACCGGCGACCCCTTCCCCGCCACCCCGCCAGACCCACGCCTCCCACCTCACAGACACGCCCCCGAATCCTCTCCTCTCCCCTCCCCACACTCTCGTGGGGCGCGCGCCCGCTCACTGGGCACCAGCCGGGTGGGTCCCAGGCCACGTTGGGGACCGCTCCCCAACTGTCCTCAGAAAGCCAGCAGGAGTAGAAAACGTTCAGGCGGACGGTGAGGGAAGTGCGAAAGCCCTGAGAAAGCGGGTCTGCAGCCCAGCGGGCCCCAGACTGGGACGCGCCACACCCTGGCTCGCCACAAGGTGGTGCACTGGGCCCAGGGCAAGACGCCAGGGGACAGGGAGGCAGGCCACCTCAGTCGGGTGCTGCTCCGTCGCTCGACCCAACACAGGTCAGCGTGTGCATGACCTCTCCGTGGGGCCCCAACTCCCACGGCGGTGCCTGCAGTCACGGGGACAGCGGGCGCAGGGCCTGAGCTCACGGTGAGGGGAGTATGCTTAGAATGCAAAATTCAAACACACCCGGGAATACATTGGCAAGGAGAAGTCCCAGAAAGAGTTGCAACCCTGACATTGAGGGCGCGTTTCCTTTTGCTTGGTCCTGTACCCTGCTTGAGTGTGAGTGGTGATGAATTGCTGCCCGTTTCGGATCGTTTGGTGGCAATGTAGTTTGTACCTTTCTCTGCAATGTGTGAAGTCTTTCTTTGTGTAATAGGCTGTATTGGCAAGTGTCTCTACCTTTCAGTGTTTATCCAAAGTCAATCCAAGGCTGTGGTCCACGAGTCTAAGAACAAACCCTGTGTTTTATGTCCAAAACTAAAAACACCACTTTTAAGTATGCTAGGACGGGTCCGGAGCAGGTAGAAATAGGGACTTCTTCCCGAGTAGTGTACAACGCCGTGGCCACTCATAGAAGTTTGTGCCTAGAGGGCTTTCATGTTCGATAGACACGCATCCATCATAACCACTTTTTTGTTTTATTTATTTGTTTATTTGTTTATTTATGTATTTACGTATTTACGTATTGATTTTTGTGGTACCAGTGCTTGAATTCAGGCCGTACACCTTGCCCCGCTCCACCAGCCCTTTTCGTGTGAGGGTTTTAAAGGGTTGACTCTCCAGGGTCCCCGAAGCCCACACTGCCTAAATTACCTGTGATAGAAAGAAAGGCAGGGGCAGTGCCTGAGACCACAAGGACTTTTCCCCTTATCGCTTCCTGATTGCTTGCAAGTGCTGGCTGTCTACCACCACAAGGACACTTCTCTTTACCTCTCCCTGGCTGCGTACCCCGGAAAACCTCCTCACCCCTAGTCCCCGCCCGCCCCCCCCCCCCCGGCGAGGCTTGCATCCCAGGCTGTCCAGAGTGCAGGACGCCCCTCACCACGGCAAAATAAAGCGTGCTCTCGTCTGTAGAGGTCTCGGTCTCCTTTTCCTCGAGGCATCCTCTTTTCTAACATTTGGCTTTTTCTAACAGGTCTCATGGAACGACTTGCTTGGGCGGGCCTGGAAACGTGATCCACCTGAGTAGCTAAGGTTTCAGGCGTGAGCAAGCAGCACCCAGCAAGAACCAAGGTGTTGAGAGGTCTGGCATGAGGGACTCCATTTCAACTTGGAAGGCCTTTCACCCTCATCTCTAGAAACTGTTTGTCTCTGAGCTGTTTCCTCGGAGGGTTTTTGGATTGGTCGTTTTCATCTTTCGACGTGAGGATTAGTTTTTTTCTCTAAGTGTCTTATGTGTGTGGGGGGGTCGAGCAACAAACAGGTCAGGTGGGAGTCAGTGTCAGCTGGACCCTTTGGCCAAATTTAAACAACAAACAGGCTTGGAAGGACTCCCTTTTTAGCTAGTGGCCTCTAAACCATGACAAAGAAAACAGAATCTAAAGCTGACTTGTGTGAGGGACATGTACCTGTCTGTTACAGTCTTTTTTCATTGTTTCTTTTTTTTTTGTTTGTTTAATGGGCTTGATTGTAAATGTCCCAGGAGGATCAGAAGTGCAATTCCAAATACGTAAAAGAGCCATGGTAAAAATTCTGACGGACAACTTAGCAACTAAGAGAAGAGTATGTCAGTACCATCAGCATTTGATCACAGCGTTTCTGTAAATTTTGTAGTTTAGAGGGCCCGACAGCCTTGGAAAATGCAGATATGCTTACTATCTAGGAACGAATGACAGCATGACAGCTCTCTAGAGGTTATCCACACATATCAGTGGTTATCCTGAGAGTAAAACCTCAGAGTGCCCATTCATTGAGGGGTCAGTGTCAGTGACCCCAAATAGCCTCATCACAGGCACATGTAGGCTCCTAACTGTATTAGAATCATGTAAGACAACAGTTGTTTCACCATAGGGATGAAGCCATCTAGAAGATTTTCTATAAACCAACTCTTAATGAATTTTCATTTCGTCATGATCGTCATCTCAGTGGCCGAAACCCTGAGAAAAATTAGAAGGGAACAGAAGTAAATACTTCTGAGGACAAAGTGTAGAGTTTAGGAAGCCTGAGGGTTGACAGGATAGGATTTCTTAGGACGTTGAGTAGGGATGGGAGGAGATGTTTTTTTCTTTCCCTTGTCTCCACGATTTCGGTGGTGAAAGGGGCCTCTGAGCTGGAAATGTTCCCGATTGAGCCCCGCAGCCCCAGGCCCAGAGTGTGGAGGAGGGCGCAGCGGGTCGGCTAAGGGCGCGGCTGCCGTTTTGCAGAGGGCTGGAGGGGCAGTGGGGCTTTGTGGACGAGGAGGACCGGAAAGGTCCCCAAGACGTCCGTCGGGAGCCACGCGCCCAAGGGTCGGCTCCCGCAGGCGAGGGAGGAGGGCGGCCAGAACTGTGCACCCCCCCCACACCCCCGCCTTAGCCAAGGCAGTGACACATCCCCAGAGGAACAAGAGCCCGAGAGCACTGAGCAATGTTCCCCTGAGAAAACTCGATCCTGGTCCGGGCACCGGGACACCTCGGGAAGAAAGCCAGCGAGTGGCCACCTGGGCGAGACCGGCTGCCCCAGCAGGCGTCCGGGGCCCCTGGCTGCTTGGCCAGAGGCCGCCAGCCCCCACCCCGCAGCCCCCACCCGCAGCCGTGCCAGGGGAGCAGTGTGGAGACGCAGGCCGCGCCCACCTCACGCTCTTGGGGCTCCAGGAGGCGGCAGCTGGCGTCTACGGCCATACCACCCTGAACGCGCCCGATCTCGTCTGATCTCGGAAGCTAAGCAGGGTCGGGCCTGGTTAGTACTTGGATGGGAGACCGCCTGGGAATACCGGGTGCTGTAGGCTTTTGCTCGTCCCTCCCTCGCTGCTCCTTTTGGCCTCCGGGACCTCACCGCCCCGACCCAGCGCCACCACCACCGGCGACCCCTTCCCCGCCACCCCGCCAGACCCACGCCTCCCACCTCACAGACACGCCCCCGAATCCTCTCCTCTCCCCTCCCCACACTCTCGTGGGGCGCGCGCCCGCTCACTGGGCACCAGCCGGGTGGGTCCCAGGCCACGTTGGGGACCGCTCCCCAACTGTCCTCAGAAAGCCAGCAGGAGTAGAAAACGTTCAGGCGGACGGTGAGGGAAGTGCGAAAGCCCTGAGAAAGCGGGTCTGCAGCCCAGCGGGCCCCAGACTGGGACGCGCCACACCCTGGCTCGCCACAAGGTGGTGCACTGGGCCCAGGGCAAGACGCCAGGGGACAGGGAGGCAGGCCACCTCAGTCGGGTGCTGCTCCGTCGCTCGACCCAACACAGGTCAGCGTGTGCATGACCTCTCCGTGGGGCCCCAACTCCCACGGCGGTGCCTGCAGTCACGGGGACAGCGGGCGCAGGGCCTGAGCTCACGGTGAGGGGAGTATGCTTAGAATGCAAAATTCAAACACACCCGGGAATACATTGGCAAGGAGAAGTCCCAGAAAGAGTTGCAACCCTGACATTGAGGGCGCGTTTCCTTTTGCTTGGTCCTGTACCCTGCTTGAGTGTGAGTGGTGATGAATTGCTGCCCGTTTCGGATCGTTTGGTGGCAATGTAGTTTGTACCTTTCTCTGCAATGTGTGAAGTCTTTCTTTGTGTAATAGGCTGTATTGGCAAGTGTCTCTACCTTTCAGTGTTTATCCAAAGTCAATCCAAGGCTGTGGTCCACGAGTCTAAGAACAAACCCTGTGTTTTATGTCCAAAACTAAAAACACCACTTTTAAGTATTCTAGGACGGGTCCGGAGCAGGTAGAAATAGGGACTTCTTCCCGAGTAGTGTACAACGCCGTGGCCACTCATAGAAGTTTGTGCCTAGAGGGCTTTCATGTTCGATAGACACGCATCCATCATAACCACTTTTTTGTTTTATTTATTTGTTTATTTGTTTATTTATGTATTTACGTATTTACGTATTGATTTTTGTGGTACCAGTGCTTGAATTCAGGCCGTACACCTTGCCCCGCTCCACCAGCCCTTTTCGTGTGAGGGTTTTAAAGGGTTGACTCTCCAGGGTCCCCGAAGCCCACACTGCCTAAATTACCTGTGATAGAAAGAAAGGCAGGGGCAGTGCCTGAGACCACAAGGACTTTTCCCCTTATCGCTTCCTGATTGCTTGCAAGTGCTGGCTGTCTACCACCACAAGGACACTTCTCTTTACCTCTCCCTGGCTGCGTACCCCGGAAAACCTCCTCACCCCTAGTCCCCGCCCGCCCCCCCCCCCCGGCGAGGCTTGCATCCCAGGCTGTCCAGAGTGCAGGACGCCCCTCACCACGGCAAAATAAAGCGTGCTCTCGTCTGTAGAGGTCTCGGTCTCCTTTTCCTCGAGGCATCCTCTTTTCTAACATTTGGCTTTTTCTAACAGGTCTCATGGAACGACTTGCTTGGGCGGGCCTGGAAACGTGATCCACCTGAGTAGCTAAGGTTTCAGGCGTGAGCAAGCAGCACCCAGCAAGAACCAAGGTGTTGAGAGGTCTGGCATGAGGGACTCCATTTCAACTTGGAAGGCCTTTCACCCTCATCTCTAGAAACTGTTTGTCTCTGAGCTGTTTCCTCGGAGGGTTTTTGGATTGGTCGTTTTCATCTTTCGACGTGAGGATTAGTTTTTTTCTCTAAGTGTCTTATGTGTGTGGGGGGGTCGAGCAACAAACAGGTCAGGTGGGAGTCAGTGTCAGCTGGACCCTTTGGCCAAATTTAAACAACAAACAGGCTTGGAAGGACTCCCTTTTTAGCTAGTGGCCTCTAAACCATGACAAAGAAAACAGAATCTAAAGCTGACTTGTGTGAGGGACATGTACCTGTCTGTTACAGTCTTTTTTCATTGTTTCTTTTTTTTTTGTTTGTTTAATGGGCTTGATTGTAAATGTCCCAGGAGGATCAGAAGTGCAATTCCAAATACGTAAAAGAGCCATGGTAAAAATTCTGACGGACAACTTAGCAACTAAGAGAAGAGTATGTCAGTACCATCAGCATTTGATCACAGCGTTTCTGTAAATTTTGTAGTTTAGAGGGCCCGACAGCCTTGGAAAATGCAGATATGCTTACTATCTAGGAACGAATGACAGCATGACAGCTCTCTAGAGGTTATCCACACATATCAGTGGTTATCCTGAGAGTAAAACCTCAGAGTGCCCATTCATTGAGGGGTCAGTGTCAGTGACCCCAAATAGCCTCATCACAGGCACATGTAGGCTCCTAACTGTATTAGAATCATGTAAGACAACAGTTGTTTCACCATAGGGATGAAGCCATCTAGAAGATTTTCTATAAACCAACTCTTAATGAATTTTCATTTCGTCATGATCGTCATCTCAGTGGCCGAAACCCTGAGAAAAATTAGAAGGGAACAGAAGTAAATACTTCTGAGGACAAAGTGTAGAGTTTAGGAAGCCTGAGGGTTGACAGGATAGGATTTCTTAGGACGTTGAGTAGGGATGGGAGGAGATGTTTTTTTCTTTCCCTTGTCTCCACGATTTCGGTGGTGAAAGGGGCCTCTGAGCTGGAAATGTTCCCGATTGAGCCCCGCAGCCCCAGGCCCAGAGTGTGGAGGAGGGCGCAGCGGGTCGGCTAAGGGCGCGGCTGCCGTTTTGCAGAGGGCTGGAGGGGCAGTGGGGCTTTGTGGACGAGGAGGACCGGAAAGGTCCCCAAGACGTCCGTCGGGAGCCACGCGCCCAAGGGTCGGCTCCCGCAGGCGAGGGAGGAGGGCGGCCAGAACTGTGCACCCCCCCCACACCCCCGCCTTAGCCAAGGCAGTGACACATCCCCAGAGGAACAAGAGCCCGAGAGCACTGAGCAATGTTCCCCTGAGAAAACTCGATCCTGGTCCGGGCACCGGGACACCTCGGGAAGAAAGCCAGCGAGTGGCCACCTGGGCGAGACCGGCTGCCCCAGCAGGCGTCCGGGGCCCCTGGCTGCTTGGCCAGAGGCCGCCAGCCCCCACCCCGCAGCCCCCACCCGCAGCCGTGCCAGGGGAGCAGTGTGGAGACGCAGGCCGCGCCCACCTCACGCTCTTGGGGCTCCAGGAGGCGGCAGCTGGCGTCTACGGCCATACCACCCTGAACGCGCCCGATCTCGTCTGATCTCGGAAGCTAAGCAGGGTCGGGCCTGGTTAGTACTTGGATGGGAGACCGCCTGGGAATACCGGGTGCTGTAGGCTTTTGCTCGTCCCTCCCTCGCTGCTCCTTTTGGCCTCCGGGACCTCACCGCCCCGACCCAGCGCCACCACCACCGGCGACCCCTTCCCCGCCACCCCGCCAGACCCACGCCTCCCACCTCACAGACACGCCCCCGAATCCTCTCCTCTCCCCTCCCCACACTCTCGTGGGGCGCGCGCCCGCTCACTGGGCACCAGCCGGGTGGGTCCCAGGCCACGTTGGGGACCGCTCCCCAACTGTCCTCAGAAAGCCAGCAGGAGTAGAAAACGTTCAGGCGGACGGTGAGGGAAGTGCGAAAGCCCTGAGAAAGCGGGTCTGCAGCCCAGCGGGCCCCAGACTGGGACGCGCCACACCCTGGCTCGCCACAAGGTGGTGCACTGGGCCCAGGGCAAGACGCCAGGGGACAGGGAGGCAGGCCACCTCAGTCGGGTGCTGCTCCGTCGCTCGACCCAACACAGGTCAGCGTGTGCATGACCTCTCCGTGGGGCCCCAACTCCCACGGCGGTGCCTGCAGTCACGGGGACAGCGGGCGCAGGGCCTGAGCTCACGGTGAGGGGAGTATGCTTAGAATGCAAAATTCAAACACACCCGGGAATACATTGGCAAGGAGAAGTCCCAGAAAGAGTTGCAACCCTGACATTGAGGGCGCGTTTCCTTTTGCTTGGTCCTGTACCCTGCTTGAGTGTGAGTGGTGATGAATTGCTGCCCGTTTCGGATCGTTTGGTGGCAATGTAGTTTGTACCTTTCTCTGCAATGTGTGAAGTCTTTCTTTGTGTAATAGGCTGTATTGGCAAGTGTCTCTACCTTTCAGTGTTTATCCAAAGTCAATCCAAGGCTGTGGTCCACGAGTCTAAGAACAAACCCTGTGTTTTATGTCCAAAACTAAAAACACCACTTTTAAGTATGCTAGGACGGGTCCGGAGCAGGTAGAAATAGGGACTTCTTCCCGAGTAGTGTACAACGCCGTGGCCACTCATAGAAGTTTGTGCCTAGAGGGCTTTCATGTTCGATAGACACGCATCCATCATAACCACTTTTTTGTTTTATTTATTTGTTTATTTGTTTATTTATGTATTTACGTATTTACGTATTGATTTTTGTGGTACCAGTGCTTGAATTCAGGCCGTACACCTTGCCCCGCTCCACCAGCCCTTTTCGTGTGAGGGTTTTAAAGGGTTGACTCTCCAGGGTCCCCGAAGCCCACACTGCCTAAATTACCTGTGATAGAAAGAAAGGCAGGGGCAGTGCCTGAGACCACAAGGACTTTTCCCCTTATCGCTTCCTGATTGCTTGCAAGTGCTGGCTGTCTACCACCACAAGGACACTTCTCTTTACCTCTCCCTGGCTGCGTACCCCGGAAAACCTCCTCACCCCTAGTCCCCGCCCCCCCCCCCCCCCCGGCGAGGCTTGCATCCCAGGCTGTCCAGAGTGCAGGACGCCCCTCACCACGGCAAAATAAAGCGTGCTCTCGTCTGTAGAGGTCTCGGTCTCCTTTTCCTCGAGGCATCCTCTTTTCTAACATTTGGCTTTTTCTAACAGGTCTCATGGAACGACTTGCTTGGGCGGGCCTGGAAACGTGATCCACCTGAGTAGCTAAGGTTTCAGGCGTGAGCAAGCAGCACCCAGCAAGAACCAAGGTGTTGAGAGGTCTGGCATGAGGGACTCCATTTCAACTTGGAAGGCCTTTCACCCTCATCTCTAGAAACTGTTTGTCTCTGAGCTGTTTCCTCGGAGGGTTTTTGGATTGGTCGTTTTCATCTTTTGACGTGAGGATTAGTTTTTTTTCTCTAAGTGTCTTATGTGTGTGGGGGGGTCGAGCAACAAACAGGTCAGGTGGGAGTCAGTGTCAGCTGGACCCTTTGGCCAAATTTAAACAACAAACAGGCTTGGAAGGACTCCCTTTTTAGCTAGTGGCCTCTAAACCATGACAAAGAAAACAGAATCTAAAGCTGACTTGTGTGAGGGACATGTACCTGTCTGTTACAGTCTTTTTTCATTGTTTCTTTTTTTTTTGTTTGTTTAATGGGCTTGATTGTAAATGTCCCAGGAGGATCAGAAGTGCAATTCCAAATACGTAAAAGAGCCATGGTAAAAATTCTGACGGACAACTTAGCAACTAAGAGAAGAGTATGTCAGTACCATCAGCATTTGATCACAGCGTTTCTGTAAATTTTGTAGTTTAGAGGGCCCGACAGCCTTGGAAAATGCAGATATGCTTACTATCTAGGAACGAATGACAGCATGACAGCTCTCTAGAGGTTATCCACACATATCAGTGGTTATCCTGAGAGTAAAACCTCAGAGTGCCCATTCATTGAGGGGTCAGTGTCAGTGACCCCAAATAGCCTCATCACAGGCACATGTAGGCTCCTAACTGTATTAGAATCATGTAAGACAACAGTTGTTTCACCATAGGGATGAAGCCATCTAGAAGATTTTCTATAAACCAACTCTTAATGAATTTTCATTTCGTCATGATCGTCATCTCAGTGGCCGAAACCCTGAGAAAAATTAGAAGGGAACAGAAGTAAATACTTCTGAGGACAAAGTGTAGAGTTTAGGAAGCCTGAGGGTTGACAATATAGGATTTCTTAGGACGTTGAGTAGGGATGGGAGGAGATGTTTTTTTCTTTCCCTTGTCTCCACGATTTCGGTGGTGAAAGGGGCCTCTGAGCTGGAAATGTTCCCGATTGAGCCCCGCAGCCCCAGGCCCAGAGTGTGGAGGAGGGCGCAGCGGGTCGGCTAAGGGCGCGGCTGCCGTTTTGCAGAGGGCTGGAGGGGCAGTGGGGCTTTGTGGACGAGGAGGACCGGAAAGGTCCCCAAGACGTCCGTCGGGAGCCACGCGCCCAAGGGTCGGCTCCCGCAGGCGAGGGAGGAGGGCGGCCAGAACTGTGCACCCCCCCCACACCCCCGCCTTAGCCAAGGCAGTGACACATCCCCAGAGGAACAAGAGCCCGAGAGCACTGAGCAATGTTCCCCTGAGAAAACTCGATCCTGGTCCTGGCACCGGGACACCTCGGGAAGAAAGCCAGCGAGTGGCCACCTGGGCGAGACCGGCTGCCCCAGCAGGCGTCCGGGGCCCCTGGCCGCTTGGCCAGAGGCCGCCAGCCCCCACCCCGCAGCCCCCACCCGCAGCCGTGCCAGGGGAGCAGTGTGGAGACGCAGGCCGCGCCCACCTCACGCTCTTGGGGCTCCAGGAGGCGGCAGCTGGCGTCTACGGCCATACCACCCTGAACGCGCCCGATCTCGTCTGATCTCGGAAGCTAAGCAGGGTCGGGCCTGGTTAGTACTTGGATGGGAGACCGCCTGGGAATACCGGGTGCTGTAGGCTTTTGCTCGTCCCTCCCTCGCTGCTCCTTTTGGCCTCCGGGACCTCACCGCCCCGACCCAGCGCCACCACCACCGGCGACCCCTTCCCCGCCACCCCGCCAGACCCACGCCTCCCACCTCACAGACACGCCCCCGAATCCTCTCCTCTCCCCTCCCCACACTCTCGTGGGGCGCGCGCCCGCTCACTGGGCACCAGCCGGGTGGGTCCCAGGCCACGTTGGGGACCGCTCCCCAACTGTCCTCAGAAAGCCAGCAGGAGTAGAAAACGTTCAGGCGGACGGTGAGGGAAGTGCGAAAGCCCTGAGAAAGCGGGTCTGCAGCCCAGCGGGCCCCAGACTGGGACGCGCCACACCCTGGCTCGCCACAAGGTGGTGCACTGGGCCCAGGGCAAGACGCCAGGGGACAGGGAGGCAGGCCACCTCAGTCGGGTGCTGCTCCGTCGCTCGACCCAACACAGGTCAGCGTGTGCATGACCTCTCCGTGGGGCCCCAACTCCCACGGCGGTGCCTGCAGTCACGGGGACAGCGGGCGCAGGGCCTGAGCTCACGGTGAGGGGAGTATGCTTAGAATGCAAAATTCAAACACACCCGGGAATACATTGGCAAGGAGAAGTCCCAGAAAGAGTTGCAACCCTGACATTGAGGGCGCGTTTCCTTTTGCTTGGTCCTGTACCCTGCTTGAGTGTGAGTGGTGATGAATTGCTGCCCGTTTCGGATCGTTTGGTGGCAATGTAGTTTGTACCTTTCTCTGCAATGTGTGAAGTCTTTCTTTGTGTAATAGGCTGTATTGGCAAGTGTCTCTACCTTTCAGTGTTTATCCAAAGTCAATCCAAGGCTGTGGTCCACGAGTCTAAGAACAAACCCTGTGTTTTATGTCCAAAACTAAAAACACCACTTTTAAGTATGCTAGGACGGGTCCGGAGCAGGTAGAAATAGGGACTTCTTCCCGAGTAGTGTACAACGCCGTGGCCACTCATAGAAGTTTGTGCCTAGAGGGCTTTCATGTTCGATAGACACGCATCCATCATAACCACTTTTTTGTTTTATTTATTTGTTTATTTGTTTATTTATGTATTTACGTATTTACGTATTGATTTTTGTGGTACCAGTGCTTGAATTCAGGCCGTACACCTTGCCCCGCTCCACCAGCCCTTTTCGTGTGAGGGTTTTAAAGGGTTGACTCTCCAGGGTCCCCGAAGCCCACACTGCCTAAATTACCTGTGATAGAAAGAAAGGCAGGGGCAGTGCCTGAGACCACAAGGACTTTTCCCCTTATCGCTTCCTGATTGCTTGCAAGTGCTGGCTGTCTACCACCACAAGGACACTTCTCTTTACCTCTCCCTGGCTGCGTACCCCGGAAAACCTCCTCACCCCTAGTCCCCGCCCCCCCCCCCCCCGGCGAGGCTTGCATCCCAGGCTGTCCAGAGTGCAGGACGCCCCTCACCACGGCAAAATAAAGCGTGCTCTCGTCTGTAGAGGTCTCGGTCTCCTTTTCCTCGAGGCATCCTCTTTTCTAACATTTGGCTTTTTCTAACAGGTCTCATGGAACGACTTGCTTGGGCGGGCCTGGAAACGTGATCCACCTGAGTAGCTAAGGTTTCAGGCGTGAGCAAGCAGCACCCAGCAAGAACCAAGGTGTTGAGAGGTCTGGCATGAGGGACTCCATTTCAACTTGGAAGGCCTTTCACCCTCATCTCTAGAAACTGTTTGTCTCTGAGCTGTTTCCTCGGAGGGTTTTTGGATTGGTCGTTTTCATCTTTCGACGTGAGGATTAGTTTTTTTTCTCTAAGTGTCTTATGTGTGTGGGGGGGTCGAGCAACAAACAGGTCAGGTGGGAGTCAGTGTCAGCTGGACCCTTTGGCCAAATTTAAACAACAAACAGGCTTGGAAGGACTCCCTTTTTAGCTAGTGGCCTCTAAACCATGACAAAGAAAACAGAATCTAAAGCTGACTTGTGTGAGGGACATGTACCTGTCTGTTACAGTCTTTTTTCATTGTTTCTTTTTTGTTTGTTTGTTTAATGGGCTTGATTGTAAATGTCCCAGGAGGATCAGAAGTGCAATTCCAAATACGTAAAAGAGCCATGGTAAAAATTCTGACGGACAACTTAGCAACTAAGAGAAGAGTATGTCAGTACCATCAGCATTTGATCACAGCGTTTCTGTAAATTTTGTAGTTTAGAGGGCCCGACAGCCTTGGAAAATGCAGATATGCTTACTATCTAGGAACGAATGACAGCATGACAGCTCTCTAGAGGTTATCCACACATATCAGTGGTTATCCTGAGAGTAAAACCTCAGAGTGCCCATTCATTGAGGGGTCAGTGTCAGTGACCCCAAATAGCCTCATCACAGGCACATGTAGGCTCCTAACTGTATTAGAATCATGTAAGACAACAGTTGTTTCACCATAGGGATGAAGCCATCTAGAAGATTTTCTATAAACCAACTCTTAATGAATTTTCATTTCGTCATGATCGTCATCTCAGTGGCCGAAACCCTGAGAAAAATTAGAAGGGAACAGAAGTAAATACTTCTGAGGACAAAGTGTAGAGTTTAGGAAGCCTGAGGGTTGACAGGATAGGATTTCTTAGGACGTTGAGTAGGGATGGGAGGAGATGTTTTTTTCTTTCCCTTGTCTCCACGATTTCGGTGGTGAAAGGGGCCTCTGAGCTGGAAATGTTCCCGATTGAGCCCCGCAGCCCCAGGCCCAGAGTGTGGAGGAGGGCGCAGCGGGTCGGCTAAGGGCGCGGCTGCCGTTTTGCAGAGGGCTGGAGGGGCAGTGGGGCTTTGTGGACGAGGAGGACCGGAAAGGTCCCCAAGACGTCCGTCGGGAGCCACGCGCCCAAGGATCGGCTCCCGCAGGCGAGGGAGGAGGGCGGCCAGAACTGTGCACCCCCCCCACACCCCCGCCTTAGCCAAGGCAGTGACACATCCCCAGAGGAACAAGAGCCCGAGAGCACTGAGCAATGTTCCCCTGAGAAAACTCGATCCTGGTCCGGGCACCGGGACACCTCGGGAAGAAAGCCAGCGAGTGGCCACCTGGGCGAGACCGGCTGCCCCAGCAGGCGTCCGGGGCCCCTGGCCGCTTGGCCAGAGGCCGCCAGCCCCCACCCCGCAGCCCCCACCCGCAGCCGTGCCAGGGGAGCAGTGTGGAGACGCAGGCCGCGCCCACCTCACGCTCTTGGGGCTCCAGGAGGCGGCAGCTGGCGTCTACGGCCATACCACCCTGAACGCGCCCGATCTCGTCTGATCTCGGAAGCTAAGCAGGGTCGGGCCTGGTTAGTACTTGGATGGGAGACCGCCTGGGAATACCGGGTGCTGTAGGCTTTTGCTCGTCCCTCCCTCGCTGCTCCTTTTGGCCTCCGGGACCTCACCGCCCCGACCCAGCGCCACCACCACCGGCGACCCCTTCCCCGCCACCCCGCCAGACCCACGCCTCCCACCTCACAGACACGCCCCCGAATCCTCTCCTCTCCCCTCCCCACACTCTCGTGGGGCGCGCGCCCGCTCACTGGGCACCAGCCGGGTGGGTCCCAGGCCACGTTGGGGACCGCTCCCCAACTGTCCTCAGAAAGCCAGCAGGAGTAGAAAACGTTCAGGCGGACGGTGAGGGAAGTGCGAAAGCCCTGAGAAAGCGGGTCTGCAGCCCAGCGGGCCCCAGACTGGGACGCGCCACACCCTGGCTCGCCACAAGGTGGTGCACTGGGCCCAGGGCAAGACGCCAGGGGACAGGGAGGCAGGCCACCTCAGTCGGGTGCTGCTCCGTCGCTCGACCCAACACAGGTCAGCGTGTGCATGACCTCTCCGTGGGGCCCCAACTCCCACGGCGGTGCCTGCAGTCACGGGGACAGCGGGCGCAGGGCCTGAGCTCACGGTGAGGGGAGTATGCTTAGAATGCAAAATTCAAACACACCCGGGAATACATTGGCAAGGAGAAGTCCCAGAAAGAGTTGCAACCCTGACATTGAGGGCGCGTTTCCTTTTGCTTGGTCCTGTACCCTGCTTGAGTGTGAGTGGTGATGAATTGCTGCCCGTTTCGGATCGTTTGGTGGCAATGTAGTTTGTACCTTTCTCTGCAATGTGTGAAGTCTTTCTTTGTGTAATAGGCTGTATTGGCAAGTGTCTCTACCTTTCAGTGTTTATCCAAAGTCAATCCAAGGCTGTGGTCCACGAGTCTAAGAACAAACCCTGTGTTTTATGTCCAAAACTAAAAACACCACTTTTAAGTATGCTAGGACGGGTCCGGAGCAGGTAGAAATAGGGACTTCTTCCCGAGTAGTGTACAACGCCGTGGCCACTCATAGAAGTTTGTGCCTAGAGGGCTTTCATGTTCGATAGACACGCATCCATCATAACCACTTTTTTGTTTTATTTATTTGTTTATTTGTTTATTTATGTATTTACGTATTTACGTATTGATTTTTGTGGTACCAGTGCTTGAATTCAGGCCGTACACCTTGCCCCGCTCCACCAGCCCTTTTCGTGTGAGGGTTTTAAAGGGTTGACTCTCCAGGGTCCCCGAAGCCCACACTGCCTAAATTACCTGTGATAGAAAGAAAGGCAGGGGCAGTGCCTGAGACCACAAGGACTTTTCCCCTTATCGCTTCCTGATTGCTTGCAAGTGCTGGCTGTCTACCACCACAAGGACACTTCTCTTTACCTCTCCCTGGCTGCGTACCCCGGAAAACCTCCTCACCCCTAGTCCCCGCCCCCCCCCCCCCCCGGCGAGGCTTGCATCCCAGGCTGTCCAGAGTGCAGGACGCCCCTCACCACGGCAAAATAAAGCGTGCTCTCGTCTGTAGAGGTCTCGGTCTCCTTTTCCTCGAGGCATCCTCTTTTCTAACATTTGGCTTTTTCTAACAGGTCTCATGGAACGACTTGCTTGGGCGGGCCTGGAAACGTGATCCACCTGAGTAGCTAAGGTTTCAGGCGTGAGCAAGCAGCACCCAGCAAGAACCAAGGTGTTGAGAGGTCTGGCATGAGGGACTCCATTTCAACTTGGAAGGCCTTTCACCCTCATCTCTAGAAACTGTTTGTCTCTGAGCTGTTTCCTCGGAGGGTTTTTGGATTGGTCGTTTTCATCTTTCGACGTGAGGATTAGTTTTTTTTCTCTAAGTGTCTTATGTGTGTGGGGGGGTCGAGCAACAAACAGGTCAGGTGGGAGTCAGTGTCAGCTGGACCCTTTGGCCAAATTTAAACAACAAACAGGCTTGGAAGGACTCCCTTTTTAGCTAGTGGCCTCTAAACCATGACAAAGAAAACAGAATCTAAAGCTGACTTGTGTGAGGGACATGTACCTGTCTGTTACAGTCTTTTTTCATTGTTTCTTTTTTTTTTGTTTGTTTAATGGGCTTGATTGTAAATGTCCCAGGAGGATCAGAAGTGCAATTCCAAATACGTAAAAGAGCCATGGTAAAAATTCTGACGGACAACTTAGCAACTAAGAGAAGAGTATGTCAGTACCATCAGCATTTGATCACAGCGTTTCTGTAAATTTTGTAGTTTAGAGGGCCCGACAGCCTTGGAAAATGCAGATATGCTTACTATCTAGGAACGAATGACAGCATGACAGCTCTCTAGAGGTTATCCACACATATCAGTGGTTATCCTGAGAGTAAAACCTCAGAGTGCCCATTCATTGAGGGGTCAGTGTCAGTGACCCCAAATAGCCTCATCACAGGCACATGTAGGCTCCTAACTGTATTAGAATCATGTAAGACAACAGTTGTTTCACCATAGGGATGAAGCCATCTAGAAGATTTTCTATAAACCAACTCTTAATGAATTTTCATTTCGTCATGATCGTCATCTCAGTGGCCGAAACCCTGAGAAAAATTAGAAGGGAACAGAAGTAAATACTTCTGAGGACAAAGTGTAGAGTTTAGGAAGCCTGAGGGTTGACAGGATAGGATTTCTTAGGACGTTGAGTAGGGATGGGAGGAGATGTTTTTTTCTTTCCCTTGTCTCCACGATTTCGGTGGTGAAAGGGGCCTCTGAGCTGGAAATGTTCCCGATTGAGCCCCGCAGCCCCAGGCCCAGAGTGTGGAGGAGGGCGCAGCGGGTCGGCTAAGGGCGCGGCTGCCGTTTTGCAGAGGGCTGGAGGGGCAGTGGGGCTTTGTGGACGAGGAGGACCGGAAAGGTCCCCAAGACGTCCGTCGGGAGCCACGCGCCCAAGGGTCGGCTCCCGCAGGCGAGGGAGGAGGGCGGCCAGAACTGTGCACCCCCCCCACACCCCCGCCTTAGCCAAGGCAGTGACACATCCCCAGAGGAACAAGAGCCCGAGAGCACTGAGCAATGTTCCCCTGAGAAAACTCGATCCTGGTCCGGGCACCGGGACACCTCGGGAAGAAAGCCAGCGAGTGGCCACCTGGGCGAGACCGGCTGCCCCAGCAGGCGTCCGGGGCCCCTGGCCGCTTGGCCAGAGGCCGCCAGCCCCCACCCCGCAGCCCCCACCCGCAGCCGTGCCAGGGGAGCAGTGTGGAGACGCAGGCCGCGCCCACCTCACGCTCTTGGGGCTCCAGGAGGCGGCAGCTGGCGTCTACGGCCATACCACCCTGAACGCGCCCGATCTCGTCTGATCTCGGAAGCTAAGCAGGGTCGGGCCTGGTTAGTACTTGGATGGGAGACCGCCTGGGAATACCGGGTGCTGTAGGCTTTTGCTCGTCCCTCCCTCGCTGCTCCTTTTGGCCTCCGGGACCTCACCGCCCCGACCCAGCGCCACCACCACCGGCGACCCCTTCCCCGCCACCCCGCCAGACCCACGCCTCCCACCTCACAGACACGCCCCCGAATCCTCTCCTCTCCCCTCCCCACACTCTCGTGGGGCGCGCGCCCGCTCACTGGGCACCAGCCGGGTGGGTCCCAGGCCACGTTGGGGACCGCTCCCCAACTGTCCTCAGAAAGCCAGCAGGAGTAGAAAACGTTCAGGCGGACGGTGAGGGAAGTGCGAAAGCCCTGAGAAAGCGGGTCTGCAGCCCAGCGGGCCCCAGACTGGGACGCGCCACACCCTGGCTCGCCACAAGGTGGTGCACTGGGCCCAGGGCAAGACGCCAGGGGACAGGGAGGCAGGCCACCTCAGTCGGGTGCTGCTCCGTCGCTCGACCCAACACAGGTCAGCGTGTGCATGACCTCTCCGTGGGGCCCCAACTCCCACGGCGGTGCCTGCAGTCACGGGGACAGCGGGCGCAGGGCCTGAGCTCACGGTGAGGGGAGTATGCTTAGAATGCAAAATTCAAACACACCCGGGAATACATTGGCAAGGAGAAGTCCCAGAAAGAGTTGCAACCCTGACATTGAGGGCGCGTTTCCTTTTGCTTGGTCCTGTACCCTGCTTGAGTGTGAGTGGTGATGAATTGCTGCCCGTTTCGGATCGTTTGGTGGCAATGTAGTTTGTACCTTTCTCTGCAATGTGTGAAGTCTTTCTTTGTGTAATAGGCTGTATTGGCAAGTGTCTCTACCTTTCAGTGTTTATCCAAAGTCAATCCAAGGCTGTGGTCCACGAGTCTAAGAACAAACCCTGTGTTTTATGTCCAAAACTAAAAACACCACTTTTAAGTATGCTAGGACGGGTCCGGAGCAGGTAGAAATAGGGACTTCTTCCCGAGTAGTGTACAACGCCGTGGCCACTCATAGAAGTTTGTGCCTAGAGGGCTTTCATGTTCGATAGACACGCATCCATCATAACCACTTTTTTGTTTTATTTATTTGTTTATTTGTTTATTTATGTATTTACGTATTTACGTATTGATTTTTGTGGTACCAGTGCTTGAATTCAGGCCGTACACCTTGCCCCGCTCCACCAGCCCTTTTCGTGTGAGGGTTTTAAAGGGTTGACTCTCCAGGGTCCCCGAAGCCCACACTGCCTAAATTACCTGTGATAGAAAGAAAGGCAGGGGCAGTGCCTGAGACCACAAGGACTTTTCCCCTTATCGCTTCCTGATTGCTTGCAAGTGCTGGCTGTCTACCACCACAAGGACACTTCTCTTTACCTCTCCCTGGCTGCGTACCCCGGAAAACCTCCTCACCCCTAGTCCCCGCCCGCCCCCCCCCCCCCGGCGAGGCTTGCATCCCAGGCTGTCCAGAGTGCAGGACGCCCCTCACCACGGCAAAATAAAGCGTGCTCTCGTCTGTAGAGGTCTCGGTCTCCTTTTCCTCGAGGCATCCTCTTTTCTAACATTTGGCTTTTTCTAACAGGTCTCATGGAACGACTTGCTTGGGCGGGCCTGGAAACGTGATCCACCTGAGTAGCTAAGGTTTCAGGCGTGAGCAAGCAGCACCCAGCAAGAACCAAGGTGTTGAGAGGTCTGGCATGAGGGACTCCATTTCAACTTGGAAGGCCTTTCACCCTCATCTCTAGAAACTGTTTGTCTCTGAGCTGTTTCCTCGGAGGGTTTTTGGATTGGTCGTTTTCATCTTTCGACGTGAGGATTAGTTTTTTTCTCTAAGTGTCTTATGTGTGTGGGGGGGTCGAGCAACAAACAGGTCAGGTGGGAGTCAGTGTCAGCTGGACCCTTTGGCCAAATTTAAACAACAAACAGGCTTGGAAGGACTCCCTTTTTAGCTAGTGGCCTCTAAACCATGACAAAGAAAACAGAATCTAAAGCTGACTTGTGTGAGGGACATGTACCTGTCTGTTACAGTCTTTTTTCATTGTTTCTTTTTTTTTTGTTTGTTTAATGGGCTTGATTGTAAATGTCCCAGGAGGATCAGAAGTGCAATTCCAAATACGTAAAAGAGCCATGGTAAAAATTCTGACGGACAACTTAGCAACTAAGAGAAGAGTATGTCAGTACCATCAGCATTTGATCACAGCGTTTCTGTAAATTTTGTAGTTTAGAGGGCCCGACAGCCTTGGAAAATGCAGATATGCTTACTATCTAGGAACGAATGACAGCATGACAGCTCTCTAGAGGTTATCCACACATATCAGTGGTTATCCTGAGAGTAAAACCTCAGAGTGCCCATTCATTGAGGGGTCAGTGTCAGTGACCCCAAATAGCCTCATCACAGGCACATGTAGGCTCCTAACTGTATTAGAATCATGTAAGACAACAGTTGTTTCACCATAGGGATGAAGCCATCTAGAAGATTTTCTATAAACCAACTCTTAATGAATTTTCATTTCGTCATGATCGTCATCTCAGTGGCCGAAACCCTGAGAAAAATTAGAAGGGAACAGAAGTAAATACTTCTGAGGACAAAGTGTAGAGTTTAGGAAGCCTGAGGGTTGACAGGATAGGATTTCTTAGGACGTTGAGTAGGGATGGGAGGAGATGTTTTTTTCTTTCCCTTGTCTCCACGATTTCGGTGGTGAAAGGGGCCTCTGAGCTGGAAATGTTCCCGATTGAGCCCCGCAGCCCCAGGCCCAGAGTGTGGAGGAGGGCGCAGCGGGTCGGCTAAGGGCGCGGCTGCCGTTTTGCAGAGGGCTGGAGGGGCAGTGGGGCTTTGTGGACGAGGAGGACCGGAAAGGTCCCCAAGACGTCCGTCGGGAGCCACGCGCCCAAGGGTCGGCTCCCGCAGGCGAGGGAGGAGGGCGGCCAGAACTGTGCACCCCCCCCACACCCCCGCCTTAGCCAAGGCAGTGACACATCCCCAGAGGAACAAGAGCCCGAGAGCACTGAGCAATGTTCCCCTGAGAAAACTCGATCCTGGTCCGGGCACCGGGACACCTCGGGAAGAAAGCCAGCGAGTGGCCACCTGGGCGAGACCGGCTGCCCCAGCAGGCGTCCGGGGCCCCTGGCTGCTTGGCCAGAGGCCGCCAGCCCCCACCCCGCAGCCCCCACCCGCAGCCGTGCCAGGGGAGCAGTGTGGAGACGCAGGCCGCGCCCACCTCACGCTCTTGGGGCTCCAGGAGGCGGCAGCTGGCGTCTACGGCCATACCACCCTGAACGCGCCCGATCTCGTCTGATCTCGGAAGCTAAGCAGGGTCGGGCCTGGTTAGTACTTGGATGGGAGACCGCCTGGGAATACCGGGTGCTGTAGGCTTTTGCTCGTCCCTCCCTCGCTGCTCCTTTTGGCCTCCGGGACCTCACCGCCCCGACCCAGCGCCACCACCACCGGCGACCCCTTCCCCGCCACCCCGCCAGACCCACGCCTCCCACCTCACAGACACGCCCCCGAATCCTCTCCTCTCCCCTCCCCACACTCTCGTGGGGCGCGCGCCCGCTCACTGGGCACCAGCCGGGTGGGTCCCAGGCCACGTTGGGGACCGCTCCCCAACTGTCCTCAGAAAGCCAGCAGGAGTAGAAAACGTTCAGGCGGACGGTGAGGGAAGTGCGAAAGCCCTGAGAAAGCGGGTCTGCAGCCCAGCGGGCCCCAGACTGGGACGCGCCACACCCTGGCTCGCCACAAGGTGGTGCACTGGGCCCAGGGCAAGACGCCAGGGGACAGGGAGGCAGGCCACCTCAGTCGGGTGCTGCTCCGTCGCTCGACCCAACACAGGTCAGCGTGTGCATGACCTCTCCGTGGGGCCCCAACTCCCACGGCGGTGCCTGCAGTCACGGGGACAGCGGGCGCAGGGCCTGAGCTCACGGTGAGGGGAGTATGCTTAGAATGCAAAATTCAAACACACCCGGGAATACATTGGCAAGGAGAAGTCCCAGAAAGAGTTGCAACCCTGACATTGAGGGCGCGTTTCCTTTTGCTTGGTCCTGTACCCTGCTTGAGTGTGAGTGGTGATGAATTGCTGCCCGTTTCGGATCGTTTGGTGGCAATGTAGTTTGTACCTTTCTCTGCAATGTGTGAAGTCTTTCTTTGTGTAATAGGCTGTATTGGCAAGTGTCTCTACCTTTCAGTGTTTATCCAAAGTCAATCCAAGGCTGTGGTCCACGAGTCTAAGAACAAACCCTGTGTTTTATGTCCAAAACTAAAAACACCACTTTTAAGTATTCTAGGACGGGTCCGGAGCAGGTAGAAATAGGGACTTCTTCCCGAGTAGTGTACAACGCCGTGGCCACTCATAGAAGTTTGTGCCTAGAGGGCTTTCATGTTCGATAGACACGCATCCATCATAACCACTTTTTTGTTTTATTTATTTGTTTATTTGTTTATTTATGTATTTACGTATTTACGTATTGATTTTTGTGGTACCAGTGCTTGAATTCAGGCCGTACACCTTGCCCCGCTCCACCAGCCCTTTTCGTGTGAGGGTTTTAAAGGGTTGACTCTCCAGGGTCCCCGAAGCCCACACTGCCTAAATTACCTGTGATAGAAAGAAAGGCAGGGGCAGTGCCTGAGACCACAAGGACTTTTCCCCTTATCGCTTCCTGATTGCTTGCAAGTGCTGGCTGTCTACCACCACAAGGACACTTCTCTTTACCTCTCCCTGGCTGCGTACCCCGGAAAACCTCCTCACCCCTAGTCCCCGCCCGCCCCCCCCCCCCGGCGAGGCTTGCATCCCAGGCTGTCCAGAGTGCAGGACGCCCCTCACCACGGCAAAATAAAGCGTGCTCTCGTCTGTAGAGGTCTCGGTCTCCTTTTCCTCGAGGCATCCTCTTTTCTAACATTTGGCTTTTTCTAACAGGTCTCATGGAACGACTTGCTTGGGCGGGCCTGGAAACGTGATCCACCTGAGTAGCTAAGGTTTCAGGCGTGAGCAAGCAGCACCCAGCAAGAACCAAGGTGTTGAGAGGTCTGGCATGAGGGACTCCATTTCAACTTGGAAGGCCTTTCACCCTCATCTCTAGAAACTGTTTGTCTCTGAGCTGTTTCCTCGGAGGGTTTTTGGATTGGTCGTTTTCATCTTTCGACGTGAGGATTAGTTTTTTTCTCTAAGTGTCTTATGTGTGTGGGGGGGTCGAGCAACAAACAGGTCAGGTGGGAGTCAGTGTCAGCTGGACCCTTTGGCCAAATTTAAACAACAAACAGGCTTGGAAGGACTCCCTTTTTAGCTAGTGGCCTCTAAACCATGACAAAGAAAACAGAATCTAAAGCTGACTTGTGTGAGGGACATGTACCTGTCTGTTACAGTCTTTTTTCATTGTTTCTTTTTTTTTTGTTTGTTTAATGGGCTTGATTGTAAATGTCCCAGGAGGATCAGAAGTGCAATTCCAAATACGTAAAAGAGCCATGGTAAAAATTCTGACGGACAACTTAGCAACTAAGAGAAGAGTATGTCAGTACCATCAGCATTTGATCACAGCGTTTCTGTAAATTTTGTAGTTTAGAGGGCCCGACAGCCTTGGAAAATGCAGATATGCTTACTATCTAGGAACGAATGACAGCATGACAGCTCTCTAGAGGTTATCCACACATATCAGTGGTTATCCTGAGAGTAAAACCTCAGAGTGCCCATTCATTGAGGGGTCAGTGTCAGTGACCCCAAATAGCCTCATCACAGGCACATGTAGGCTCCTAACTGTATTAGAATCATGTAAGACAACAGTTGTTTCACCATAGGGATGAAGCCATCTAGAAGATTTTCTATAAACCAACTCTTAATGAATTTTCATTTCGTCATGATCGTCATCTCAGTGGCCGAAACCCTGAGAAAAATTAGAAGGGAACAGAAGTAAATACTTCTGAGGACAAAGTGTAGAGTTTAGGAAGCCTGAGGGTTGACAGGATAGGATTTCTTAGGACGTTGAGTAGGGATGGGAGGAGATGTTTTTTTCTTTCCCTTGTCTCCACGATTTCGGTGGTGAAAGGGGCCTCTGAGCTGGAAATGTTCCCGATTGAGCCCCGCAGCCCCAGGCCCAGAGTGTGGAGGAGGGCGCAGCGGGTCGGCTAAGGGCGCGGCTGCCGTTTTGCAGAGGGCTGGAGGGGCAGTGGGGCTTTGTGGACGAGGAGGACCGGAAAGGTCCCCAAGACGTCCGTCGGGAGCCACGCGCCCAAGGGTCGGCTCCCGCAGGCGAGGGAGGAGGGCGGCCAGAACTGTGCACCCCCCCCACACCCCCGCCTTAGCCAAGGCAGTGACACATCCCCAGAGGAACAAGAGCCCGAGAGCACTGAGCAATGTTCCCCTGAGAAAACTCGATCCTGGTCCGGGCACCGGGACACCTCGGGAAGAAAGCCAGCGAGTGGCCACCTGGGCGAGACCGGCTGCCCCAGCAGGCGTCCGGGGCCCCTGGCTGCTTGGCCAGAGGCCGCCAGCCCCCACCCCGCAGCCCCCACCCGCAGCCGTGCCAGGGGAGCAGTGTGGAGACGCAGGCCGCGCCCACCTCACGCTCTTGGGGCTCCAGGAGGCGGCAGCTGGCGTCTACGGCCATACCACCCTGAACGCGCCCGATCTCGTCTGATCTCGGAAGCTAAGCAGGGTCGGGCCTGGTTAGTACTTGGATGGGAGACCGCCTGGGAATACCGGGTGCTGTAGGCTTTTGCTCGTCCCTCCCTCGCTGCTCCTTTTGGCCTCCGGGACCTCACCGCCCCGACCCAGCGCCACCACCACCGGCGACCCCTTCCCCGCCACCCCGCCAGACCCACGCCTCCCACCTCACAGACACGCCCCCGAATCCTCTCCTCTCCCCTCCCCACACTCTCGTGGGGCGCGCGCCCGCTCACTGGGCACCAGCCGGGTGGGTCCCAGGCCACGTTGGGGACCGCTCCCCAACTGTCCTCAGAAAGCCAGCAGGAGTAGAAAACGTTCAGGCGGACGGTGAGGGAAGTGCGAAAGCCCTGAGAAAGCGGGTCTGCAGCCCAGCGGGCCCCAGACTGGGACGCGCCACACCCTGGCTCGCCACAAGGTGGTGCACTGGGCCCAGGGCAAGACGCCAGGGGACAGGGAGGCAGGCCACCTCAGTCGGGTGCTGCTCCGTCGCTCGACCCAACACAGGTCAGCGTGTGCATGACCTCTCCGTGGGGCCCCAACTCCCACGGCGGTGCCTGCAGTCACGGGGACAGCGGGCGCAGGGCCTGAGCTCACGGTGAGGGGAGTATGCTTAGAATGCAAAATTCAAACACACCCGGGAATACATTGGCAAGGAGAAGTCCCAGAAAGAGTTGCAACCCTGACATTGAGGGCGCGTTTCCTTTTGCTTGGTCCTGTACCCTGCTTGAGTGTGAGTGGTGATGAATTGCTGCCCGTTTCGGATCGTTTGGTGGCAATGTAGTTTGTACCTTTCTCTGCAATGTGTGAAGTCTTTCTTTGTGTAATAGGCTGTATTGGCAAGTGTCTCTACCTTTCAGTGTTTATCCAAAGTCAATCCAAGGCTGTGGTCCACGAGTCTAAGAACAAACCCTGTGTTTTATGTCCAAAACTAAAAACACCACTTTTAAGTATGCTAGGACGGGTCCGGAGCAGGTAGAAATAGGGACTTCTTCCCGAGTAGTGTACAACGCCGTGGCCACTCATAGAAGTTTGTGCCTAGAGGGCTTTCATGTTCGATAGACACGCATCCATCATAACCACTTTTTTGTTTTATTTATTTGTTTATTTGTTTATTTATGTATTTACGTATTTACGTATTGATTTTTGTGGTACCAGTGCTTGAATTCAGGCCGTACACCTTGCCCCGCTCCACCAGCCCTTTTCGTGTGAGGGTTTTAAAGGGTTGACTCTCCAGGGTCCCCGAAGCCCACACTGCCTAAATTACCTGTGATAGAAAGAAAGGCAGGGGCAGTGCCTGAGACCACAAGGACTTTTCCCCTTATCGCTTCCTGATTGCTTGCAAGTGCTGGCTGTCTACCACCACAAGGACACTTCTCTTTACCTCTCCCTGGCTGCGTACCCCGGAAAACCTCCTCACCCCTAGTCCCCGCCCCCCCCCCCCCCCCGGCGAGGCTTGCATCCCAGGCTGTCCAGAGTGCAGGACGCCCCTCACCACGGCAAAATAAAGCGTGCTCTCGTCTGTAGAGGTCTCGGTCTCCTTTTCCTCGAGGCATCCTCTTTTCTAACATTTGGCTTTTTCTAACAGGTCTCATGGAACGACTTGCTTGGGCGGGCCTGGAAACGTGATCCACCTGAGTAGCTAAGGTTTCAGGCGTGAGCAAGCAGCACCCAGCAAGAACCAAGGTGTTGAGAGGTCTGGCATGAGGGACTCCATTTCAACTTGGAAGGCCTTTCACCCTCATCTCTAGAAACTGTTTGTCTCTGAGCTGTTTCCTCGGAGGGTTTTTGGATTGGTCGTTTTCATCTTTTGACGTGAGGATTAGTTTTTTTTCTCTAAGTGTCTTATGTGTGTGGGGGGGTCGAGCAACAAACAGGTCAGGTGGGAGTCAGTGTCAGCTGGACCCTTTGGCCAAATTTAAACAACAAACAGGCTTGGAAGGACTCCCTTTTTAGCTAGTGGCCTCTAAACCATGACAAAGAAAACAGAATCTAAAGCTGACTTGTGTGAGGGACATGTACCTGTCTGTTACAGTCTTTTTTCATTGTTTCTTTTTTTTTTGTTTGTTTAATGGGCTTGATTGTAAATGTCCCAGGAGGATCAGAAGTGCAATTCCAAATACGTAAAAGAGCCATGGTAAAAATTCTGACGGACAACTTAGCAACTAAGAGAAGAGTATGTCAGTACCATCAGCATTTGATCACAGCGTTTCTGTAAATTTTGTAGTTTAGAGGGCCCGACAGCCTTGGAAAATGCAGATATGCTTACTATCTAGGAACGAATGACAGCATGACAGCTCTCTAGAGGTTATCCACACATATCAGTGGTTATCCTGAGAGTAAAACCTCAGAGTGCCCATTCATTGAGGGGTCAGTGTCAGTGACCCCAAATAGCCTCATCACAGGCACATGTAGGCTCCTAACTGTATTAGAATCATGTAAGACAACAGTTGTTTCACCATAGGGATGAAGCCATCTAGAAGATTTTCTATAAACCAACTCTTAATGAATTTTCATTTCGTCATGATCGTCATCTCAGTGGCCGAAACCCTGAGAAAAATTAGAAGGGAACAGAAGTAAATACTTCTGAGGACAAAGTGTAGAGTTTAGGAAGCCTGAGGGTTGACAATATAGGATTTCTTAGGACGTTGAGTAGGGATGGGAGGAGATGTTTTTTTCTTTCCCTTGTCTCCACGATTTCGGTGGTGAAAGGGGCCTCTGAGCTGGAAATGTTCCCGATTGAGCCCCGCAGCCCCAGGCCCAGAGTGTGGAGGAGGGCGCAGCGGGTCGGCTAAGGGCGCGGCTGCCGTTTTGCAGAGGGCTGGAGGGGCAGTGGGGCTTTGTGGACGAGGAGGACCGGAAAGGTCCCCAAGACGTCCGTCGGGAGCCACGCGCCCAAGGGTCGGCTCCCGCAGGCGAGGGAGGAGGGCGGCCAGAACTGTGCACCCCCCCCACACCCCCGCCTTAGCCAAGGCAGTGACACATCCCCAGAGGAACAAGAGCCCGAGAGCACTGAGCAATGTTCCCCTGAGAAAACTCGATCCTGGTCCTGGCACCGGGACACCTCGGGAAGAAAGCCAGCGAGTGGCCACCTGGGCGAGACCGGCTGCCCCAGCAGGCGTCCGGGGCCCCTGGCCGCTTGGCCAGAGGCCGCCAGCCCCCACCCCGCAGCCCCCACCCGCAGCCGTGCCAGGGGAGCAGTGTGGAGACGCAGGCCGCGCCCACCTCACGCTCTTGGGGCTCCAGGAGGCGGCAGCTGGCGTCTACGGCCATACCACCCTGAACGCGCCCGATCTCGTCTGATCTCGGAAGCTAAGCAGGGTCGGGCCTGGTTAGTACTTGGATGGGAGACCGCCTGGGAATACCGGGTGCTGTAGGCTTTTGCTCGTCCCTCCCTCGCTGCTCCTTTTGGCCTCCGGGACCTCACCGCCCCGACCCAGCGCCACCACCACCGGCGACCCCTTCCCCGCCACCCCGCCAGACCCACGCCTCCCACCTCACAGACACGCCCCCGAATCCTCTCCTCTCCCCTCCCCACACTCTCGTGGGGCGCGCGCCCGCTCACTGGGCACCAGCCGGGTGGGTCCCAGGCCACGTTGGGGACCGCTCCCCAACTGTCCTCAGAAAGCCAGCAGGAGTAGAAAACGTTCAGGCGGACGGTGAGGGAAGTGCGAAAGCCCTGAGAAAGCGGGTCTGCAGCCCAGCGGGCCCCAGACTGGGACGCGCCACACCCTGGCTCGCCACAAGGTGGTGCACTGGGCCCAGGGCAAGACGCCAGGGGACAGGGAGGCAGGCCACCTCAGTCGGGTGCTGCTCCGTCGCTCGACCCAACACAGGTCAGCGTGTGCATGACCTCTCCGTGGGGCCCCAACTCCCACGGCGGTGCCTGCAGTCACGGGGACAGCGGGCGCAGGGCCTGAGCTCACGGTGAGGGGAGTATGCTTAGAATGCAAAATTCAAACACACCCGGGAATACATTGGCAAGGAGAAGTCCCAGAAAGAGTTGCAACCCTGACATTGAGGGCGCGTTTCCTTTTGCTTGGTCCTGTACCCTGCTTGAGTGTGAGTGGTGATGAATTGCTGCCCGTTTCGGATCGTTTGGTGGCAATGTAGTTTGTACCTTTCTCTGCAATGTGTGAAGTCTTTCTTTGTGTAATAGGCTGTATTGGCAAGTGTCTCTACCTTTCAGTGTTTATCCAAAGTCAATCCAAGGCTGTGGTCCACGAGTCTAAGAACAAACCCTGTGTTTTATGTCCAAAACTAAAAACACCACTTTTAAGTATGCTAGGACGGGTCCGGAGCAGGTAGAAATAGGGACTTCTTCCCGAGTAGTGTACAACGCCGTGGCCACTCATAGAAGTTTGTGCCTAGAGGGCTTTCATGTTCGATAGACACGCATCCATCATAACCACTTTTTTGTTTTATTTATTTGTTTATTTGTTTATTTATGTATTTACGTATTTACGTATTGATTTTTGTGGTACCAGTGCTTGAATTCAGGCCGTACACCTTGCCCCGCTCCACCAGCCCTTTTCGTGTGAGGGTTTTAAAGGGTTGACTCTCCAGGGTCCCCGAAGCCCACACTGCCTAAATTACCTGTGATAGAAAGAAAGGCAGGGGCAGTGCCTGAGACCACAAGGACTTTTCCCCTTATCGCTTCCTGATTGCTTGCAAGTGCTGGCTGTCTACCACCACAAGGACACTTCTCTTTACCTCTCCCTGGCTGCGTACCCCGGAAAACCTCCTCACCCCTAGTCCCCCCCCCCCCCCCCGGCGAGGCTTGCATCCCAGGCTGTCCAGAGTGCAGGACGCCCCTCACCACGGCAAAATAAAGCGTGCTCTCGTCTGTAGAGGTCTCGGTCTCCTTTTCCTCGAGGCATCCTCTTTTCTAACATTTGGCTTTTTCTAACAGGTCTCATGGAACGACTTGCTTGGGCGGGCCTGGAAACGTGATCCACCTGAGTAGCTAAGGTTTCAGGCGTGAGCAAGCAGCACCCAGCAAGAACCAAGGTGTTGAGAGGTCTGGCATGAGGGACTCCATTTCAACTTGGAAGGCCTTTCACCCTCATCTCTAGAAACTGTTTGTCTCTGAGCTGTTTCCTCGGAGGGTTTTTGGATTGGTCGTTTTCATCTTTCGACGTGAGGATTAGTTTTTTTTCTCTAAGTGTCTTATGTGTGTGGGGGGGTCGAGCAACAAACAGGTCAGGTGGGAGTCAGTGTCAGCTGGACCCTTTGGCCAAATTTAAACAACAAACAGGCTTGGAAGGACTCCCTTTTTAGCTAGTGGCCTCTAAACCATGACAAAGAAAACAGAATCTAAAGCTGACTTGTGTGAGGGACATGTACCTGTCTGTTACAGTCTTTTTTCATTGTTTCTTTTTTGTTTGTTTGTTTAATGGGCTTGATTGTAAATGTCCCAGGAGGATCAGAAGTGCAATTCCAAATACGTAAAAGAGCCATGGTAAAAATTCTGACGGACAACTTAGCAACTAAGAGAAGAGTATGTCAGTACCATCAGCATTTGATCACAGCGTTTCTGTAAATTTTGTAGTTTAGAGGGCCCGACAGCCTTGGAAAATGCAGATATGCTTACTATCTAGGAACGAATGACAGCATGACAGCTCTCTAGAGGTTATCCACACATATCAGTGGTTATCCTGAGAGTAAAACCTCAGAGTGCCCATTCATTGAGGGGTCAGTGTCAGTGACCCCAAATAGCCTCATCACAGGCACATGTAGGCTCCTAACTGTATTAGAATCATGTAAGACAACAGTTGTTTCACCATAGGGATGAAGCCATCTAGAAGATTTTCTATAAACCAACTCTTAATGAATTTTCATTTCGTCATGATCGTCATCTCAGTGGCCGAAACCCTGAGAAAAATTAGAAGGGAACAGAAGTAAATACTTCTGAGGACAAAGTGTAGAGTTTAGGAAGCCTGAGGGTTGACAGGATAGGATTTCTTAGGACGTTGAGTAGGGATGGGAGGAGATGTTTTTTTCTTTCCCTTGTCTCCACGATTTCGGTGGTGAAAGGGGCCTCTGAGCTGGAAATGTTCCCGATTGAGCCCCGCAGCCCCAGGCCCAGAGTGTGGAGGAGGGCGCAGCGGGTCGGCTAAGGGCGCGGCTGCCGTTTTGCAGAGGGCTGGAGGGGCAGTGGGGCTTTGTGGACGAGGAGGACCGGAAAGGTCCCCAAGACGTCCGTCGGGAGCCACGCGCCCAAGGATCGGCTCCCGCAGGCGAGGGAGGAGGGCGGCCAGAACTGTGCACCCCCCCCACACCCCCGCCTTAGCCAAGGCAGTGACACATCCCCAGAGGAACAAGAGCCCGAGAGCACTGAGCAATGTTCCCCTGAGAAAACTCGATCCTGGTCCGGGCACCGGGACACCTCGGGAAGAAAGCCAGCGAGTGGCCACCTGGGCGAGACCGGCTGCCCCAGCAGGCGTCCGGGGCCCCTGGCCGCTTGGCCAGAGGCCGCCAGCCCCCACCCCGCAGCCCCCACCCGCAGCCGTGCCAGGGGAGCAGTGTGGAGACGCAGGCCGCGCCCACCTCACGCTCTTGGGGCTCCAGGAGGCGGCAGCTGGCGTCTACGGCCATACCACCCTGAACGCGCCCGATCTCGTCTGATCTCGGAAGCTAAGCAGGGTCGGGCCTGGTTAGTACTTGGATGGGAGACCGCCTGGGAATACCGGGTGCTGTAGGCTTTTGCTCGTCCCTCCCTCGCTGCTCCTTTTGGCCTCCGGGACCTCACCGCCCCGACCCAGCGCCACCACCACCGGCGACCCCTTCCCCGCCACCCCGCCAGACCCACGCCTCCCACCTCACAGACACGCCCCCGAATCCTCTCCTCTCCCCTCCCCACACTCTCGTGGGGCGCGCGCCCGCTCACTGGGCACCAGCCGGGTGGGTCCCAGGCCACGTTGGGGACCGCTCCCCAACTGTCCTCAGAAAGCCAGCAGGAGTAGAAAACGTTCAGGCGGACGGTGAGGGAAGTGCGAAAGCCCTGAGAAAGCGGGTCTGCAGCCCAGCGGGCCCCAGACTGGGACGCGCCACACCCTGGCTCGCCACAAGGTGGTGCACTGGGCCCAGGGCAAGACGCCAGGGGACAGGGAGGCAGGCCACCTCAGTCGGGTGCTGCTCCGTCGCTCGACCCAACACAGGTCAGCGTGTGCATGACCTCTCCGTGGGGCCCCAACTCCCACGGCGGTGCCTGCAGTCACGGGGACAGCGGGCGCAGGGCCTGAGCTCACGGTGAGGGGAGTATGCTTAGAATGCAAAATTCAAACACACCCGGGAATACATTGGCAAGGAGAAGTCCCAGAAAGAGTTGCAACCCTGACATTGAGGGCGCGTTTCCTTTTGCTTGGTCCTGTACCCTGCTTGAGTGTGAGTGGTGATGAATTGCTGCCCGTTTCGGATCGTTTGGTGGCAATGTAGTTTGTACCTTTCTCTGCAATGTGTGAAGTCTTTCTTTGTGTAATAGGCTGTATTGGCAAGTGTCTCTACCTTTCAGTGTTTATCCAAAGTCAATCCAAGGCTGTGGTCCACGAGTCTAAGAACAAACCCTGTGTTTTATGTCCAAAACTAAAAACACCACTTTTAAGTATGCTAGGACGGGTCCGGAGCAGGTAGAAATAGGGACTTCTTCCCGAGTAGTGTACAACGCCGTGGCCACTCATAGAAGTTTGTGCCTAGAGGGCTTTCATGTTCGATAGACACGCATCCATCATAACCACTTTTTTGTTTTATTTATTTGTTTATTTGTTTATTTATGTATTTACGTATTTACGTATTGATTTTTGTGGTACCAGTGCTTGAATTCAGGCCGTACACCTTGCCCCGCTCCACCAGCCCTTTTCGTGTGAGGGTTTTAAAGGGTTGACTCTCCAGGGTCCCCGAAGCCCACACTGCCTAAATTACCTGTGATAGAAAGAAAGGCAGGGGCAGTGCCTGAGACCACAAGGACTTTTCCCCTTATCGCTTCCTGATTGCTTGCAAGTGCTGGCTGTCTACCACCACAAGGACACTTCTCTTTACCTCTCCCTGGCTGCGTAACCCCGGAAAACCTCCTCACCCCTAGTCCCCGCCCCCCCCCCCCCCGGCGAGGCTTGCATCCCAGGCTGTCCAGAGTGCAGGACGCCCCTCACCACGGCAAAATAAAGCGTGCTCTCGTCTGTAGAGGTCTCGGTCTCCTTTTCCTCGAGGCATCCTCTTTTCTAACATTTGGCTTTTTCTAACAGGTCTCATGGAACGACTTGCTTGGGCGGGCCTGGAAACGTGATCCACCTGAGTAGCTAAGGTTTCAGGCGTGAGCAAGCAGCACCAGCAAGAACCAAGGTGTTGAGAGGTCTGGCATGAGGGACTCCATTTCAACTTGGAAGGCCTTTCACCCTCATCTCTAGAAACTGTTTGTCTCTGAGCTGTTTCCTCGGAGGGTTTTTGGATTGGTCGTTTTCATCTTTCGACGTGAGGATTAGTTTTTTTTCTCTAAGTGTCTTATGTGTGTGGGGGGGTCGAGCAACAAACAGGTCAGGTGGGAGTCAGTGTCAGCTGGACCCTTTGGCCAAATTTAAACAACAAACAGGCTTGGAAGGACTCCCTTTTTAGCTAGTGGCCTCTAAACCATGACAAAGAAAACAGAATCTAAAGCTGACTTGTGTGAGGGACATGTACCTGTCTGTTACAGTCTTTTTTCATTGTTTCTTTTTTTTTTGTTTGTTTAATGGGCTTGATTGTAAATGTCCCAGGAGGATCAGAAGTGCAATTCCAAATACGTAAAAGAGCCATGGTAAAAATTCTGACGGACAACTTAGCAACTAAGAGAAGAGTATGTCAGTACCATCAGCATTTGATCACAGCGTTTCTGTAAATTTTGTAGTTTAGAGGGCCCGACAGCCTTGGAAAATGCAGATATGCTTACTATCTAGGAACGAATGACAGCATGACAGCTCTCTAGAGGTTATCCACACATATCAGTGGTTATCCTGAGAGTAAAACCTCAGAGTGCCCATTCATTGAGGGGTCAGTGTCAGTGACCCCAAATAGCCTCATCACAGGCACATGTAGGCTCCTAACTGTATTAGAATCATGTAAGACAACAGTTGTTTCACCATAGGGATGAAGCCATCTAGAAGATTTTCTATAAACCAACTCTTAATGAATTTTCATTTCGTCATGATCGTCATCTCAGTGGCCGAAACCCTGAGAAAAATTAGAAGGGAACAGAAGTAAATACTTCTGAGGACAAAGTGTAGAGTTTAGGAAGCCTGAGGGTTGACAGGATAGGATTTCTTAGGACGTTGAGTAGGGATGGGAGGAGATGTTTTTTTCTTTCCCTTGTCTCCACGATTTCGGTGGTGAAAGGGGCCTCTGAGCTGGAAATGTTCCCGATTGAGCCCCGCAGCCCCAGGCCCAGAGTGTGGAGGAGGGCGCAGCGGGTCGGCTAAGGGCGCGGCTGCCGTTTTGCAGAGGGCTGGAGGGGCAGTGGGGCTTTGTGGACGAGGAGGACCGGAAAGGTCCCCAAGACGTCCGTCGGGAGCCACGCGCCCAAGGATCGGCTCCCGCAGGCGAGGGAGGAGGGCGGCCAGAACTGTGCACCCCCCCCACACCCCCGCCTTAGCCAAGGCAGTGACACATCCCCAGAGGAACAAGAGCCCGAGAGCACTGAGCAATGTTCCCCTGAGAAAACTCGATCCTGGTCCGGGCACCGGGACACCTCGGGAAGAAAGCCAGCGAGTGGCCACCTGGGCGAGACCGGCTGCCCCAGCAGGCGTCCGGGGCCCCTGGCCGCTTGGCCAGAGGCCGCCAGCCCCCACCCCGCAGCCCCCACCCGCAGCCGTGCCAGGGGAGCAGTGTGGAGACGCAGGCCGCGCCCACCTCACGCTCTTGGGGCTCCAGGAGGCGGCAGCTGGCGTCTACGGCCATACCACCCTGAACGCGCCCGATCTCGTCTGATCTCGGAAGCTAAGCAGGGTCGGGCCTGGTTAGTACTTGGATGGGAGACCGCCTGGGAATACCGGGTGCTGTAGGCTTTTGCTCGTCCCTCCCTCGCTGCTCCTTTTGGCCTCCGGGACCTCACCGCCCCGACCCAGCGCCACCACCACCGGCGACCCCTTCCCCGCCACCCCGCCAGACCCACGCCTCCCACCTCACAGACACGCCCCCGAATCCTCTCCTCTCCCCTCCCCACACTCTCGTGGGGCGCGCGCCCGCTCACTGGGCACCAGCCGGGTGGGTCCCAGGCCACGTTGGGGACCGCTCCCCAACTGTCCTCAGAAAGCCAGCAGGAGTAGAAAACGTTCAGGCGGACGGTGAGGGAAGTGCGAAAGCCCTGAGAAAGCGGGTCTGCAGCCCAGCGGGCCCCAGACTGGGACGCGCCACACCCTGGCTCGCCACAAGGTGGTGCACTGGGCCCAGGGCAAGACGCCAGGGGACAGGGAGGCAGGCCACCTCAGTCGGGTGCTGCTCCGTCGCTCGACCCAACACAGGTCAGCGTGTGCATGACCTCTCCGTGGGGCCCCAACTCCCACGGCGGTGCCTGCAGTCACGGGGACAGCGGGCGCAGGGCCTGAGCTCACGGTGAGGGGAGTATGCTTAGAATGCAAAATTCAAACACACCCGGGAATACATTGGCAAGGAGAAGTCCCAGAAAGAGTTGCAACCCTGACATTGAGGGCGCGTTTCCTTTTGCTTGGTCCTGTACCCTGCTTGAGTGTGAGTGGTGATGAATTGCTGCCCGTTTCGGATCGTTTGGTGGCAATGTAGTTTGTACCTTTCTCTGCAATGTGTGAAGTCTTTCTTTGTGTAATAGGCTGTATTGGCAAGTGTCTCTACCTTTCAGTGTTTATCCAAAGTCAATCCAAGGCTGTGGTCCACGAGTCTAAGAACAAACCCTGTGTTTTATGTCCAAAACTAAAAACACCACTTTTAAGTATGCTAGGACGGGTCCGGAGCAGGTAGAAATAGGGACTTCTTCCCGAGTAGTGTACAACGCCGTGGCCACTCATAGAAGTTTGTGCCTAGAGGGCTTTCATGTTCGATAGACACGCATCCATCATAACCACTTTTTTGTTTTATTTATTTGTTTATTTGTTTATTTATGTATTTACGTATTTACGTATTGATTTTTGTGGTACCAGTGCTTGAATTCAGGCCGTACACCTTGCCCCGCTCCACCAGCCCTTTTCGTGTGAGGGTTTTAAAGGGTTGACTCTCCAGGGTCCCCGAAGCCCACACTGCCTAAATTACCTGTGATAGAAAGAAAGGCAGGGGCAGTGCCTGAGACCACAAGGACTTTTCCCCTTATCGCTTCCTGATTGCTTGCAAGTGCTGGCTGTCTACCACCACAAGGACACTTCTCTTTACCTCTCCCTGGCTGCGTACCCCGGAAAACCTCCTCACCCCTAGTCCCCGCCCCCCCCCCCCCCGGCGAGGCTTGCATCCCAGGCTGTCCAGAGTGCAGGACGCCCCTCACCACGGCAAAATAAAGCGTGCTCTCGTCTGTAGAGGTCTCGGTCTCCTTTTCCTCGAGGCATCCTCTTTTCTAACATTTGGCTTTTTCTAACAGGTCTCATGGAACGACTTGCTTGGGCGGGCCTGGAAACGTGATCCACCTGAGTAGCTAAGGTTTCAGGCGTGAGCAAGCAGCACCCAGCAAGAACCAAGGTGTTGAGAGGTCTGGCATGAGGGACTCCATTTCAACTTGGAAGGCCTTTCACCCTCATCTCTAGAAACTGTTTGTCTCTGAGCTGTTTCCTCGGAGGGTTTTTGGATTGGTCGTTTTCATCTTTCGACGTGAGGATTAGTTTTTTTTCTCTAAGTGTCTTATGTGTGTGGGGGGGTCGAGCAACAAACAGGTCAGGTGGGAGTCAGTGTCAGCTGGACCCTTTGGCCAAATTTAAACAACAAACAGGCTTGGAAGGACTCCCTTTTTAGCTAGTGGCCTCTAAACCATGACAAAGAAAACAGAATCTAAAGCTGACTTGTGTGAGGGACATGTACCTGTCTGTTACAGTCTTTTTTCATTGTTTCTTTTTTTTTTGTTTGTTTAATGGGCTTGATTGTAAATGTCCCAGGAGGATCAGAAGTGCAATTCCAAATACGTAAAAGAGCCATGGTAAAAATTCTGACGGACAACTTAGCAACTAAGAGAAGAGTATGTCAGTACCATCAGCATTTGATCACAGCGTTTCTGTAAATTTTGTAGTTTAGAGGGCCCGACAGCCTTGGAAAATGCAGATATGCTTACTATCTAGGAACGAATGACAGCATGACAGCTCTCTAGAGGTTATCCACACATATCAGTGGTTATCCTGAGAGTAAAACCTCAGAGTGCCCATTCATTGAGGGGTCAGTGTCAGTGACCCCAAATAGCCTCATCACAGGCACATGTAGGCTCCTAACTGTATTAGAATCATGTAAGACAACAGTTGTTTCACCATAGGGATGAAGCCATCTAGAAGATTTTCTATAAACCAACTCTTAATGAATTTTCATTTCGTCATGATCGTCATCTCAGTGGCCGAAACCCTGAGAAAAATTAGAAGGGAACAGAAGTAAATACTTCTGAGGACAAAGTGTAGAGTTTAGGAAGCCTGAGGGTTGACAGGATAGGATTTCTTAGGACGTTGAGTAGGGATGGGAGGAGATGTTTTTTTCTTTCCCTTGTCTCCACGATTTCGGTGGTGAAAGGGGCCTCTGAGCTGGAAATGTTCCCGATTGAGCCCCGCAGCCCCAGGCCCAGAGTGTGGAGGAGGGCGCAGCGGGTCGGCTAAGGGCGCGGCTGCCGTTTTGCAGAGGGCTGGAGGGGCAGTGGGGCTTTGTGGACGAGGAGGACCGGAAAGGTCCCCAAGACGTCCGTCGGGAGCCACGCGCCCAAGGGTCGGCTCCCGCAGGCGAGGGAGGAGGGCGGCCAGAACTGTGCACCCCCCCCACACCCCCGCCTTAGCCAAGGCAGTGACACATCCCCAGAGGAACAAGAGCCCGAGAGCACTGAGCAATGTTCCCCTGAGAAAACTCGATCCTGGTCCGGGCACCGGGACACCTCGGGAAGAAAGCCAGCGAGTGGCCACCTGGGCGAGACCGGCTGCCCCAGCAGGCGTCCGGGGCCCCTGGCCGCTTGGCCAGAGGCCGCCAGCCCCCACCCCGCAGCCCCCACCCGCAGCCGTGCCAGGGGAGCAGTGTGGAGACGCAGGCCGCGCCCACCTCACGCTCTTGGGGCTCCAGGAGGCGGCAGCTGGCGTCTACGGCCATACCACCCTGAACGCGCCCGATCTCGTCTGATCTCGGAAGCTAAGCAGGGTCGGGCCTGGTTAGTACTTGGATGGGAGACCGCCTGGGAATACCGGGTGCTGTAGGCTTTTGCTCGTCCCTCCCTCGCTGCTCCTTTTGGCCTCCGGGACCTCACCGCCCCGACCCAGCGCCACCACCACCGGCGACCCCTTCCCCGCCACCCCGCCAGACCCACGCCTCCCACCTCACAGACACGCCCCCGAATCCTCTCCTCTCCCCTCCCCACACTCTCGTGGGGCGCGCGCCCGCTCACTGGGCACCAGCCGGGTGGGTCCCAGGCCACGTTGGGGACCGCTCCCCAACTGTCCTCAGAAAGCCAGCAGGAGTAGAAAACGTTCAGGCGGACGGTGAGGGAAGTGCGAAAGCCCTGAGAAAGCGGGTCTGCAGCCCAGCGGGCCCCAGACTGGGACGCGCCACACCCTGGCTCGCCACAAGGTGGTGCACTGGGCCCAGGGCAAGACGCCAGGGGACAGGGAGGCAGGCCACCTCAGTCGGGTGCTGCTCCGTCGCTCGACCCAACACAGGTCAGCGTGTGCATGACCTCTCCGTGGGGCCCCAACTCCCACGGCGGTGCCTGCAGTCACGGGGACAGCGGGCGCAGGGCCTGAGCTCACGGTGAGGGGAGTATGCTTAGAATGCAAAATTCAAACACACCCGGGAATACATTGGCAAGGAGAAGTCCCAGAAAGAGTTGCAACCCTGACATTGAGGGCGCGTTTCCTTTTGCTTGGTCCTGTACCCTGCTTGAGTGTGAGTGGTGATGAATTGCTGCCCGTTTCGGATCGTTTGGTGGCAATGTAGTTTGTACCTTTCTCTGCAATGTGTGAAGTCTTTCTTTGTGTAATAGGCTGTATTGGCAAGTGTCTCTACCTTTCAGTGTTTATCCAAAGTCAATCCAAGGCTGTGGTCCACGAGTCTAAGAACAAACCCTGTGTTTTATGTCCAAAACTAAAAACACCACTTTTAAGTATGCTAGGACGGGTCCGGAGCAGGTAGAAATAGGGACTTCTTCCCGAGTAGTGTACAACGCCGTGGCCACTCATAGAAGTTTGTGCCTAGAGGGCTTTCATGTTCGATAGACACGCATCCATCATAACCACTTTTTTGTTTTATTTATTTGTTTATTTGTTTATTTATGTATTTACGTATTTACGTATTGATTTTTGTGGTACCAGTGCTTGAATTCAGGCCGTACACCTTGCCCCGCTCCACCAGCCCTTTTCGTGTGAGGGTTTTAAAGGGTTGACTCTCCAGGGTCCCCGAAGCCCACACTGCCTAAATTACCTGTGATAGAAAGAAAGGCAGGGGCATTGCCTGAGACCACAAGGACTTTTCCCCTTATCGCTTCCTGATTGCTTGCAAGTGCTGGCTGTCTACCACCACAAGGACACTTCTCTTTACCTCTCCCTGGCTGCGTACCCCGGAAAACCTCCTCACCCCTAGTCCCCGCCCCCCCCCCCCCCCCGGCGAGGCTTGCATCCCAGGCTGTCCAGAGTGCAGGACGCCCCTCACCACGGCAAAATAAAGCGTGCTCTCGTCTGTAGAGGTCTCGGTCTCCTTTTCCTCGAGGCATCCTCTTTTCTAACATTTGGCTTTTTCTAACAGGTCTCATGGAACGACTTGCTTGGGCGGGCCTGGAAACGTGATCCACCTGAGTAGCTAAGGTTTCAGGCGTGAGCAAGCAGCACCCAGCAAGAACCAAGGTGTTGAGAGGTCTGGCATGAGGGACTCCATTTCAACTTGGAAGGCCTTTCACCCTCATCTCTAGAAACTGTTTGTCTCTGAGCTGTTTCCTCGGAGGGTTTTTGGATTGGTCGTTTTCATCTTTCGACGTGAGGATTAGTTTTTTTTCTCTAAGTGTCTTATGTGTGTGGGGGGGTCGAGCAACAAACAGGTCAGGTGGGAGTCAGTGTCAGCTGGACCCTTTGGCCAAATTTAAACAACAAACAGGCTTGGAAGGACTCCCTTTTTAGCTAGTGGCCTCTAAACCATGACAAAGAAAACAGAATCTAAAGCTGACTTGTGTGAGGGACATGTACCTGTCTGTTACAGTCTTTTTTCATTGTTTCTTTTTTTTTTGTTTGTTTAATGGGCTTGATTGTAAATGTCCCAGGAGGATCAGAAGTGCAATTCCAAATACGTAAAAGAGCCATGGTAAAAATTCTGACGGACAACTTAGCAACTAAGAGAAGAGTATGTCAGTACCATCAGCATTTGATCACAGCGTTTCTGTAAATTTTGTAGTTTAGAGGGCCCGACAGCCTTGGAAAATGCAGATATGCTTACTATCTAGGAACGAATGACAGCATGACAGCTCTCTAGAGGTTATCCACACATATCAGTGGTTATCCTGAGAGTAAAACCTCAGAGTGCCCATTCATTGAGGGGTCAGTGTCAGTGACCCCAAATAGCCTCATCACAGGCACATGTAGGCTCCTAACTGTATTAGAATCATGTAAGACAACAGTTGTTTCACCATAGGGATGAAGCCATCTAGAAGATTTTCTATAAACCAACTCTTAATGAATTTTCATTTCGTCATGATCGTCATCTCAGTGGCCGAAACCCTGAGAAAAATTAGAAGGGAACAGAAGTAAATACTTCTGAGGACAAAGTGTAGAGTTTAGGAAGCCTGAGGGTTGACAGGATAGGATTTCTTAGGACGTTGAGTAGGGATGGGAGGAGATGTTTTTTTCTTTCCCTTGTCTCCACGATTTCGGTGGTGAAAGGGGCCTCTGAGCTGGAAATGTTCCCGATTGAGCCCCGCAGCCCCAGGCCCAGAGTGTGGAGGAGGGCGCAGCGGGTCGGCTAAGGGCGCGGCTGCCGTTTTGCAGAGGGCTGGAGGGGCAGTGGGGCTTTGTGGACGAGGAGGACCGGAAAGGTCCCCAAGACGTCCGTCGGGAGCCACGCGCCCAAGGGTCGGCTCCCGCAGGCGAGGGAGGAGGGCGGCCAGAACTGTGCACCCCCCCCACACCCCCGCCTTAGCCAAGGCAGTGACACATCCCCAGAGGAACAAGAGCCCGAGAGCACTGAGCAATGTTCCCCTGAGAAAACTCGATCCTGGTCCGGGCACCGGGACACCTCGGGAAGAAAGCCAGCGAGTGGCCACCTGGGCGAGACCGGCTGCCCCAGCAGGCGTCCGGGGCCCCTGGCCGCTTGGCCAGAGGCCGCCAGCCCCCACCCCGCAGCCCCCACCCGCAGCCGTGCCAGGGGAGCAGTGTGGAGACGCAGGCCGCGCCCACCTCACGCTCTTGGGGCTCCAGGAGGCGGCAGCTGGCGTCTACGGCCATACCACCCTGAACGCGCCCGATCTCGTCTGATCTCGGAAGCTAAGCAGGGTCGGGCCTGGTTAGTACTTGGATGGGAGACCGCCTGGGAATACCGGGTGCTGTAGGCTTTTGCTCGTCCCTCCCTCGCTGCTCCTTTTGGCCTCCGGGACCTCACCGCCCCGACCCAGCGCCACCACCACCGGCGACCCCTTCCCCGCCACCCCGCCAGACCCACGCCTCCCACCTCACAGACACGCCCCCGAATCCTCTCCTCTCCCCTCCCCACACTCTCGTGGGGCGCGCGCCCGCTCACTGGGCACCAGCCGGGTGGGTCCCAGGCCACGTTGGGGACCGCTCCCCAACTGTCCTCAGAAAGCCAGCAGGAGTAGAAAACGTTCAGGCGGACGGTGAGGGAAGTGCGAAAGCCCTGAGAAAGCGGGTCTGCAGCCCAGCGGGCCCCAGACTGGGACGCGCCACACCCTGGCTCGCCACAAGGTGGTGCACTGGGCCCAGGGCAAGACGCCAGGGGACAGGGAGGCAGGCCACCTCAGTCGGGTGCTGCTCCGTCGCTCGACCCAACACAGGTCAGCGTGTGCATGACCTCTCCGTGGGGCCCCAACTCCCACGGCGGTGCCTGCAGTCACGGGGACAGCGGGCGCAGGGCCTGAGCTCACGGTGAGGGGAGTATGCTTAGAATGCAAAATTCAAACACACCCGGGAATACATTGGCAAGGAGAAGTCCCAGAAAGAGTTGCAACCCTGACATTGAGGGCGCGTTTCCTTTTGCTTGGTCCTGTACCCTGCTTGAGTGTGAGTGGTGATGAATTGCTGCCCGTTTCGGATCGTTTGGTGGCAATGTAGTTTGTACCTTTCTCTGCAATGTGTGAAGTCTTTCTTTGTGTAATAGGCTGTATTGGCAAGTGTCTCTACCTTTCAGTGTTTATCCAAAGTCAATCCAAGGCTGTGGTCCACGAGTCTAAGAACAAACCCTGTGTTTTATGTCCAAAACTAAAAACACCACTTTTAAGTATGCTAGGACGGGTCCGGAGCAGGTAGAAATAGGGACTTCTTCCCGAGTAGTGTACAACGCCGTGGCCACTCATAGAAGTTTGTGCCTAGAGGGCTTTCATGTTCGATAGACACGCATCCATCATAACCACTTTTTTGTTTTATTTATTTGTTTATTTGTTTATTTATGTATTTACGTATTTACGTATTGATTTTTGTGGTACCAGTGCTTGAATTCAGGCCGTACACCTTGCCCCGCTCCACCAGCCCTTTTCGTGTGAGGGTTTTAAAGGGTTGACTCTCCAGGGTCCCCGAAGCCCACACTGCCTAAATTACCTGTGATAGAAAGAAAGGCAGGGGCATTGCCTGAGACCACAAGGACTTTTCCCCTTATCGCTTCCTGATTGCTTGCAAGTGCTGGCTGTCTACCACCACAAGGACACTTCTCTTTACCTCTCCCTGGCTGCGTACCCCGGAAAACCTCCTCACCCCTAGTCCCCGCCCCCCCCCCCCCCCCCGGCGAGGCTTGCATCCCAGGCTGTCCAGAGTGCAGGACGCCCCTCACCACGGCAAAATAAAGCGTGCTCTCGTCTGTAGAGGTCTCGGTCTCCTTTTCCTCGAGGCATCCTCTTTTCTAACATTTGGCTTTTTCTAACAGGTCTCATGGAACGACTTGCTTGGGCGGGCCTGGAAACGTGATCCACCTGAGTAGCTAAGGTTTCAGGCGTGAGCAAGCAGCACCCAGCAAGAACCAAGGTGTTGAGAGGTCTGGCATGAGGGACTCCATTTCAACTTGGAAGGCCTTTCACCCTCATCTCTAGAAACTGTTTGTCTCTGAGCTGTTTCCTCGGAGGGTTTTTGGATTGGTCGTTTTCATCTTTCGACGTGAGGATTAGTTTTTTTTCTCTAAGTGTCTTATGTGTGTGGGGGGGTCGAGCAACAAACAGGTCAGGTGGGAGTCAGTGTCAGCTGGACCCTTTGGCCAAATTTAAACAACAAACAGGCTTGGAAGGACTCCCTTTTTAGCTAGTGGCCTCTAAACCATGACAAAGAAAACAGAATCTAAAGCTGACTTGTGTGAGGGACATGTACCTGTCTGTTACAGTCTTTTTTCATTGTTTCTTTTTTTTTTGTTTGTTTAATGGGCTTGATTGTAAATGTCCCAGGAGGATCAGAAGTGCAATTCCAAATACGTAAAAGAGCCATGGTAAAAATTCTGACGGACAACTTAGCAACTAAGAGAAGAGTATGTCAGTACCATCAGCATTTGATCACAGCGTTTCTGTAAATTTTGTAGTTTAGAGGGCCCGACAGCCTTGGAAAATGCAGATATGCTTACTATCTAGGAACGAATGACAGCATGACAGCTCTCTAGAGGTTATCCACACATATCAGTGGTTATCCTGAGAGTAAAACCTCAGAGTGCCCATTCATTGAGGGGTCAGTGTCAGTGACCCCAAATAGCCTCATCACAGGCACATGTAGGCTCCTAACTGTATTAGAATCATGTAAGACAACAGTTGTTTCACCATAGGGATGAAGCCATCTAGAAGATTTTCTATAAACCAACTCTTAATGAATTTTCATTTCGTCATGATCGTCATCTCAGTGGCCGAAACCCTGAGAAAAATTAGAAGGGAACAGAAGTAAATACTTCTGAGGACAAAGTGTAGAGTTTAGGAAGCCTGAGGGTTGACAGGATAGGATTTCTTAGGACGTTGAGTAGGGATGGGAGGAGATGTTTTTTTCTTTCCCTTGTCTCCACGATTTCGGTGGTGAAAGGGGCCTCTGAGCTGGAAATGTTCCCGATTGAGCCCCGCAGCCCCAGGCCCAGAGTGTGGAGGAGGGCGCAGCGGGTCGGCTAAGGGCGCGGCTGCCGTTTTGCAGAGGGCTGGAGGGGCAGTGGGGCTTTGTGGACGAGGAGGACCGGAAAGGTCCCCAAGACGTCCGTCGGGAGCCACGCGCCCAAGGGTCGGCTCCCGCAGGCGAGGGAGGAGGGCGGCCAGAACTGTGCACCCCCCCCACACCCCCGCCTTAGCCAAGGCAGTGACACATCCCCAGAGGAACAAGAGCCCGAGAGCACTGAGCAATGTTCCCCTGAGAAAACTCGATCCTGGTCCGGGCACCGGGACACCTCGGGAAGAAAGCCAGCGAGTGGCCACCTGGGCGAGACCGGCTGCCCCAGCAGGCGTCCGGGGCCCCTGGCCGCTTGGCCAGAGGCCGCCAGCCCCCACCCCGCAGCCCCCACCCGCAGCCGTGCCAGGGGAGCAGTGTGGAGACGCAGGCCGCGCCCACCTCACGCTCTTGGGGCTCCAGGAGGCGGCAGCTGGCGTCTACGGCCATACCACCCTGAACGCGCCCGATCTCGTCTGATCTCGGAAGCTAAGCAGGGTCGGGCCTGGTTAGTACTTGGATGGGAGACCGCCTGGGAATACCGGGTGCTGTAGGCTTTTGCTCGTCCCTCCCTCGCTGCTCCTTTTGGCCTCCGGGACCTCACCGCCCCGACCCAGCGCCACCACCACCGGCGACCCCTTCCCCGCCACCCCGCCAGACCCACGCCTCCCACCTCACAGACACGCCCCCGAATCCTCTCCTCTCCCCTCCCCACACTCTCGTGGGGCGCGCGCCCGCTCACTGGGCACCAGCCGGGTGGGTCCCAGGCCACGTTGGGGACCGCTCCCCAACTGTCCTCAGAAAGCCAGCAGGAGTAGAAAACGTTCAGGCGGACGGTGAGGGAAGTGCGAAAGCCCTGAGAAAGCGGGTCTGCAGCCCAGCGGGCCCCAGACTGGGACGCGCCACACCCTGGCTCGCCACAAGGTGGTGCACTGGGCCCAGGGCAAGACGCCAGGGGACAGGGAGGCAGGCCACCTCAGTCGGGTGCTGCTCCGTCGCTCGACCCAACACAGGTCAGCGTGTGCATGACCTCTCCGTGGGGCCCCAACTCCCACGGCGGTGCCTGCAGTCACGGGGACAGCGGGCGCAGGGCCTGAGCTCACGGTGAGGGGAGTATGCTTAGAATGCAAAATTCAAACACACCCGGGAATACATTGGCAAGGAGAAGTCCCAGAAAGAGTTGCAACCCTGACATTGAGGGCGCGTTTCCTTTTGCTTGGTCCTGTACCCTGCTTGAGTGTGAGTGGTGATGAATTGCTGCCCGTTTCGGATCGTTTGGTGGCAATGTAGTTTGTACCTTTCTCTGCAATGTGTGAAGTCTTTCTTTGTGTAATAGGCTGTATTGGCAAGTGTCTCTACCTTTCAGTGTTTATCCAAAGTCAATCCAAGGCTGTGGTCCACGAGTCTAAGAACAAACCCTGTGTTTTATGTCCAAAACTAAAAACACCACTTTTAAGTATGCTAGGACGGGTCCGGAGCAGGTAGAAATAGGGACTTCTTCCCGAGTAGTGTACAACGCCGTGGCCACTCATAGAAGTTTGTGCCTAGAGGGCTTTCATGTTCGATAGACACGCATCCATCATAACCACTTTTTTGTTTTATTTATTTGTTTATTTGTTTATTTATGTATTTACGTATTTACGTATTGATTTTTGTGGTACCAGTGCTTGAATTCAGGCCGTACACCTTGCCCCGCTCCACCAGCCCTTTTCGTGTGAGGGTTTTAAAGGGTTGACTCTCCAGGGTCCCCGAAGCCCACACTGCCTAAATTACCTGTGATAGAAAGAAAGGCAGGGGCAGTGCCTGAGACCACAAGGACTTTTCCCCTTATCGCTTCCTGATTGCTTGCAAGTGCTGGCTGTCTACCACCACAAGGACACTTCTCTTTACCTCTCCCTGGCTGCGTACCCCGGAAAACCTCCTCACCCCTAGTCCCCGCCCCCCCCCCCCCCGGCGAGGCTTGCATCCCAGGCTGTCCAGAGTGCAGGACGCCCCTCACCACGGCAAAATAAAGCGTGCTCTCGTCTGTAGAGGTCTCGGTCTCCTTTTCCTCGAGGCATCCTCTTTTCTAACATTTGGCTTTTTCTAACAGGTCTCATGGAACGACTTGCTTGGGCGGGCCTGGAAACGTGATCCACCTGAGTAGCTAAGGTTTCAGGCGTGAGCAAGCAGCACCCAGCAAGAACCAAGGTGTTGAGAGGTCTGGCATGAGGGACTCCATTTCAACTTGGAAGGCCTTTCACCCTCATCTCTAGAAACTGTTTGTCTCTGAGCTGTTTCCTCGGAGGGTTTTTGGATTGGTCGTTTTCATCTTTCGACGTGAGGATTAGTTTTTTTTCTCTAAGTGTCTTATGTGTGTGGGGGGGTCGAGCAACAAACAGGTCAGGTGGGAGTCAGTGTCAGCTGGACCCTTTGGCCAAATTTAAACAACAAACAGGCTTGGAAGGACTCCCTTTTTAGCTAGTGGCCTCTAAACCATGACAAAGAAAACAGAATCTAAAGCTGACTTGTGTGAGGGACATGTACCTGTCTGTTACAGTCTTTTTTCATTGTTTCTTTTTTTTTTGTTTGTTTAATGGGCTTGATTGTAAATGTCCCAGGAGGATCAGAAGTGCAATTCCAAATACGTAAAAGAGCCATGGTAAAAATTCTGACGGACAACTTAGCAACTAAGAGAAGAGTATGTCAGTACCATCAGCATTTGATCACAGCGTTTCTGTAAATTTTGTAGTTTAGAGGGCCCGACAGCCTTGGAAAATGCAGATATGCTTACTATCTAGGAACGAATGACAGCATGACAGCTCTCTAGAGGTTATCCACACATATCAGTGGTTATCCTGAGAGTAAAACCTCAGAGTGCCCATTCATTGAGGGGTCAGTGTCAGTGACCCCAAATAGCCTCATCACAGGCACATGTAGGCTCCTAACTGTATTAGAATCATGTAAGACAACAGTTGTTTCACCATAGGGATGAAGCCATCTAGAAGATTTTCTATAAACCAACTCTTAATGAATTTTCATTTCGTCATGATCGTCATCTCAGTGGCCGAAACCCTGAGAAAAATTAGAAGGGAACAGAAGTAAATACTTCTGAGGACAAAGTGTAGAGTTTAGGAAGCCTGAGGGTTGACAGGATAGGATTTCTTAGGACGTTGAGTAGGGATGGGAGGAGATGTTTTTTTCTTTCCCTTGTCTCCACGATTTCGGTGGTGAAAGGGGCCTCTGAGCTGGAAATGTTCCCGATTGAGCCCCGCAGCCCCAGGCCCAGAGTGTGGAGGAGGGCGCAGCGGGTCGGCTAAGGGCGCGGCTGCCGTTTTGCAGAGGGCTGGAGGGGCAGTGGGGCTTTGTGGACGAGGAGGACCGGAAAGGTCCCCAAGACGTCCGTCGGGAGCCACGCGCCCAAGGGTCGGCTCCCGCAGGCGAGGGAGGAGGGCGGCCAGAACTGTGCACCCCCCCCACACCCCTGCCTTAGCCAAGGCAGTGACACATCCCCAGAGGAACAAGAGCCCGAGAGCACTGAGCAATGTTCCCCTGAGAAAACTCGATCCTGGTCCGGGCACCGGGACACCTCGGGAAGAAAGCCAGCGAGTGGCCACCTGGGCGAGACCGGCTGCCCCAGCAGGCGTCCGGGGCCCCTGGCTGCTTGGCCAGAGGCCGCCAGCCCCCACCCCGCAGCCCCCACCCGCAGCCGTGCCAGGGGAGCAGTGTGGAGACGCAGGCCGCGCCCACCTCACGCTCTTGGGGCTCCAGGAGGCGGCAGCTGGCGTCTACGGCCATACCACCCTGAACGCGCCCGATCTCGTCTGATCTCGGAAGCTAAGCAGGGTCGGGCCTGGTTAGTACTTGGATGGGAGACCGCCTGGGAATACCGGGTGCTGTAGGCTTTTGCTCGTCCCTCCCTCGCTGCTCCTTTTGGCCTCCGGGACCTCACCGCCCCGACCCAGCGCCACCACCACCGGCGACCCCTTCCCCGCCACCCCGCCAGACCCACGCCTCCCACCTCACAGACACGCCCCCGAATCCTCTCCTCTCCCCTCCCCACACTCTCGTGGGGCGCGCGCCCGCTCACTGGGCACCAGCCGGGTGGGTCCCAGGCCACGTTGGGGACCGCTCCCCAACTGTCCTCAGAAAGCCAGCAGGAGTAGAAAACGTTCAGGCGGACGGTGAGGGAAGTGCGAAAGCCCTGAGAAAGCGGGTCTGCAGCCCAGCGGGCCCCAGACTGGGACGCGCCACACCCTGGCTCGCCACAAGGTGGTGCACTGGGCCCAGGGCAAGACGCCAGGGGACAGGGAGGCAGGCCACCTCAGTCGGGTGCTGCTCCGTCGCTCGACCCAACACAGGTCAGCGTGTGCATGACCTCTCCGTGGGGCCCCAACTCCCACGGCGGTGCCTGCAGTCACGGGGACAGCGGGCGCAGGGCCTGAGCTCACGGTGAGGGGAGTATGCTTAGAATGCAAAATTCAAACACACCCGGGAATACATTGGCAAGGAGAAGTCCCAGAAAGAGTTGCAACCCTGACATTGAGGGCGCGTTTCCTTTTGCTTGGTCCTGTACCCTGCTTGAGTGTGAGTGGTGATGAATTGCTGCCCGTTTCGGATCGTTTGGTGGCAATGTAGTTTGTACCTTTCTCTGCAATGTGTGAAGTCTTTCTTTGTGTAATAGGCTGTATTGGCAAGTGTCTCTACCTTTCAGTGTTTATCCAAAGTCAATCCAAGGCTGTGGTCCACGAGTCTAAGAACAAACCCTGTGTTTTATGTCCAAAACTAAAAACACCACTTTTAAGTATGCTAGGACGGGTCCGGAGCAGGTAGAAATAGGGACTTCTTCCCGAGTAGTGTACAACGCCGTGGCCACTCATAGAAGTTTGTGCCTAGAGGGCTTTCATGTTCGATAGACACGCATCCATCATAACCACTTTTTTGTTTTATTTATTTGTTTATTTGTTTATTTATGTATTTACGTATTTACGTATTGATTTTTGTGGTACCAGTGCTTGAATTCAGGCCGTACACCTTGCCCCGCTCCACCAGCCCTTTTCGTGTGAGGGTTTTAAAGGGTTGACTCTCCAGGGTCCCCGAAGCCCACACTGCCTAAATTACCTGTGATAGAAAGAAAGGCAGGGGCAGTGCCTGAGACCACAAGGACTTTTCCCCTTATCGCTTCCTGATTGCTTGCAAGTGCTGGCTGTCTACCACCACAAGGACACTTCTCTTTACCTCTCCCTGGCTGCGTACCCCGGAAAACCTCCTCACCCCTAGTCCCCGCCCCCCCCCCCCCCCGGCGAGGCTTGCATCCCAGGCTGTCCAGAGTGCAGGACGCCCCTCACCACGGCAAAATAAAGCGTGCTCTCGTCTGTAGAGGTCTCGGTCTCCTTTTCCTCGAGGCATCCTCTTTTCTAACATTTGGCTTTTTCTAACAGGTCTCATGGAACGACTTGCTTGGGCGGGCCTGGAAACGTGATCCACCTGAGTAGCTAAGGTTTCAGGCGTGAGCAAGCAGCACCCAGCAAGAACCAAGGTGTTGAGAGGTCTGGCATGAGGGACTCCATTTCAACTTGGAAGGCCTTTCACCCTCATCTCTAGAAACTGTTTGTCTCTGAGCTGTTTCCTCGGAGGGTTTTTGGATTGGTCGTTTTCATCTTTCGACGTGAGGATTAGTTTTTTTTCTCTAAGTGTCTTATGTGTGTGGGGGGGTCGAGCAACAAACAGGTCAGGTGGGAGTCAGTGTCAGCTGGACCCTTTGGCCAAATTTAAACAACAAACAGGCTTGGAAGGACTCCCTTTTTAGCTAGTGGCCTCTAAACCATGACAAAGAAAACAGAATCTAAAGCTGACTTGTGTGAGGGACATGTACCTGTCTGTTACAGTCTTTTTTCATTGTTTCTTTTTTTTTTGTTTGTTTAATGGGCTTGATTGTAAATGTCCCAGGAGGATCAGAAGTGCAATTCCAAATACGTAAAAGAGCCATGGTAAAAATTCTGACGGACAACTTAGCAACTAAGAGAAGAGTATGTCAGTACCATCAGCATTTGATCACAGCGTTTCTGTAAATTTTGTAGTTTAGAGGGCCCGACAGCCTTGGAAAATGCAGATATGCTTACTATCTAGGAACGAATGACAGCATGACAGCTCTCTAGAGGTTATCCACACATATCAGTGGTTATCCTGAGAGTAAAACCTCAGAGTGCCCATTCATTGAGGGGTCAGTGTCAGTGACCCCAAATAGCCTCATCACAGGCACATGTAGGCTCCTAACTGTATTAGAATCATGTAAGACAACAGTTGTTTCACCATAGGGATGAAGCCATCTAGAAGATTTTCTATAAACCAACTCTTAATGAATTTTCATTTCGTCATGATCGTCATCTCAGTGGCCGAAACCCTGAGAAAAATTAGAAGGGAACAGAAGTAAATACTTCTGAGGACAAAGTGTAGAGTTTAGGAAGCCTGAGGGTTGACAGGATAGGATTTCTTAGGACGTTGAGTAGGGATGGGAGGAGATGTTTTTTTCTTTCCCTTGTCTCCACGATTTCGGTGGTGAAAGGGGCCTCTGAGCTGGAAATGTTCCCGATTGAGCCCCGCAGCCCCAGGCCCAGAGTGTGGAGGAGGGCGCAGCGGGTCGGCTAAGGGCGCGGCTGCCGTTTTGCAGAGGGCTGGAGGGGCAGTGGGGCTTTGTGGACGAGGAGGACCGGAAAGGTCCCCAAGACGTCCGTCGGGAGCCACGCGCCCAAGGGTCGGCTCCCGCAGGCGAGGGAGGAGGGCGGCCAGAACTGTGCACCCCCCCTACACCCCCGCCTTAGCCAAGGCAGTGACACATCCCCAGAGGAACAAGAGCCCGAGAGCACTGAGCAATGTTCCCCTGAGAAAACTCGATCCTGGTCCGGGCACCGGGACACCTCGGGAAGAAAGCCAGCGAGTGGCCACCTGGGCGAGACCGGCTGCCCCAGCAGGCGTCCGGGGCCCCTGGCCGCTTGGCCAGAGGCCGCCAGCCCCCACCCCGCAGCCCCCACCCGCAGCCGTGCCAGGGGAGCAGTGTGGAGACGCAGGCCGCGCCCACCTCACGCTCTTGGGGCTCCAGGAGGCGGCAGCTGGCGTCTACGGCCATACCACCCTGAACGCGCCCGATCTCGTCTGATCTCGGAAGCTAAGCAGGGTCGGGCCTGGTTAGTACTTGGATGGGAGACCGCCTGGGAATACCGGGTGCTGTAGGCTTTTGCTCGTCCCTCCCTCGCTGCTCCTTTTGGCCTCCGGGACCTCACCGCCCCGACCCAGCGCCACCACCACCGGCGACCCCTTCCCCGCCACCCCGCCAGACCCACGCCTCCCACCTCACAGACACGCCCCCGAATCCTCTCCTCTCCCCTCCCCACACTCTCGTGGGGCGCGCGCCCGCTCACTGGGCACCAGCCGGGTGGGTCCCAGGCCACGTTGGGGACCGCTCCCCAACTGTCCTCAGAAAGCCAGCAGGAGTAGAAAACGTTCAGGCGGACGGTGAGGGAAGTGCGAAAGCCCTGAGAAAGCGGGTCTGCAGCCCAGCGGGCCCCAGACTGGGACGCGCCACACCCTGGCTCGCCACAAGGTGGTGCACTGGGCCCAGGGCAAGACGCCAGGGGACAGGGAGGCAGGCCACCTCAGTCGGGTGCTGCTCCGTCGCTCGACCCAACACAGGTCAGCGTGTGCATGACCTCTCCGTGGGGCCCCAACTCCCACGGCGGTGCCTGCAGTCACGGGGACAGCGGGCGCAGGGCCTGAGCTCACGGTGAGGGGAGTATGCTTAGAATGCAAAATTCAAACACACCCGGGAATACATTGGCAAGGAGAAGTCCCAGAAAGAGTTGCAACCCTGACATTGAGGGCGCGTTTCCTTTTGCTTGGTCCTGTACCCTGCTTGAGTGTGAGTGGTGATGAATTGCTGCCCGTTTCGGATCGTTTGGTGGCAATGTAGTTTGTACCTTTCTCTGCAATGTGTGAAGTCTTTCTTTGTGTAATAGGCTGTATTGGCAAGTGTCTCTACCTTTCAGTGTTTATCCAAAGTCAATCCAAGGCTGTGGTCCACGAGTCTAAGAACAAACCCTGTGTTTTATGTCCAAAACTAAAAACACCACTTTTAAGTATGCTAGGACGGGTCCGGAGCAGGTAGAAATAGGGACTTCTTCCCGAGTAGTGTACAACGCCGTGGCCACTCATAGAAGTTTGTGCCTAGAGGGCTTTCATGTTCGATAGACACGCATCCATCATAACCACTTTTTTGTTTTATTTATTTGTTTATTTGTTTATTTATGTATTTACGTATTTACGTATTGATTTTTGTGGTACCAGTGCTTGAATTCAGGCCGTACACCTTGCCCCGCTCCACCAGCCCTTTTCGTGTGAGGGTTTTAAAGGGTTGACTCTCCAGGATCCCCGAAGCCCACACTGCCTAAATTACCTGTGATAGAAAGAAAGGCAGGGGCAGTGCCTGAGACCACAAGGACTTTTCCCCTTATCGCTTCCTGATTGCTTGCAAGTGCTGGCTGTCTACCACCACAAGGACACTTCTCTTTACCTCTCCCTGGCTGCGTACCCCGGAAAACCTCCTCACCCCTAGTCCCCGCCCCCCCCCCCCCCCGGCGAGGCTTGCATCCCAGGCTGTCCAGAGTGCAGGACGCCCCTCACCACGGCAAAATAAAGCGTGCTCTCGTCTGTAGAGGTCTCGGTCTCCTTTTCCTCGAGGCATCCTCTTTTCTAACATTTGGCTTTTTCTAACAGGTCTCATGGAACGACTTGCTTGGGCGGGCCTGGAAACGTGATCCACCTGAGTAGCTAAGGTTTCAGGCGTGAGCAAGCAGCACCCAGCAAGAACCAAGGTGTTGAGAGGTCTGGCATGAGGGACTCCATTTCAACTTGGAAGGCCTTTCACCCTCATCTCTAGAAACTGTTTGTCTCTGAGCTGTTTCCTCGGAGGGTTTTTGGATTGGTCGTTTTCATCTTTCGACGTGAGGATTAGTTTTTTTTCTCTAAGTGTCTTATGTGTGTGGGGGGGTCGAGCAACAAACAGGTCAGGTGGGAGTCAGTGTCAGCTGGACCCTTTGGCCAAATTTAAACAACAAACAGGCTTGGAAGGACTCCCTTTTTAGCTAGTGGCCTCTAAACCATGACAAAGAAAACAGAATCTAAAGCTGACTTGTGTGAGGGACATGTACCTGTCTGTTACAGTCTTTTTTCATTGTTTCTTTTTTTTTTGTTTGTTTAATGGGCTTGATTGTAAATGTCCCAGGAGGATCAGAAGTGCAATTCCAAATACGTAAAAGAGCCATGGTAAAAATTCTGACGGACAACTTAGCAACTAAGAGAAGAGTATGTCAGTACCATCAGCATTTGATCACAGCGTTTCTGTAAATTTTGTAGTTTAGAGGGCCCGACAGCCTTGGAAAATGCAGATATGCTTACTATCTAGGAACGAATGACAGCATGACAGCTCTCTAGAGGTTATCCACACATATCAGTGGTTATCCTGAGAGTAAAACCTCAGAGTGCCCATTCATTGAGGGGTCAGTGTCAGTGACCCCAAATAGCCTCATCACAGGCACATGTAGGCTCCTAACTGTATTAGAATCATGTAAGACAACAGTTGTTTCACCATAGGGATGAAGCCATCTAGAAGATTTTCTATAAACCAACTCTTAATGAATTTTCATTTCGTCATGATCGTCATCTCAGTGGCCGAAACCCTGAGAAAAATTAGAAGGGAACAGAAGTAAATACTTCTGAGGACAAAGTGTAGAGTTTAGGAAGCCTGAGGGTTGACAGGATAGGATTTCTTAGGACGTTGAGTAGGGATGGGAGGAGATGTTTTTTTCTTTCCCTTGTCTCCACGATTTCGGTGGTGAAAGGGGCCTCTGAGCTGGAAATGTTCCCGATTGAGCCCCGCAGCCCCAGGCCCAGAGTGTGGAGGAGGGCGCAGCGGGTCGGCTAAGGGCGCGGCTGCCGTTTTGCAGAGGGCTGGAGGGGCAGTGGGGCTTTGTGGACGAGGAGGACCGGAAAGGTCCCCAAGACGTCCGTCGGGAGCCACGCGCCCAAGGGTCGGCTCCCGCAGGCGAGGGAGGAGGGCGGCCAGAACTGTGCACCCCCCCCACACCCCCGCCTTAGCCAAGGCAGTGACACATCCCCAGAGGAACAAGAGCCCGAGAGCACTGAGCAATGTTCCCCTGAGAAAACTCGATCCTGGTCCGGGCACCGGGACACCTCGGGAAGAAAGCCAGCGAGTGGCCACCTGGGCGAGACCGGCTGCCCCAGCAGGCGTCCGGGGCCCCTGGCCGCTTGGCCAGAGGCCGCCAGCCCCCACCCCGCAGCCCCCACCCGCAGCCGTGCCAGGGGAGCAGTGTGGAGACGCAGGCCGCGCCCACCTCACGCTCTTGGGGCTCCAGGAGGCGGCAGCTGGCGTCTACGGCCATACCACCCTGAACGCGCCCGATCTCGTCTGATCTCGGAAGCTAAGCAGGGTCGGGCCTGGTTAGTACTTGGATGGGAGACCGCCTGGGAATACCGGGTGCTGTAGGCTTTTGCTCGTCCCTCCCTCGCTGCTCCTTTTGGCCTCCGGGACCTCACCGCCCCGACCCAGCGCCACCACCACCGGCGACCCCTTCCCCGCCACCCCGCCAGACCCACGCCTCCCACCTCACAGACACGCCCCCGAATCCTCTCCTCTCCCCTCCCCACACTCTCGTGGGGCGCGCGCCCGCTCACTGGGCACCAGCCGGGTGGGTCCCAGGCCACGTTGGGGACCGCTCCCCAACTGTCCTCAGAAAGCCAGCAGGAGTAGAAAACGTTCAGGCGGACGGTGAGGGAAGTGCGAAAGCCCTGAGAAAGCGGGTCTGCAGCCCAGCGGGCCCCAGACTGGGACGCGCCACACCCTGGCTCGCCACAAGGTGGTGCACTGGGCCCAGGGCAAGACGCCAGGGGACAGGGAGGCAGGCCACCTCAGTCGGGTGCTGCTCCGTCGCTCGACCCAACACAGGTCAGCGTGTGCATGACCTCTCCGTGGGGCCCCAACTCCCACGGCGGTGCCTGCAGTCACGGGGACAGCGGGCGCAGGGCCTGAGCTCACGGTGAGGGGAGTATGCTTAGAATGCAAAATTCAAACACACCCGGGAATACATTGGCAAGGAGAAGTCCCAGAAAGAGTTGCAACCCTGACATTGAGGGCGCGTTTCCTTTTGCTTGGTCCTGTACCCTGCTTGAGTGTGAGTGGTGATGAATTGCTGCCCGTTTCGGATCGTTTGGTGGCAATGTAGTTTGTACCTTTCTCTGCAATGTGTGAAGTCTTTCTTTGTGTAATAGGCTGTATTGGCAAGTGTCTCTACCTTTCAGTGTTTATCCAAAGTCAATCCAAGGCTGTGGTCCACGAGTCTAAGAACAAACCCTGTGTTTTATGTCCAAAACTAAAAACACCACTTTTAAGTATGCTAGGACGGGTCCGGAGCAGGTAGAAATAGGGACTTCTTCCCGAGTAGTGTACAACGCCGTGGCCACTCATAGAAGTTTGTGCCTAGAGGGCTTTCATGTTCGATAGACACGCATCCATCATAACCACTTTTTTGTTTTATTTATTTGTTTATTTGTTTATTTATGTATTTACGTATTTACGTATTGATTTTTGTGGTACCAGTGCTTGAATTCAGGCCGTACACCTTGCCCCGCTCCACCAGCCCTTTTCGTGTGAGGGTTTTAAAGGGTTGACTCTCCAGGGTCCCCGAAGCCCACACTGCCTAAATTACCTGTGATAGAAAGAAAGGCAGGGGCAGTGCCTGAGACCACAAGGACTTTTCCCCTTATCGCTTCCTGATTGCTTGCAAGTGCTGGCTGTCTACCACCACAAGGACACTTCTCTTTACCTCTCCCTGGCTGCGTACCCCGGAAAACCTCCTCACCCCTAGTCCCCGCCCGCCCCCCCCCCCCCGGCGAGGCTTGCATCCCAGGCTGTCCAGAGTGCAGGACGCCCCTCACCACGGCAAAATAAAGCGTGCTCTCGTCTGTAGAGGTCTCGGTCTCCTTTTCCTCGAGGCATCCTCTTTTCTAACATTTGGCTTTTTCTAACAGGTCTCATGGAACGACTTGCTTGGGCGGGCCTGGAAACGTGATCCACCTGAGTAGCTAAGGTTTCAGGCGTGAGCAAGCAGCACCCAGCAAGAACCAAGGTGTTGAGAGGTCTGGCATGAGGGACTCCATTTCAACTTGGAAGGCCTTTCACCCTCATCTCTAGAAACTGTTTGTCTCTGAGCTGTTTCCTCGGAGGGTTTTTGGATTGGTCGTTTTCATCTTTCGACGTGAGGATTAGTTTTTTTCTCTAAGTGTCTTATGTGTGTGGGGGGGTCGAGCAACAAACAGGTCAGGTGGGAGTCAGTGTCAGCTGGACCCTTTGGCCAAATTTAAACAACAAACAGGCTTGGAAGGACTCCCTTTTTAGCTAGTGGCCTCTAAACCATGACAAAGAAAACAGAATCTAAAGCTGACTTGTGTGAGGGACATGTACCTGTCTGTTACAGTCTTTTTTCATTGTTTCTTTTTTTTTTGTTTGTTTAATGGGCTTGATTGTAAATGTCCCAGGAGGATCAGAAGTGCAATTCCAAATACGTAAAAGAGCCATGGTAAAAATTCTGACGGACAACTTAGCAACTAAGAGAAGAGTATGTCAGTACCATCAGCATTTGATCACAGCGTTTCTGTAAATTTTGTAGTTTAGAGGGCCCGACAGCCTTGGAAAATGCAGATATGCTTACTATCTAGGAACGAATGACAGCATGACAGCTCTCTAGAGGTTATCCACACATATCAGTGGTTATCCTGAGAGTAAAACCTCAGAGTGCCCATTCATTGAGGGGTCAGTGTCAGTGACCCCAAATAGCCTCATCACAGGCACATGTAGGCTCCTAACTGTATTAGAATCATGTAAGACAACAGTTGTTTCACCATAGGGATGAAGCCATCTAGAAGATTTTCTATAAACCAACTCTTAATGAATTTTCATTTCGTCATGATCGTCATCTCAGTGGCCGAAACCCTGAGAAAAATTAGAAGGGAACAGAAGTAAATACTTCTGAGGACAAAGTGTAGAGTTTAGGAAGCCTGAGGGTTGACAGGATAGGATTTCTTAGGACGTTGAGTAGGGATGGGAGGAGATGTTTTTTTCTTTCCCTTGTCTCCACGATTTCGGTGGTGAAAGGGGCCTCTGAGCTGGAAATGTTCCCGATTGAGCCCCGCAGCCCCAGGCCCAGAGTGTGGAGGAGGGCGCAGCGGGTCGGCTAAGGGCGCGGCTGCCGTTTTGCAGAGGGCTGGAGGGGCAGTGGGGCTTTGTGGACGAGGAGGACCGGAAAGGTCCCCAAGACGTCCGTCGGGAGCCACGCGCCCAAGGGTCGGCTCCCGCAGGCGAGGGAGGAGGGCGGCCAGAACTGTGCACCCCCCCCACACCCCCGCCTTAGCCAAGGCAGTGACACATCCCCAGAGGAACAAGAGCCCGAGAGCACTGAGCAATGTTCCCCTGAGAAAACTCGATCCTGGTCCGGGCACCGGGACACCTCGGGAAGAAAGCCAGCGAGTGGCCACCTGGGCGAGACCGGCTGCCCCAGCAGGCGTCCGGGGCCCCTGGCCGCTTGGCCAGAGGCCGCCAGCCCCCACCCCGCAGCCCCCACCCGCAGCCGTGCCAGGGGAGCAGTGTGGAGACGCAGGCCGCGCCCACCTCACGCTCTTGGGGCTCCAGGAGGCGGCAGCTGGCGTCTACGGCCATACCACCCTGAACGCGCCCGATCTCGTCTGATCTCGGAAGCTAAGCAGGGTCGGGCCTGGTTAGTACTTGGATGGGAGACCGCCTGGGAATACCGGGTGCTGTAGGCTTTTGCTCGTCCCTCCCTCGCTGCTCCTTTTGGCCTCCGGGACCTCACCGCCCCGACCCAGCGCCACCACCACCGGCGACCCCTTCCCCGCCACCCCGCCAGACCCACGCCTCCCACCTCACAGACACGCCCCCGAATCCTCTCCTCTCCCCTCCCCACACTCTCGTGGGGCGCGCGCCCGCTCACTGGGCACCAGCCGGGTGGGTCCCAGGCCACGTTGGGGACCGCTCCCCAACTGTCCTCAGAAAGCCAGCAGGAGTAGAAAACGTTCAGGCGGACGGTGAGGGAAGTGCGAAAGCCCTGAGAAAGCGGGTCTGCAGCCCAGCGGGCCCCAGACTGGGACGCGCCACACCCTGGCTCGCCACAAGGTGGTGCACTGGGCCCAGGGCAAGACGCCAGGGGACAGGGAGGCAGGCCACCTCAGTCGGGTGCTGCTCCGTCGCTCGACCCAACACAGGTCAGCGTGTGCATGACCTCTCCGTGGGGCCCCAACTCCCACGGCGGTGCCTGCAGTCACGGGGACAGCGGGCGCAGGGCCTGAGCTCACGGTGAGGGGAGTATGCTTAGAATGCAAAATTCAAACACACCCGGGAATACATTGGCAAGGAGAAGTCCCAGAAAGAGTTGCAACCCTGACATTGAGGGCGCGTTTCCTTTTGCTTGGTCCTGTACCCTGCTTGAGTGTGAGTGGTGATGAATTGCTGCCCGTTTCGGATCGTTTGGTGGCAATGTAGTTTGTACCTTTCTCTGCAATGTGTGAAGTCTTTCTTTGTGTAATAGGCTGTATTGGCAAGTGTCTCTACCTTTCAGTGTTTATCCAAAGTCAATCCAAGGCTGTGGTCCACGAGTCTAAGAACAAACCCTGTGTTTTATGTCCAAAACTAAAAACACCACTTTTAAGTATGCTAGGACGGGTCCGGAGCAGGTAGAAATAGGGACTTCTTCCCGAGTAGTGTACAACGCCGTGGCCACTCATAGAAGTTTGTGCCTAGAGGGCTTTCATGTTCGATAGACACGCATCCATCATAACCACTTTTTTGTTTTATTTATTTGTTTATTTGTTTATTTATGTATTTACGTATTTACGTATTGATTTTTGTGGTACCAGTGCTTGAATTCAGGCCGTACACCTTGCCCCGCTCCACCAGCCCTTTTCGTGTGAGGGTTTTAAAGGGTTGACTCTCCAGGGTCCCCGAAGCCCACACTGCCTAAATTACCTGTGATAGAAAGAAAGGCAGGGGCAGTGCCTGAGACCACAAGGACTTTTCCCCTTATCGCTTCCTGATTGCTTGCAAGTGCTGGCTGTCTACCACCACAAGGACACTTCTCTTTACCTCTCCCTGGCTGCGTACCCCGGAAAACCTCCTCACCCCTAGTCCCCGCCCCCCCCCCCCCCCCCGGCGAGGCTTGCATCCCAGGCTGTCCAGAGTGCAGGACGCCCCTCACCACGGCAAAATAAAGCGTGCTCTCGTCTGTAGAGGTCTCGGTCTCCTTTTCCTCGAGGCATCCTCTTTTCTAACATTTGGCTTTTTCTAACAGGTCTCATGGAACGACTTGCTTGGGCGGGCCTGGAAACGTGATCCACCTGAGTAGCTAAGGTTTCAGGCGTGAGCAAGCAGCACCCAGCAAGAACCAAGGTGTTGAGAGGTCTGGCATGAGGGACTCCATTTCAACTTGGAAGGCCTTTCACCCTCATCTCTAGAAACTGTTTGTCTCTGAGCTGTTTCCTCGGAGGGTTTTTGGATTGGTCGTTTTCATCTTTTGACGTGAGGATTAGTTTTTTTTCTCTAAGTGTCTTATGTGTGTGGGGGGGTCGAGCAACAAACAGGTCAGGTGGGAGTCAGTGTCAGCTGGACCCTTTGGCCAAATTTAAACAACAAACAGGCTTGGAAGGACTCCCTTTTTAGCTAGTGGCCTCTAAACCATGACAAAGAAAACAGAATCTAAAGCTGACTTGTGTGAGGGACATGTACCTGTCTGTTACAGTCTTTTTTCATTGTTTCTTTTTTTTTTGTTTGTTTAATGGGCTTGATTGTAAATGTCCCAGGAGGATCAGAAGTGCAATTCCAAATACGTAAAAGAGCCATGGTAAAAATTCTGACGGACAACTTAGCAACTAAGAGAAGAGTATGTCAGTACCATCAGCATTTGATCACAGCGTTTCTGTAAATTTTGTAGTTTAGAGGGCCCGACAGCCTTGGAAAATGCAGATATGCTTACTATCTAGGAACGAATGACAGCATGACAGCTCTCTAGAGGTTATCCACACATATCAGTGGTTATCCTGAGAGTAAAACCTCAGAGTGCCCATTCATTGAGGGGTCAGTGTCAGTGACCCCAAATAGCCTCATCACAGGCACATGTAGGCTCCTAACTGTATTAGAATCATGTAAGACAACAGTTGTTTCACCATAGGGATGAAGCCATCTAGAAGATTTTCTATAAACCAACTCTTAATGAATTTTCATTTCGTCATGATCGTCATCTCAGTGGCCGAAACCCTGAGAAAAATTAGAAGGGAACAGAAGTAAATACTTCTGAGGACAAAGTGTAGAGTTTAGGAAGCCTGAGGGTTGACAATATAGGATTTCTTAGGACGTTGAGTAGGGATGGGAGGAGATGTTTTTTTCTTTCCCTTGTCTCCACGATTTCGGTGGTGAAAGGGGCCTCTGAGCTGGAAATGTTCCCGATTGAGCCCCGCAGCCCCAGGCCCAGAGTGTGGAGGAGGGCGCAGCGGGTCGGCTAAGGGCGCGGCTGCCGTTTTGCAGAGGGCTGGAGGGGCAGTGGGGCTTTGTGGACGAGGAGGACCGGAAAGGTCCCCAAGACGTCCGTCGGGAGCCACGCGCCCAAGGGTCGGCTCCCGCAGGCGAGGGAGGAGGGCGGCCAGAACTGTGCACCCCCCCCACACCCCCGCCTTAGCCAAGGCAGTGACACATCCCCAGAGGAACAAGAGCCCGAGAGCACTGAGCAATGTTCCCCTGAGAAAACTCGATCCTGGTCCTGGCACCGGGACACCTCGGGAAGAAAGCCAGCGAGTGGCCACCTGGGCGAGACCGGCTGCCCCAGCAGGCGTCCGGGGCCCCTGGCCGCTTGGCCAGAGGCCGCCAGCCCCCACCCCGCAGCCCCCACCCGCAGCCGTGCCAGGGGAGCAGTGTGGAGACGCAGGCCGCGCCCACCTCACGCTCTTGGGGCTCCAGGAGGCGGCAGCTGGCGTCTACGGCCATACCACCCTGAACGCGCCCGATCTCGTCTGATCTCGGAAGCTAAGCAGGGTCGGGCCTGGTTAGTACTTGGATGGGAGACCGCCTGGGAATACCGGGTGCTGTAGGCTTTTGCTCGTCCCTCCCTCGCTGCTCCTTTTGGCCTCCGGGACCTCACCGCCCCGACCCAGCGCCACCACCACCGGCGACCCCTTCCCCGCCACCCCGCCAGACCCACGCCTCCCACCTCACAGACACGCCCCCGAATCCTCTCCTCTCCCCTCCCCACACTCTCGTGGGGCGCGCGCCCGCTCACTGGGCACCAGCCGGGTGGGTCCCAGGCCACGTTGGGGACCGCTCCCCAACTGTCCTCAGAAAGCCAGCAGGAGTAGAAAACGTTCAGGCGGACGGTGAGGGAAGTGCGAAAGCCCTGAGAAAGCGGGTCTGCAGCCCAGCGGGCCCCAGACTGGGACGCGCCACACCCTGGCTCGCCACAAGGTGGTGCACTGGGCCCAGGGCAAGACGCCAGGGGACAGGGAGGCAGGCCACCTCAGTCGGGTGCTGCTCCGTCGCTCGACCCAACACAGGTCAGCGTGTGCATGACCTCTCCGTGGGGCCCCAACTCCCACGGCGGTGCCTGCAGTCACGGGGACAGCGGGCGCAGGGCCTGAGCTCACGGTGAGGGGAGTATGCTTAGAATGCAAAATTCAAACACACCCGGGAATACATTGGCAAGGAGAAGTCCCAGAAAGAGTTGCAACCCTGACATTGAGGGCGCGTTTCCTTTTGCTTGGTCCTGTACCCTGCTTGAGTGTGAGTGGTGATGAATTGCTGCCCGTTTCGGATCGTTTGGTGGCAATGTAGTTTGTACCTTTCTCTGCAATGTGTGAAGTCTTTCTTTGTGTAATAGGCTGTATTGGCAAGTGTCTCTACCTTTCAGTGTTTATCCAAAGTCAATCCAAGGCTGTGGTCCACGAGTCTAAGAACAAACCCTGTGTTTTATGTCCAAAACTAAAAACACCACTTTTAAGTATGCTAGGACGGGTCCGGAGCAGGTAGAAATAGGGACTTCTTCCCGAGTAGTGTACAACGCCGTGGCCACTCATAGAAGTTTGTGCCTAGAGGGCTTTCATGTTCGATAGACACGCATCCATCATAACCACTTTTTTGTTTTATTTATTTGTTTATTTGTTTATTTATGTATTTACGTATTTACGTATTGATTTTTGTGGTACCAGTGCTTGAATTCAGGCCGTACACCTTGCCCCGCTCCACCAGCCCTTTTCGTGTGAGGGTTTTAAAGGGTTGACTCTCCAGGGTCCCCGAAGCCCACACTGCCTAAATTACCTGTGATAGAAAGAAAGGCAGGGGCAGTGCCTGAGACCACAAGGACTTTTCCCCTTATCGCTTCCTGATTGCTTGCAAGTGCTGGCTGTCTACCACCACAAGGACACTTCTCTTTACCTCTCCCTGGCTGCGTACCCCGGAAAACCTCCTCACCCCTAGTCCCCGCCCCCCCCCCCCCCGGCGAGGCTTGCATCCCAGGCTGTCCAGAGTGCAGGACGCCCCTCACCACGGCAAAATAAAGCGTGCTCTCGTCTGTAGAGGTCTCGGTCTCCTTTTCCTCGAGGCATCCTCTTTTCTAACATTTGGCTTTTTCTAACAGGTCTCATGGAACGACTTGCTTGGGCGGGCCTGGAAACGTGATCCACCTGAGTAGCTAAGGTTTCAGGCGTGAGCAAGCAGCACCCAGCAAGAACCAAGGTGTTGAGAGGTCTGGCATGAGGGACTCCATTTCAACTTGGAAGGCCTTTCACCCTCATCTCTAGAAACTGTTTGTCTCTGAGCTGTTTCCTCGGAGGGTTTTTGGATTGGTCGTTTTCATCTTTCGACGTGAGGATTAGTTTTTTTTCTCTAAGTGTCTTATGTGTGTGGGGGGGTCGAGCAACAAACAGGTCAGGTGGGAGTCAGTGTCAGCTGGACCCTTTGGCCAAATTTAAACAACAAACAGGCTTGGAAGGACTCCCTTTTTAGCTAGTGGCCTCTAAACCATGACAAAGAAAACAGAATCTAAAGCTGACTTGTGTGAGGGACATGTACCTGTCTGTTACAGTCTTTTTTCATTGTTTCTTTTTTGTTTGTTTGTTTAATGGGCTTGATTGTAAATGTCCCAGGAGGATCAGAAGTGCAATTCCAAATACGTAAAAGAGCCATGGTAAAAATTCTGACGGACAACTTAGCAACTAAGAGAAGAGTATGTCAGTACCATCAGCATTTGATCACAGCGTTTCTGTAAATTTTGTAGTTTAGAGGGCCCGACAGCCTTGGAAAATGCAGATATGCTTACTATCTAGGAACGAATGACAGCATGACAGCTCTCTAGAGGTTATCCACACATATCAGTGGTTATCCTGAGAGTAAAACCTCAGAGTGCCCATTCATTGAGGGGTCAGTGTCAGTGACCCCAAATAGCCTCATCACAGGCACATGTAGGCTCCTAACTGTATTAGAATCATGTAAGACAACAGTTGTTTCACCATAGGGATGAAGCCATCTAGAAGATTTTCTATAAACCAACTCTTAATGAATTTTCATTTCGTCATGATCGTCATCTCAGTGGCCGAAACCCTGAGAAAAATTAGAAGGGAACAGAAGTAAATACTTCTGAGGACAAAGTGTAGAGTTTAGGAAGCCTGAGGGTTGACAGGATAGGATTTCTTAGGACGTTGAGTAGGGATGGGAGGAGATGTTTTTTTCTTTCCCTTGTCTCCACGATTTCGGTGGTGAAAGGGGCCTCTGAGCTGGAAATGTTCCCGATTGAGCCCCGCAGCCCCAGGCCCAGAGTGTGGAGGAGGGCGCAGCGGGTCGGCTAAGGGCGCGGCTGCCGTTTTGCAGAGGGCTGGAGGGGCAGTGGGGCTTTGTGGACGAGGAGGACCGGAAAGGTCCCCAAGACGTCCGTCGGGAGCCACGCGCCCAAGGATCGGCTCCCGCAGGCGAGGGAGGAGGGCGGCCAGAACTGTGCACCCCCCCCACACCCCCGCCTTAGCCAAGGCAGTGACACATCCCCAGAGGAACAAGAGCCCGAGAGCACTGAGCAATGTTCCCCTGAGAAAACTCGATCCTGGTCCGGGCACCGGGACACCTCGGGAAGAAAGCCAGCGAGTGGCCACCTGGGCGAGACCGGCTGCCCCAGCAGGCGTCCGGGGCCCCTGGCCGCTTGGCCAGAGGCCGCCAGCCCCCACCCCGCAGCCCCCACCCGCAGCCGTGCCAGGGGAGCAGTGTGGAGACGCAGGCCGCGCCCACCTCACGCTCTTGGGGCTCCAGGAGGCGGCAGCTGGCGTCTACGGCCATACCACCCTGAACGCGCCCGATCTCGTCTGATCTCGGAAGCTAAGCAGGGTCGGGCCTGGTTAGTACTTGGATGGGAGACCGCCTGGGAATACCGGGTGCTGTAGGCTTTTGCTCGTCCCTCCCTCGCTGCTCCTTTTGGCCTCCGGGACCTCACCGCCCCGACCCAGCGCCACCACCACCGGCGACCCCTTCCCCGCCACCCCGCCAGACCCACGCCTCCCACCTCACAGACACGCCCCCGAATCCTCTCCTCTCCCCTCCCCACACTCTCGTGGGGCGCGCGCCCGCTCACTGGGCACCAGCCGGGTGGGTCCCAGGCCACGTTGGGGACCGCTCCCCAACTGTCCTCAGAAAGCCAGCAGGAGTAGAAAACGTTCAGGCGGACGGTGAGGGAAGTGCGAAAGCCCTGAGAAAGCGGGTCTGCAGCCCAGCGGGCCCCAGACTGGGACGCGCCACACCCTGGCTCGCCACAAGGTGGTGCACTGGGCCCAGGGCAAGACGCCAGGGGACAGGGAGGCAGGCCACCTCAGTCGGGTGCTGCTCCGTCGCTCGACCCAACACAGGTCAGCGTGTGCATGACCTCTCCGTGGGGCCCCAACTCCCACGGCGGTGCCTGCAGTCACGGGGACAGCGGGCGCAGGGCCTGAGCTCACGGTGAGGGGAGTATGCTTAGAATGCAAAATTCAAACACACCCGGGAATACATTGGCAAGGAGAAGTCCCAGAAAGAGTTGCAACCCTGACATTGAGGGCGCGTTTCCTTTTGCTTGGTCCTGTACCCTGCTTGAGTGTGAGTGGTGATGAATTGCTGCCCGTTTCGGATCGTTTGGTGGCAATGTAGTTTGTACCTTTCTCTGCAATGTGTGAAGTCTTTCTTTGTGTAATAGGCTGTATTGGCAAGTGTCTCTACCTTTCAGTGTTTATCCAAAGTCAATCCAAGGCTGTGGTCCACGAGTCTAAGAACAAACCCTGTGTTTTATGTCCAAAACTAAAAACACCACTTTTAAGTATGCTAGGACGGGTCCGGAGCAGGTAGAAATAGGGACTTCTTCCCGAGTAGTGTACAACGCCGTGGCCACTCATAGAAGTTTGTGCCTAGAGGGCTTTCATGTTCGATAGACACGCATCCATCATAACCACTTTTTTGTTTTATTTATTTGTTTATTTGTTTATTTATGTATTTACGTATTTACGTATTGATTTTTGTGGTACCAGTGCTTGAATTCAGGCCGTACACCTTGCCCCGCTCCACCAGCCCTTTTCGTGTGAGGGTTTTAAAGGGTTGACTCTCCAGGGTCCCCGAAGCCCACACTGCCTAAATTACCTGTGATAGAAAGAAAGGCAGGGGCAGTGCCTGAGACCACAAGGACTTTTCCCCTTATCGCTTCCTGATTGCTTGCAAGTGCTGGCTGTCTACCACCACAAGGACACTTCTCTTTACCTCTCCCTGGCTGCGTACCCCGGAAAACCTCCTCACCCCTAGTCCCCGCCCCCCCCCCCCCCCGGCGAGGCTTGCATCCCAGGCTGTCCAGAGTGCAGGACGCCCCTCACCACGGCAAAATAAAGCGTGCTCTCGTCTGTAGAGGTCTCGGTCTCCTTTTCCTCGAGGCATCCTCTTTTCTAACATTTGGCTTTTTCTAACAGGTCTCATGGAACGACTTGCTTGGGCGGGCCTGGAAACGTGATCCACCTGAGTAGCTAAGGTTTCAGGCGTGAGCAAGCAGCACCCAGCAAGAACCAAGGTGTTGAGAGGTCTGGCATGAGGGACTCCATTTCAACTTGGAAGGCCTTTCACCCTCATCTCTAGAAACTGTTTGTCTCTGAGCTGTTTCCTCGGAGGGTTTTTGGATTGGTCGTTTTCATCTTTCGACGTGAGGATTAGTTTTTTTTCTCTAAGTGTCTTATGTGTGTGGGGGGGTCGAGCAACAAACAGGTCAGGTGGGAGTCAGTGTCAGCTGGACCCTTTGGCCAAATTTAAACAACAAACAGGCTTGGAAGGACTCCCTTTTTAGCTAGTGGCCTCTAAACCATGACAAAGAAAACAGAATCTAAAGCTGACTTGTGTGAGGGACATGTACCTGTCTGTTACAGTCTTTTTTCATTGTTTCTTTTTTTTTTGTTTGTTTAATGGGCTTGATTGTAAATGTCCCAGGAGGATCAGAAGTGCAATTCCAAATACGTAAAAGAGCCATGGTAAAAATTCTGACGGACAACTTAGCAACTAAGAGAAGAGTATGTCAGTACCATCAGCATTTGATCACAGCGTTTCTGTAAATTTTGTAGTTTAGAGGGCCCGACAGCCTTGGAAAATGCAGATATGCTTACTATCTAGGAACGAATGACAGCATGACAGCTCTCTAGAGGTTATCCACACATATCAGTGGTTATCCTGAGAGTAAAACCTCAGAGTGCCCATTCATTGAGGGGTCAGTGTCAGTGACCCCAAATAGCCTCATCACAGGCACATGTAGGCTCCTAACTGTATTAGAATCATGTAAGACAACAGTTGTTTCACCATAGGGATGAAGCCATCTAGAAGATTTTCTATAAACCAACTCTTAATGAATTTTCATTTCGTCATGATCGTCATCTCAGTGGCCGAAACCCTGAGAAAAATTAGAAGGGAACAGAAGTAAATACTTCTGAGGACAAAGTGTAGAGTTTAGGAAGCCTGAGGGTTGACAGGATAGGATTTCTTAGGACGTTGAGTAGGGATGGGAGGAGATGTTTTTTTCTTTCCCTTGTCTCCACGATTTCGGTGGTGAAAGGGGCCTCTGAGCTGGAAATGTTCCCGATTGAGCCCCGCAGCCCCAGGCCCAGAGTGTGGAGGAGGGCGCAGCGGGTCGGCTAAGGGCGCGGCTGCCGTTTTGCAGAGGGCTGGAGGGGCAGTGGGGCTTTGTGGACGAGGAGGACCGGAAAGGTCCCCAAGACGTCCGTCGGGAGCCACGCGCCCAAGGGTCGGCTCCCGCAGGCGAGGGAGGAGGGCGGCCAGAACTGTGCACCCCCCCCACACCCCCGCCTTAGCCAAGGCAGTGACACATCCCCAGAGGAACAAGAGCCCGAGAGCACTGAGCAATGTTCCCCTGAGAAAACTCGATCCTGGTCCGGGCACCGGGACACCTCGGGAAGAAAGCCAGCGAGTGGCCACCTGGGCGAGACCGGCTGCCCCAGCAGGCGTCCGGGGCCCCTGGCCGCTTGGCCAGAGGCCGCCAGCCCCCACCCCGCAGCCCCCACCCGCAGCCGTGCCAGGGGAGCAGTGTGGAGACGCAGGCCGCGCCCACCTCACGCTCTTGGGGCTCCAGGAGGCGGCAGCTGGCGTCTACGGCCATACCACCCTGAACGCGCCCGATCTCGTCTGATCTCGGAAGCTAAGCAGGGTCGGGCCTGGTTAGTACTTGGATGGGAGACCGCCTGGGAATACCGGGTGCTGTAGGCTTTTGCTCGTCCCTCCCTCGCTGCTCCTTTTGGCCTCCGGGACCTCACCGCCCCGACCCAGCGCCACCACCACCGGCGACCCCTTCCCCGCCACCCCGCCAGACCCACGCCTCCCACCTCACAGACACGCCCCCGAATCCTCTCCTCTCCCCTCCCCACACTCTCGTGGGGCGCGCGCCCGCTCACTGGGCACCAGCCGGGTGGGTCCCAGGCCACGTTGGGGACCGCTCCCCAACTGTCCTCAGAAAGCCAGCAGGAGTAGAAAACGTTCAGGCGGACGGTGAGGGAAGTGCGAAAGCCCTGAGAAAGCGGGTCTGCAGCCCAGCGGGCCCCAGACTGGGACGCGCCACACCCTGGCTCGCCACAAGGTGGTGCACTGGGCCCAGGGCAAGACGCCAGGGGACAGGGAGGCAGGCCACCTCAGTCGGGTGCTGCTCCGTCGCTCGACCCAACACAGGTCAGCGTGTGCATGACCTCTCCGTGGGGCCCCAACTCCCACGGCGGTGCCTGCAGTCACGGGGACAGCGGGCGCAGGGCCTGAGCTCACGGTGAGGGGAGTATGCTTAGAATGCAAAATTCAAACACACCCGGGAATACATTGGCAAGGAGAAGTCCCAGAAAGAGTTGCAACCCTGACATTGAGGGCGCGTTTCCTTTTGCTTGGTCCTGTACCCTGCTTGAGTGTGAGTGGTGATGAATTGCTGCCCGTTTCGGATCGTTTGGTGGCAATGTAGTTTGTACCTTTCTCTGCAATGTGTGAAGTCTTTCTTTGTGTAATAGGCTGTATTGGCAAGTGTCTCTACCTTTCAGTGTTTATCCAAAGTCAATCCAAGGCTGTGGTCCACGAGTCTAAGAACAAACCCTGTGTTTTATGTCCAAAACTAAAAACACCACTTTTAAGTATGCTAGGACGGGTCCGGAGCAGGTAGAAATAGGGACTTCTTCCCGAGTAGTGTACAACGCCGTGGCCACTCATAGAAGTTTGTGCCTAGAGGGCTTTCATGTTCGATAGACACGCATCCATCATAACCACTTTTTTGTTTTATTTATTTGTTTATTTGTTTATTTATGTATTTACGTATTTACGTATTGATTTTTGTGGTACCAGTGCTTGAATTCAGGCCGTACACCTTGCCCCGCTCCACCAGCCCTTTTCGTGTGAGGGTTTTAAAGGGTTGACTCTCCAGGGTCCCCGAAGCCCACACTGCCTAAATTACCTGTGATAGAAAGAAAGGCAGGGGCAGTGCCTGAGACCACAAGGACTTTTCCCCTTATCGCTTCCTGATTGCTTGCAAGTGCTGGCTGTCTACCACCACAAGGACACTTCTCTTTACCTCTCCCTGGCTGCGTACCCCGGAAAACCTCCTCACCCCTAGTCCCCGCCCGCCCCCCCCCCCGGCGAGGCTTGCATCCCAGGCTGTCCAGAGTGCAGGACGCCCCTCACCACGGCAAAATAAAGCGTGCTCTCGTCTGTAGAGGTCTCGGTCTCCTTTTCCTCGAGGCATCCTCTTTTCTAACATTTGGCTTTTTCTAACAGGTCTCATGGAACGACTTGCTTGGGCGGGCCTGGAAACGTGATCCACCTGAGTAGCTAAGGTTTCAGGCGTGAGCAAGCAGCACCCAGCAAGAACCAAGGTGTTGAGAGGTCTGGCATGAGGGACTCCATTTCAACTTGGAAGGCCTTTCACCCTCATCTCTAGAAACTGTTTGTCTCTGAGCTGTTTCCTCGGAGGGTTTTTGGATTGGTCGTTTTCATCTTTCGACGTGAGGATTAGTTTTTTTTCTCTAAGTGTCTTATGTGTGTGGGGGGGTCGAGCAACAAACAGGTCAGGTGGGAGTCAGTGTCAGCTGGACCCTTTGGCCAAATTTAAACAACAAACAGGCTTGGAAGGACTCCCTTTTTAGCTAGTGGCCTCTAAACCATGACAAAGAAAACAGAATCTAAAGCTGACTTGTGTGAGGGACATGTACCTGTCTGTTACAGTCTTTTTTCATTGTTTCTTTTTTTTTTGTTTGTTTAATGGGCTTGATTGTAAATGTCCCAGGAGGATCAGAAGTGCAATTCCAAATACGTAAAAGAGCCATGGTAAAAATTCTGACGGACAACTTAGCAACTAAGAGAAGAGTATGTCAGTACCATCAGCATTTGATCACAGCGTTTCTGTAAATTTTGTAGTTTAGAGGGCCCGACAGCCTTGGAAAATGCAGATATGCTTACTATCTAGGAACGAATGACAGCATGACAGCTCTCTAGAGGTTATCCACACATATCAGTGGTTATCCTGAGAGTAAAACCTCAGAGTGCCCATTCATTGAGGGGTCAGTGTCAGTGACCCCAAATAGCCTCATCACAGGCACATGTAGGCTCCTAACTGTATTAGAATCATGTAAGACAACAGTTGTTTCACCATAGGGATGAAGCCATCTAGAAGATTTTCTATAAACCAACTCTTAATGAATTTTCATTTCGTCATGATCGTCATCTCAGTGGCCGAAACCCTGAGAAAAATTAGAAGGGAACAGAAGTAAATACTTCTGAGGACAAAGTGTAGAGTTTAGGAAGCCTGAGGGTTGACAGGATAGGATTTCTTAGGACGTTGAGTAGGGATGGGAGGAGATGTTTTTTTCTTTCCCTTGTCTCCACGATTTCGGTGGTGAAAGGGGCCTCTGAGCTGGAAATGTTCCCGATTGAGCCCCGCAGCCCCAGGCCCAGAGTGTGGAGGAGGGCGCAGCGGGTCGGCTAAGGGCGCGGCTGCCGTTTTGCAGAGGGCTGGAGGGGCAGTGGGGCTTTGTGGACGAGGAGGACCGGAAAGGTCCCCAAGACGTCCGTCGGGAGCCACGCGCCCAAGGGTCGGCTCCCGCAGGCGAGGGAGGAGGGCGGCCAGAACTGTGCACCCCCCCCACACCCCCGCCTTAGCCAAGGCAGTGACACATCCCCAGAGGAACAAGAGCCCGAGAGCACTGAGCAATGTTCCCCTGAGAAAACTCGATCCTGGTCCGGGCACCGGGACACCTCGGGAAGAAAGCCAGCGAGTGGCCACCTGGGCGAGACCGGCTGCCCCAGCAGGCGTCCGGGGCCCCTGGCCGCTTGGCCAGAGGCCGCCAGCCCCCACCCCGCAGCCCCCACCCGCAGCCGTGCCAGGGGAGCAGTGTGGAGACGCAGGCCGCGCCCACCTCACGCTCTTGGGGCTCCAGGAGGCGGCAGCTGGCGTCTACGGCCATACCACCCTGAACGCGCCCGATCTCGTCTGATCTCGGAAGCTAAGCAGGGTCGGGCCTGGTTAGTACTTGGATGGGAGACCGCCTGGGAATACCGGGTGCTGTAGGCTTTTGCTCGTCCCTCCCTCGCTGCTCCTTTTGGCCTCCGGGACCTCACCGCCCCGACCCAGCGCCACCACCACCGGCGACCCCTTCCCCGCCACCCCGCCAGACCCACGCCTCCCACCTCACAGACACGCCCCCGAATCCTCTCCTCTCCCCTCCCCACACTCTCGTGGGGCGCGCGCCCGCTCACTGGGCACCAGCCGGGTGGGTCCCAGGCCACGTTGGGGACCGCTCCCCAACTGTCCTCAGAAAGCCAGCAGGAGTAGAAAACGTTCAGGCGGACGGTGAGGGAAGTGCGAAAGCCCTGAGAAAGCGGGTCTGCAGCCCAGCGGGCCCCAGACTGGGACGCGCCACACCCTGGCTCGCCACAAGGTGGTGCACTGGGCCCAGGGCAAGACGCCAGGGGACAGGGAGGCAGGCCACCTCAGTCGGGTGCTGCTCCGTCGCTCGACCCAACACAGGTCAGCGTGTGCATGACCTCTCCGTGGGGCCCCAACTCCCACGGCGGTGCCTGCAGTCACGGGGACAGCGGGCGCAGGGCCTGAGCTCACGGTGAGGGGAGTATGCTTAGAATGCAAAATTCAAACACACCCGGGAATACATTGGCAAGGAGAAGTCCCAGAAAGAGTTGCAACCCTGACATTGAGGGCGCGTTTCCTTTTGCTTGGTCCTGTACCCTGCTTGAGTGTGAGTGGTGATGAATTGCTGCCCGTTTCGGATCGTTTGGTGGCAATGTAGTTTGTACCTTTCTCTGCAATGTGTGAAGTCTTTCTTTGTGTAATAGGCTGTATTGGCAAGTGTCTCTACCTTTCAGTGTTTATCCAAAGTCAATCCAAGGCTGTGGTCCACGAGTCTAAGAACAAACCCTGTGTTTTATGTCCAAAACTAAAAACACCACTTTTAAGTATGCTAGGACGGGTCCGGAGCAGGTAGAAATAGGGACTTCTTCCCGAGTAGTGTACAACGCCGTGGCCACTCATAGAAGTTTGTGCCTAGAGGGCTTTCATGTTCGATAGACACGCATCCATCATAACCACTTTTTTGTTTTATTTATTTGTTTATTTGTTTATTTATGTATTTACGTATTTACGTATTGATTTTTGTGGTACCAGTGCTTGAATTCAGGCCGTACACCTTGCCCCGCTCCACCAGCCCTTTTCGTGTGAGGGTTTTAAAGGGTTGACTCTCCAGGGTCCCCGAAGCCCACACTGCCTAAATTACCTGTGATAGAAAGAAAGGCAGGGGCAGTGCCTGAGACCACAAGGACTTTTCCCCTTATCGCTTCCTGATTGCTTGCAAGTGCTGGCTGTCTACCACCACAAGGACACTTCTCTTTACCTCTCCCTGGCTGCGTACCCCGGAAAACCTCCTCACCCCTAGTCCCCGCCCGCCCCCCCCCCCCCGGCGAGGCTTGCATCCCAGGCTGTCCAGAGTGCAGGACGCCCCTCACCACGGCAAAATAAAGCGTGCTCTCGTCTGTAGAGGTCTCGGTCTCCTTTTCCTCGAGGCATCCTCTTTTCTAACATTTGGCTTTTTCTAACAGGTCTCATGGAACGACTTGCTTGGGCGGGCCTGGAAACGTGATCCACCTGAGTAGCTAAGGTTTCAGGCGTGAGCAAGCAGCACCCAGCAAGAACCAAGGTGTTGAGAGGTCTGGCATGAGGGACTCCATTTCAACTTGGAAGGCCTTTCACCCTCATCTCTAGAAACTGTTTGTCTCTGAGCTGTTTCCTCGGAGGGTTTTTGGATTGGTCGTTTTCATCTTTCGACGTGAGGATTAGTTTTTTTCTCTAAGTGTCTTATGTGTGTGGGGGGGTCGAGCAACAAACAGGTCAGGTGGGAGTCAGTGTCAGCTGGACCCTTTGGCCAAATTTAAACAACAAACAGGCTTGGAAGGACTCCCTTTTTAGCTAGTGGCCTCTAAACCATGACAAAGAAAACAGAATCTAAAGCTGACTTGTGTGAGGGACATGTACCTGTCTGTTACAGTCTTTTTTCATTGTTTCTTTTTTTTTTGTTTGTTTAATGGGCTTGATTGTAAATGTCCCAGGAGGATCAGAAGTGCAATTCCAAATACGTAAAAGAGCCATGGTAAAAATTCTGACGGACAACTTAGCAACTAAGAGAAGAGTATGTCAGTACCATCAGCATTTGATCACAGCGTTTCTGTAAATTTTGTAGTTTAGAGGGCCCGACAGCCTTGGAAAATGCAGATATGCTTACTATCTAGGAACGAATGACAGCATGACAGCTCTCTAGAGGTTATCCACACATATCAGTGGTTATCCTGAGAGTAAAACCTCAGAGTGCCCATTCATTGAGGGGTCAGTGTCAGTGACCCCAAATAGCCTCATCACAGGCACATGTAGGCTCCTAACTGTATTAGAATCATGTAAGACAACAGTTGTTTCACCATAGGGATGAAGCCATCTAGAAGATTTTCTATAAACCAACTCTTAATGAATTTTCATTTCGTCATGATCGTCATCTCAGTGGCCGAAACCCTGAGAAAAATTAGAAGGGAACAGAAGTAAATACTTCTGAGGACAAAGTGTAGAGTTTAGGAAGCCTGAGGGTTGACAGGATAGGATTTCTTAGGACGTTGAGTAGGGATGGGAGGAGATGTTTTTTTCTTTCCCTTGTCTCCACGATTTCGGTGGTGAAAGGGGCCTCTGAGCTGGAAATGTTCCCGATTGAGCCCCGCAGCCCCAGGCCCAGAGTGTGGAGGAGGGCGCAGCGGGTCGGCTAAGGGCGCGGCTGCCGTTTTGCAGAGGGCTGGAGGGGCAGTGGGGCTTTGTGGACGAGGAGGACCGGAAAGGTCCCCAAGACGTCCGTCGGGAGCCACGCGCCCAAGGGTCGGCTCCCGCAGGCGAGGGAGGAGGGCGGCCAGAACTGTGCACCCCCCCCACACCCCCGCCTTAGCCAAGGCAGTGACACATCCCCAGAGGAACAAGAGCCCGAGAGCACTGAGCAATGTTCCCCTGAGAAAACTCGATCCTGGTCCGGGCACCGGGACACCTCGGGAAGAAAGCCAGCGAGTGGCCACCTGGGCGAGACCGGCTGCCCCAGCAGGCGTCCGGGGCCCCTGGCTGCTTGGCCAGAGGCCGCCAGCCCCCACCCCGCAGCCCCCACCCGCAGCCGTGCCAGGGGAGCAGTGTGGAGACGCAGGCCGCGCCCACCTCACGCTCTTGGGGCTCCAGGAGGCGGCAGCTGGCGTCTACGGCCATACCACCCTGAACGCGCCCGATCTCGTCTGATCTCGGAAGCTAAGCAGGGTCGGGCCTGGTTAGTACTTGGATGGGAGACCGCCTGGGAATACCGGGTGCTGTAGGCTTTTGCTCGTCCCTCCCTCGCTGCTCCTTTTGGCCTCCGGGACCTCACCGCCCCGACCCAGCGCCACCACCACCGGCGACCCCTTCCCCGCCACCCCGCCAGACCCACGCCTCCCACCTCACAGACACGCCCCCGAATCCTCTCCTCTCCCCTCCCCACACTCTCGTGGGGCGCGCGCCCGCTCACTGGGCACCAGCCGGGTGGGTCCCAGGCCACGTTGGGGACCGCTCCCCAACTGTCCTCAGAAAGCCAGCAGGAGTAGAAAACGTTCAGGCGGACGGTGAGGGAAGTGCGAAAGCCCTGAGAAAGCGGGTCTGCAGCCCAGCGGGCCCCAGACTGGGACGCGCCACACCCTGGCTCGCCACAAGGTGGTGCACTGGGCCCAGGGCAAGACGCCAGGGGACAGGGAGGCAGGCCACCTCAGTCGGGTGCTGCTCCGTCGCTCGACCCAACACAGGTCAGCGTGTGCATGACCTCTCCGTGGGGCCCCAACTCCCACGGCGGTGCCTGCAGTCACGGGGACAGCGGGCGCAGGGCCTGAGCTCACGGTGAGGGGAGTATGCTTAGAATGCAAAATTCAAACACACCCGGGAATACATTGGCAAGGAGAAGTCCCAGAAAGAGTTGCAACCCTGACATTGAGGGCGCGTTTCCTTTTGCTTGGTCCTGTACCCTGCTTGAGTGTGAGTGGTGATGAATTGCTGCCCGTTTCGGATCGTTTGGTGGCAATGTAGTTTGTACCTTTCTCTGCAATGTGTGAAGTCTTTCTTTGTGTAATAGGCTGTATTGGCAAGTGTCTCTACCTTTCAGTGTTTATCCAAAGTCAATCCAAGGCTGTGGTCCACGAGTCTAAGAACAAACCCTGTGTTTTATGTCCAAAACTAAAAACACCACTTTTAAGTATTCTAGGACGGGTCCGGAGCAGGTAGAAATAGGGACTTCTTCCCGAGTAGTGTACAACGCCGTGGCCACTCATAGAAGTTTGTGCCTAGAGGGCTTTCATGTTCGATAGACACGCATCCATCATAACCACTTTTTTGTTTTATTTATTTGTTTATTTGTTTATTTATGTATTTACGTATTTACGTATTGATTTTTGTGGTACCAGTGCTTGAATTCAGGCCGTACACCTTGCCCCGCTCCACCAGCCCTTTTCGTGTGAGGGTTTTAAAGGGTTGACTCTCCAGGGTCCCCGAAGCCCACACTGCCTAAATTACCTGTGATAGAAAGAAAGGCAGGGGCAGTGCCTGAGACCACAAGGACTTTTCCCCTTATCGCTTCCTGATTGCTTGCAAGTGCTGGCTGTCTACCACCACAAGGACACTTCTCTTTACCTCTCCCTGGCTGCGTACCCCGGAAAACCTCCTCACCCCTAGTCCCCGCCCGCCCCCCCCCCCCGGCGAGGCTTGCATCCCAGGCTGTCCAGAGTGCAGGACGCCCCTCACCACGGCAAAATAAAGCGTGCTCTCGTCTGTAGAGGTCTCGGTCTCCTTTTCCTCGAGGCATCCTCTTTTCTAACATTTGGCTTTTTCTAACAGGTCTCATGGAACGACTTGCTTGGGCGGGCCTGGAAACGTGATCCACCTGAGTAGCTAAGGTTTCAGGCGTGAGCAAGCAGCACCCAGCAAGAACCAAGGTGTTGAGAGGTCTGGCATGAGGGACTCCATTTCAACTTGGAAGGCCTTTCACCCTCATCTCTAGAAACTGTTTGTCTCTGAGCTGTTTCCTCGGAGGGTTTTTGGATTGGTCGTTTTCATCTTTCGACGTGAGGATTAGTTTTTTTCTCTAAGTGTCTTATGTGTGTGGGGGGGTCGAGCAACAAACAGGTCAGGTGGGAGTCAGTGTCAGCTGGACCCTTTGGCCAAATTTAAACAACAAACAGGCTTGGAAGGACTCCCTTTTTAGCTAGTGGCCTCTAAACCATGACAAAGAAAACAGAATCTAAAGCTGACTTGTGTGAGGGACATGTACCTGTCTGTTACAGTCTTTTTTCATTGTTTCTTTTTTTTTTGTTTGTTTAATGGGCTTGATTGTAAATGTCCCAGGAGGATCAGAAGTGCAATTCCAAATACGTAAAAGAGCCATGGTAAAAATTCTGACGGACAACTTAGCAACTAAGAGAAGAGTATGTCAGTACCATCAGCATTTGATCACAGCGTTTCTGTAAATTTTGTAGTTTAGAGGGCCCGACAGCCTTGGAAAATGCAGATATGCTTACTATCTAGGAACGAATGACAGCATGACAGCTCTCTAGAGGTTATCCACACATATCAGTGGTTATCCTGAGAGTAAAACCTCAGAGTGCCCATTCATTGAGGGGTCAGTGTCAGTGACCCCAAATAGCCTCATCACAGGCACATGTAGGCTCCTAACTGTATTAGAATCATGTAAGACAACAGTTGTTTCACCATAGGGATGAAGCCATCTAGAAGATTTTCTATAAACCAACTCTTAATGAATTTTCATTTCGTCATGATCGTCATCTCAGTGGCCGAAACCCTGAGAAAAATTAGAAGGGAACAGAAGTAAATACTTCTGAGGACAAAGTGTAGAGTTTAGGAAGCCTGAGGGTTGACAGGATAGGATTTCTTAGGACGTTGAGTAGGGATGGGAGGAGATGTTTTTTTCTTTCCCTTGTCTCCACGATTTCGGTGGTGAAAGGGGCCTCTGAGCTGGAAATGTTCCCGATTGAGCCCCGCAGCCCCAGGCCCAGAGTGTGGAGGAGGGCGCAGCGGGTCGGCTAAGGGCGCGGCTGCCGTTTTGCAGAGGGCTGGAGGGGCAGTGGGGCTTTGTGGACGAGGAGGACCGGAAAGGTCCCCAAGACGTCCGTCGGGAGCCACGCGCCCAAGGGTCGGCTCCCGCAGGCGAGGGAGGAGGGCGGCCAGAACTGTGCACCCCCCCCACACCCCCGCCTTAGCCAAGGCAGTGACACATCCCCAGAGGAACAAGAGCCCGAGAGCACTGAGCAATGTTCCCCTGAGAAAACTCGATCCTGGTCCGGGCACCGGGACACCTCGGGAAGAAAGCCAGCGAGTGGCCACCTGGGCGAGACCGGCTGCCCCAGCAGGCGTCCGGGGCCCCTGGCTGCTTGGCCAGAGGCCGCCAGCCCCCACCCCGCAGCCCCCACCCGCAGCCGTGCCAGGGGAGCAGTGTGGAGACGCAGGCCGCGCCCACCTCACGCTCTTGGGGCTCCAGGAGGCGGCAGCTGGCGTCTACGGCCATACCACCCTGAACGCGCCCGATCTCGTCTGATCTCGGAAGCTAAGCAGGGTCGGGCCTGGTTAGTACTTGGATGGGAGACCGCCTGGGAATACCGGGTGCTGTAGGCTTTTGCTCGTCCCTCCCTCGCTGCTCCTTTTGGCCTCCGGGACCTCACCGCCCCGACCCAGCGCCACCACCACCGGCGACCCCTTCCCCGCCACCCCGCCAGACCCACGCCTCCCACCTCACAGACACGCCCCCGAATCCTCTCCTCTCCCCTCCCCACACTCTCGTGGGGCGCGCGCCCGCTCACTGGGCACCAGCCGGGTGGGTCCCAGGCCACGTTGGGGACCGCTCCCCAACTGTCCTCAGAAAGCCAGCAGGAGTAGAAAACGTTCAGGCGGACGGTGAGGGAAGTGCGAAAGCCCTGAGAAAGCGGGTCTGCAGCCCAGCGGGCCCCAGACTGGGACGCGCCACACCCTGGCTCGCCACAAGGTGGTGCACTGGGCCCAGGGCAAGACGCCAGGGGACAGGGAGGCAGGCCACCTCAGTCGGGTGCTGCTCCGTCGCTCGACCCAACACAGGTCAGCGTGTGCATGACCTCTCCGTGGGGCCCCAACTCCCACGGCGGTGCCTGCAGTCACGGGGACAGCGGGCGCAGGGCCTGAGCTCACGGTGAGGGGAGTATGCTTAGAATGCAAAATTCAAACACACCCGGGAATACATTGGCAAGGAGAAGTCCCAGAAAGAGTTGCAACCCTGACATTGAGGGCGCGTTTCCTTTTGCTTGGTCCTGTACCCTGCTTGAGTGTGAGTGGTGATGAATTGCTGCCCGTTTCGGATCGTTTGGTGGCAATGTAGTTTGTACCTTTCTCTGCAATGTGTGAAGTCTTTCTTTGTGTAATAGGCTGTATTGGCAAGTGTCTCTACCTTTCAGTGTTTATCCAAAGTCAATCCAAGGCTGTGGTCCACGAGTCTAAGAACAAACCCTGTGTTTTATGTCCAAAACTAAAAACACCACTTTTAAGTATGCTAGGACGGGTCCGGAGCAGGTAGAAATAGGGACTTCTTCCCGAGTAGTGTACAACGCCGTGGCCACTCATAGAAGTTTGTGCCTAGAGGGCTTTCATGTTCGATAGACACGCATCCATCATAACCACTTTTTTGTTTTATTTATTTGTTTATTTGTTTATTTATGTATTTACGTATTTACGTATTGATTTTTGTGGTACCAGTGCTTGAATTCAGGCCGTACACCTTGCCCCGCTCCACCAGCCCTTTTCGTGTGAGGGTTTTAAAGGGTTGACTCTCCAGGGTCCCCGAAGCCCACACTGCCTAAATTACCTGTGATAGAAAGAAAGGCAGGGGCAGTGCCTGAGACCACAAGGACTTTTCCCCTTATCGCTTCCTGATTGCTTGCAAGTGCTGGCTGTCTACCACCACAAGGACACTTCTCTTTACCTCTCCCTGGCTGCGTACCCCGGAAAACCTCCTCACCCCTAGTCCCCGCCCCCCCCCCCCCCCCGGCGAGGCTTGCATCCCAGGCTGTCCAGAGTGCAGGACGCCCCTCACCACGGCAAAATAAAGCGTGCTCTCGTCTGTAGAGGTCTCGGTCTCCTTTTCCTCGAGGCATCCTCTTTTCTAACATTTGGCTTTTTCTAACAGGTCTCATGGAACGACTTGCTTGGGCGGGCCTGGAAACGTGATCCACCTGAGTAGCTAAGGTTTCAGGCGTGAGCAAGCAGCACCCAGCAAGAACCAAGGTGTTGAGAGGTCTGGCATGAGGGACTCCATTTCAACTTGGAAGGCCTTTCACCCTCATCTCTAGAAACTGTTTGTCTCTGAGCTGTTTCCTCGGAGGGTTTTTGGATTGGTCGTTTTCATCTTTTGACGTGAGGATTAGTTTTTTTTCTCTAAGTGTCTTATGTGTGTGGGGGGGTCGAGCAACAAACAGGTCAGGTGGGAGTCAGTGTCAGCTGGACCCTTTGGCCAAATTTAAACAACAAACAGGCTTGGAAGGACTCCCTTTTTAGCTAGTGGCCTCTAAACCATGACAAAGAAAACAGAATCTAAAGCTGACTTGTGTGAGGGACATGTACCTGTCTGTTACAGTCTTTTTTCATTGTTTCTTTTTTTTTTGTTTGTTTAATGGGCTTGATTGTAAATGTCCCAGGAGGATCAGAAGTGCAATTCCAAATACGTAAAAGAGCCATGGTAAAAATTCTGACGGACAACTTAGCAACTAAGAGAAGAGTATGTCAGTACCATCAGCATTTGATCACAGCGTTTCTGTAAATTTTGTAGTTTAGAGGGCCCGACAGCCTTGGAAAATGCAGATATGCTTACTATCTAGGAACGAATGACAGCATGACAGCTCTCTAGAGGTTATCCACACATATCAGTGGTTATCCTGAGAGTAAAACCTCAGAGTGCCCATTCATTGAGGGGTCAGTGTCAGTGACCCCAAATAGCCTCATCACAGGCACATGTAGGCTCCTAACTGTATTAGAATCATGTAAGACAACAGTTGTTTCACCATAGGGATGAAGCCATCTAGAAGATTTTCTATAAACCAACTCTTAATGAATTTTCATTTCGTCATGATCGTCATCTCAGTGGCCGAAACCCTGAGAAAAATTAGAAGGGAACAGAAGTAAATACTTCTGAGGACAAAGTGTAGAGTTTAGGAAGCCTGAGGGTTGACAATATAGGATTTCTTAGGACGTTGAGTAGGGATGGGAGGAGATGTTTTTTTCTTTCCCTTGTCTCCACGATTTCGGTGGTGAAAGGGGCCTCTGAGCTGGAAATGTTCCCGATTGAGCCCCGCAGCCCCAGGCCCAGAGTGTGGAGGAGGGCGCAGCGGGTCGGCTAAGGGCGCGGCTGCCGTTTTGCAGAGGGCTGGAGGGGCAGTGGGGCTTTGTGGACGAGGAGGACCGGAAAGGTCCCCAAGACGTCCGTCGGGAGCCACGCGCCCAAGGGTCGGCTCCCGCAGGCGAGGGAGGAGGGCGGCCAGAACTGTGCACCCCCCCCACACCCCCGCCTTAGCCAAGGCAGTGACACATCCCCAGAGGAACAAGAGCCCGAGAGCACTGAGCAATGTTCCCCTGAGAAAACTCGATCCTGGTCCTGGCACCGGGACACCTCGGGAAGAAAGCCAGCGAGTGGCCACCTGGGCGAGACCGGCTGCCCCAGCAGGCGTCCGGGGCCCCTGGCCGCTTGGCCAGAGGCCGCCAGCCCCCACCCCGCAGCCCCCACCCGCAGCCGTGCCAGGGGAGCAGTGTGGAGACGCAGGCCGCGCCCACCTCACGCTCTTGGGGCTCCAGGAGGCGGCAGCTGGCGTCTACGGCCATACCACCCTGAACGCGCCCGATCTCGTCTGATCTCGGAAGCTAAGCAGGGTCGGGCCTGGTTAGTACTTGGATGGGAGACCGCCTGGGAATACCGGGTGCTGTAGGCTTTTGCTCGTCCCTCCCTCGCTGCTCCTTTTGGCCTCCGGGACCTCACCGCCCCGACCCAGCGCCACCACCACCGGCGACCCCTTCCCCGCCACCCCGCCAGACCCACGCCTCCCACCTCACAGACACGCCCCCGAATCCTCTCCTCTCCCCTCCCCACACTCTCGTGGGGCGCGCGCCCGCTCACTGGGCACCAGCCGGGTGGGTCCCAGGCCACGTTGGGGACCGCTCCCCAACTGTCCTCAGAAAGCCAGCAGGAGTAGAAAACGTTCAGGCGGACGGTGAGGGAAGTGCGAAAGCCCTGAGAAAGCGGGTCTGCAGCCCAGCGGGCCCCAGACTGGGACGCGCCACACCCTGGCTCGCCACAAGGTGGTGCACTGGGCCCAGGGCAAGACGCCAGGGGACAGGGAGGCAGGCCACCTCAGTCGGGTGCTGCTCCGTCGCTCGACCCAACACAGGTCAGCGTGTGCATGACCTCTCCGTGGGGCCCCAACTCCCACGGCGGTGCCTGCAGTCACGGGGACAGCGGGCGCAGGGCCTGAGCTCACGGTGAGGGGAGTATGCTTAGAATGCAAAATTCAAACACACCCGGGAATACATTGGCAAGGAGAAGTCCCAGAAAGAGTTGCAACCCTGACATTGAGGGCGCGTTTCCTTTTGCTTGGTCCTGTACCCTGCTTGAGTGTGAGTGGTGATGAATTGCTGCCCGTTTCGGATCGTTTGGTGGCAATGTAGTTTGTACCTTTCTCTGCAATGTGTGAAGTCTTTCTTTGTGTAATAGGCTGTATTGGCAAGTGTCTCTACCTTTCAGTGTTTATCCAAAGTCAATCCAAGGCTGTGGTCCACGAGTCTAAGAACAAACCCTGTGTTTTATGTCCAAAACTAAAAACACCACTTTTAAGTATGCTAGGACGGGTCCGGAGCAGGTAGAAATAGGGACTTCTTCCCGAGTAGTGTACAACGCCGTGGCCACTCATAGAAGTTTGTGCCTAGAGGGCTTTCATGTTCGATAGACACGCATCCATCATAACCACTTTTTTGTTTTATTTATTTGTTTATTTGTTTATTTATGTATTTACGTATTTACGTATTGATTTTTGTGGTACCAGTGCTTGAATTCAGGCCGTACACCTTGCCCCGCTCCACCAGCCCTTTTCGTGTGAGGGTTTTAAAGGGTTGACTCTCCAGGGTCCCCGAAGCCCACACTGCCTAAATTACCTGTGATAGAAAGAAAGGCAGGGGCAGTGCCTGAGACCACAAGGACTTTTCCCCTTATCGCTTCCTGATTGCTTGCAAGTGCTGGCTGTCTACCACCACAAGGACACTTCTCTTTACCTCTCCCTGGCTGCGTACCCCGGAAAACCTCCTCACCCCTAGTCCCCCCCCCCCCCCCCGGCGAGGCTTGCATCCCAGGCTGTCCAGAGTGCAGGACGCCCCTCACCACGGCAAAATAAAGCGTGCTCTCGTCTGTAGAGGTCTCGGTCTCCTTTTCCTCGAGGCATCCTCTTTTCTAACATTTGGCTTTTTCTAACAGGTCTCATGGAACGACTTGCTTGGGCGGGCCTGGAAACGTGATCCACCTGAGTAGCTAAGGTTTCAGGCGTGAGCAAGCAGCACCCAGCAAGAACCAAGGTGTTGAGAGGTCTGGCATGAGGGACTCCATTTCAACTTGGAAGGCCTTTCACCCTCATCTCTAGAAACTGTTTGTCTCTGAGCTGTTTCCTCGGAGGGTTTTTGGATTGGTCGTTTTCATCTTTCGACGTGAGGATTAGTTTTTTTTCTCTAAGTGTCTTATGTGTGTGGGGGGGTCGAGCAACAAACAGGTCAGGTGGGAGTCAGTGTCAGCTGGACCCTTTGGCCAAATTTAAACAACAAACAGGCTTGGAAGGACTCCCTTTTTAGCTAGTGGCCTCTAAACCATGACAAAGAAAACAGAATCTAAAGCTGACTTGTGTGAGGGACATGTACCTGTCTGTTACAGTCTTTTTTCATTGTTTCTTTTTTGTTTGTTTGTTTAATGGGCTTGATTGTAAATGTCCCAGGAGGATCAGAAGTGCAATTCCAAATACGTAAAAGAGCCATGGTAAAAATTCTGACGGACAACTTAGCAACTAAGAGAAGAGTATGTCAGTACCATCAGCATTTGATCACAGCGTTTCTGTAAATTTTGTAGTTTAGAGGGCCCGACAGCCTTGGAAAATGCAGATATGCTTACTATCTAGGAACGAATGACAGCATGACAGCTCTCTAGAGGTTATCCACACATATCAGTGGTTATCCTGAGAGTAAAACCTCAGAGTGCCCATTCATTGAGGGGTCAGTGTCAGTGACCCCAAATAGCCTCATCACAGGCACATGTAGGCTCCTAACTGTATTAGAATCATGTAAGACAACAGTTGTTTCACCATAGGGATGAAGCCATCTAGAAGATTTTCTATAAACCAACTCTTAATGAATTTTCATTTCGTCATGATCGTCATCTCAGTGGCCGAAACCCTGAGAAAAATTAGAAGGGAACAGAAGTAAATACTTCTGAGGACAAAGTGTAGAGTTTAGGAAGCCTGAGGGTTGACAGGATAGGATTTCTTAGGACGTTGAGTAGGGATGGGAGGAGATGTTTTTTTCTTTCCCTTGTCTCCACGATTTCGGTGGTGAAAGGGGCCTCTGAGCTGGAAATGTTCCCGATTGAGCCCCGCAGCCCCAGGCCCAGAGTGTGGAGGAGGGCGCAGCGGGTCGGCTAAGGGCGCGGCTGCCGTTTTGCAGAGGGCTGGAGGGGCAGTGGGGCTTTGTGGACGAGGAGGACCGGAAAGGTCCCCAAGACGTCCGTCGGGAGCCACGCGCCCAAGGATCGGCTCCCGCAGGCGAGGGAGGAGGGCGGCCAGAACTGTGCACCCCCCCCACACCCCCGCCTTAGCCAAGGCAGTGACACATCCCCAGAGGAACAAGAGCCCGAGAGCACTGAGCAATGTTCCCCTGAGAAAACTCGATCCTGGTCCTGGCACCGGGACACCTCGGGAAGAAAGCCAGCGAGTGGCCACCTGGGCGAGACCGGCTGCCCCAGCAGGCGTCCGGGGCCCCTGGCCGCTTGGCCAGAGGCCGCCAGCCCCCACCCCGCAGCCCCCACCCGCAGCCGTGCCAGGGGAGCAGTGTGGAGACGCAGGCCGCGCCCACCTCACGCTCTTGGGGCTCCAGGAGGCGGCAGCTGGCGTCTACGGCCATACCACCCTGAACGCGCCCGATCTCGTCTGATCTCGGAAGCTAAGCAGGGTCGGGCCTGGTTAGTACTTGGATGGGAGACCGCCTGGGAATACCGGGTGCTGTAGGCTTTTGCTCGTCCCTCCCTCGCTGCTCCTTTTGGCCTCCGGGACCTCACCGCCCCGACCCAGCGCCACCACCACCGGCGACCCCTTCCCCGCCACCCCGCCAGACCCACGCCTCCCACCTCACAGACACGCCCCCGAATCCTCTCCTCTCCCCTCCCCACACTCTCGTGGGGCGCGCGCCCGCTCACTGGGCACCAGCCGGGTGGGTCCCAGGCCACGTTGGGGACCGCTCCCCAACTGTCCTCAGAAAGCCAGCAGGAGTAGAAAACGTTCAGGCGGACGGTGAGGGAAGTGCGAAAGCCCTGAGAAAGCGGGTCTGCAGCCCAGCGGGCCCCAGACTGGGACGCGCCACACCCTGGCTCGCCACAAGGTGGTGCACTGGGCCCAGGGCAAGACGCCAGGGGACAGGGAGGCAGGCCACCTCAGTCGGGTGCTGCTCCGTCGCTCGACCCAACACAGGTCAGCGTGTGCATGACCTCTCCGTGGGGCCCCAACTCCCACGGCGGTGCCTGCAGTCACGGGGACAGCGGGCGCAGGGCCTGAGCTCACGGTGAGGGGAGTATGCTTAGAATGCAAAATTCAAACACACCCGGGAATACATTGGCAAGGAGAAGTCCCAGAAAGAGTTGCAACCCTGACATTGAGGGCGCGTTTCCTTTTGCTTGGTCCTGTACCCTGCTTGAGTGTGAGTGGTGATGAATTGCTGCCCGTTTCGGATCGTTTGGTGGCAATGTAGTTTGTACCTTTCTCTGCAATGTGTGAAGTCTTTCTTTGTGTAATAGGCTGTATTGGCAAGTGTCTCTACCTTTCAGTGTTTATCCAAAGTCAATCCAAGGCTGTGGTCCACGAGTCTAAGAACAAACCCTGTGTTTTATGTCCAAAACTAAAAACACCACTTTTAAGTATGCTAGGACGGGTCCGGAGCAGGTAGAAATAGGGACTTCTTCCCGAGTAGTGTACAACGCCGTGGCCACTCATAGAAGTTTGTGCCTAGAGGGCTTTCATGTTCGATAGACACGCATCCATCATAACCACTTTTTTGTTTTATTTATTTGTTTATTTGTTTATTTATGTATTTACGTATTTACGTATTGATTTTTGTGGTACCAGTGCTTGAATTCAGGCCGTACACCTTGCCCCGCTCCACCAGCCCTTTTCGTGTGAGGGTTTTAAAGGGTTGACTCTCCAGGGTCCCCGAAGCCCACACTGCCTAAATTACCTGTGATAGAAAGAAAGGCAGGGGCAGTGCCTGAGACCACAAGGACTTTTCCCCTTATCGCTTCCTGATTGCTTGCAAGTGCTGGCTGTCTACCACCACAAGGACACTTCTCTTTACCTCTCCCTGGCTGCGTACCCCGGAAAACCTCCTCACCCCTAGTCCCCGCCCCCCCCCCCCCCGGCGAGGCTTGCATCCCAGGCTGTCCAGAGTGCAGGACGCCCCTCACCACGGCAAAATAAAGCGTGCTCTCGTCTGTAGAGGTCTCGGTCTCCTTTTCCTCGAGGCATCCTCTTTTCTAACATTTGGCTTTTTCTAACAGGTCTCATGGAACGACTTGCTTGGGCGGGCCTGGAAACGTGATCCACCTGAGTAGCTAAGGTTTCAGGCGTGAGCAAGCAGCACCCAGCAAGAACCAAGGTGTTGAGAGGTCTGGCATGAGGGACTCCATTTCAACTTGGAAGGCCTTTCACCCTCATCTCTAGAAACTGTTTGTCTCTGAGCTGTTTCCTCGGAGGGTTTTTGGATTGGTCGTTTTCATCTTTCGACGTGAGGATTAGTTTTTTTTCTCTAAGTGTCTTATGTGTGTGGGGGGGTCGAGCAACAAACAGGTCAGGTGGGAGTCAGTGTCAGCTGGACCCTTTGGCCAAATTTAAACAACAAACAGGCTTGGAAGGACTCCCTTTTTAGCTAGTGGCCTCTAAACCATGACAAAGAAAACAGAATCTAAAGCTGACTTGTGTGAGGGACATGTACCTGTCTGTTACAGTCTTTTTTCATTGTTTCTTTTTTTTTTGTTTGTTTAATGGGCTTGATTGTAAATGTCCCAGGAGGATCAGAAGTGCAATTCCAAATACGTAAAAGAGCCATGGTAAAAATTCTGACGGACAACTTAGCAACTAAGAGAAGAGTATGTCAGTACCATCAGCATTTGATCACAGCGTTTCTGTAAATTTTGTAGTTTAGAGGGCCCGACAGCCTTGGAAAATGCAGATATGCTTACTATCTAGGAACGAATGACAGCATGACAGCTCTCTAGAGGTTATCCACACATATCAGTGGTTATCCTGAGAGTAAAACCTCAGAGTGCCCATTCATTGAGGGGTCAGTGTCAGTGACCCCAAATAGCCTCATCACAGGCACATGTAGGCTCCTAACTGTATTAGAATCATGTAAGACAACAGTTGTTTCACCATAGGGATGAAGCCATCTAGAAGATTTTCTATAAACCAACTCTTAATGAATTTTCATTTCGTCATGATCGTCATCTCAGTGGCCGAAACCCTGAGAAAAATTAGAAGGGAACAGAAGTAAATACTTCTGAGGACAAAGTGTAGAGTTTAGGAAGCCTGAGGGTTGACAGGATAGGATTTCTTAGGACGTTGAGTAGGGATGGGAGGAGATGTTTTTTTCTTTCCCTTGTCTCCACGATTTCGGTGGTGAAAGGGGCCTCTGAGCTGGAAATGTTCCCGATTGAGCCCCGCAGCCCCAGGCCCAGAGTGTGGAGGAGGGCGCAGCGGGTCGGCTAAGGGCGCGGCTGCCGTTTTGCAGAGGGCTGGAGGGGCAGTGGGGCTTTGTGGACGAGGAGGACCGGAAAGGTCCCCAAGACGTCCGTCGGGAGCCACGCGCCCAAGGGTCGGCTCCCGCAGGCGAGGGAGGAGGGCGGCCAGAACTGTGCACCCCCCCCACACCCCCGCCTTAGCCAAGGCAGTGACACATCCCCAGAGGAACAAGAGCCCGAGAGCACTGAGCAATGTTCCCCTGAGAAAACTCGATCCTGGTCCGGGCACCGGGACACCTCGGGAAGAAAGCCAGCGAGTGGCCACCTGGGCGAGACCGGCTGCCCCAGCAGGCGTCCGGGGCCCCTGGCCGCTTGGCCAGAGGCCGCCAGCCCCCACCCCGCAGCCCCCACCCGCAGCCGTGCCAGGGGAGCAGTGTGGAGACGCAGGCCGCGCCCACCTCACGCTCTTGGGGCTCCAGGAGGCGGCAGCTGGCGTCTACGGCCATACCACCCTGAACGCGCCCGATCTCGTCTGATCTCGGAAGCTAAGCAGGGTCGGGCCTGGTTAGTACTTGGATGGGAGACCGCCTGGGAATACCGGGTGCTGTAGGCTTTTGCTCGTCCCTCCCTCGCTGCTCCTTTTGGCCTCCGGGACCTCACCGCCCCGACCCAGCGCCACCACCACCGGCGACCCCTTCCCCGCCACCCCGCCAGACCCACGCCTCCCACCTCACAGACACGCCCCCGAATCCTCTCCTCTCCCCTCCCCACACTCTCGTGGGGCGCGCGCCCGCTCACTGGGCACCAGCCGGGTGGGTCCCAGGCCACGTTGGGGACCGCTCCCCAACTGTCCTCAGAAAGCCAGCAGGAGTAGAAAACGTTCAGGCGGACGGTGAGGGAAGTGCGAAAGCCCTGAGAAAGCGGGTCTGCAGCCCAGCGGGCCCCAGACTGGGACGCGCCACACCCTGGCTCGCCACAAGGTGGTGCACTGGGCCCAGGGCAAGACGCCAGGGGACAGGGAGGCAGGCCACCTCAGTCGGGTGCTGCTCCGTCGCTCGACCCAACACAGGTCAGCGTGTGCATGACCTCTCCGTGGGGCCCCAACTCCCACGGCGGTGCCTGCAGTCACGGGGACAGCGGGCGCAGGGCCTGAGCTCACGGTGAGGGGAGTATGCTTAGAATGCAAAATTCAAACACACCCGGGAATACATTGGCAAGGAGAAGTCCCAGAAAGAGTTGCAACCCTGACATTGAGGGCGCGTTTCCTTTTGCTTGGTCCTGTACCCTGCTTGAGTGTGAGTGGTGATGAATTGCTGCCCGTTTCGGATCGTTTGGTGGCAATGTAGTTTGTACCTTTCTCTGCAATGTGTGAAGTCTTTCTTTGTGTAATAGGCTGTATTGGCAAGTGTCTCTACCTTTCAGTGTTTATCCAAAGTCAATCCAAGGCTGTGGTCCACGAGTCTAAGAACAAACCCTGTGTTTTATGTCCAAAACTAAAAACACCACTTTTAAGTATGCTAGGACGGGTCCGGAGCAGGTAGAAATAGGGACTTCTTCCCGAGTAGTGTACAACGCCGTGGCCACTCATAGAAGTTTGTGCCTAGAGGGCTTTCATGTTCGATAGACACGCATCCATCATAACCACTTTTTTGTTTTATTTATTTGTTTATTTGTTTATTTATGTATTTACGTATTTACGTATTGATTTTTGTGGTACCAGTGCTTGAATTCAGGCCGTACACCTTGCCCCGCTCCACCAGCCCTTTTCGTGTGAGGGTTTTAAAGGGTTGACTCTCCAGGGTCCCCGAAGCCCACACTGCCTAAATTACCTGTGATAGAAAGAAAGGCAGGGGCAGTGCCTGAGACCACAAGGACTTTTCCCCTTATCGCTTCCTGATTGCTTGCAAGTGCTGGCTGTCTACCACCACAAGGACACTTCTCTTTACCTCTCCCTGGCTGCGTACCCCGGAAAACCTCCTCACCCCTAGTCCCCGCCCGCCCCCCCCCCCCGGCGAGGCTTGCATCCCAGGCTGTCCAGAGTGCAGGACGCCCCTCACCACGGCAAAATAAAGCGTGCTCTCGTCTGTAGAGGTCTCGGTCTCCTTTTCCTCGAGGCATCCTCTTTTCTAACATTTGGCTTTTTCTAACAGGTCTCATGGAACGACTTGCTTGGGCGGGCCTGGAAACGTGATCCACCTGAGTAGCTAAGGTTTCAGGCGTGAGCAAGCAGCACCCAGCAAGAACCAAGGTGTTGAGAGGTCTGGCATGAGGGACTCCATTTCAACTTGGAAGGCCTTTCACCCTCATCTCTAGAAACTGTTTGTCTCTGAGCTGTTTCCTCGGAGGGTTTTTGGATTGGTCGTTTTCATCTTTCGACGTGAGGATTAGTTTTTTTCTCTAAGTGTCTTATGTGTGTGGGGGGGTCGAGCAACAAACAGGTCAGGTGGGAGTCAGTGTCAGCTGGACCCTTTGGCCAAATTTAAACAACAAACAGGCTTGGAAGGACTCCCTTTTTAGCTAGTGGCCTCTAAACCATGACAAAGAAAACAGAATCTAAAGCTGACTTGTGTGAGGGACATGTACCTGTCTGTTACAGTCTTTTTTCATTGTTTCTTTTTTTTTTGTTTGTTTAATGGGCTTGATTGTAAATGTCCCAGGAGGATCAGAAGTGCAATTCCAAATACGTAAAAGAGCCATGGTAAAAATTCTGACGGACAACTTAGCAACTAAGAGAAGAGTATGTCAGTACCATCAGCATTTGATCACAGCGTTTCTGTAAATTTTGTAGTTTAGAGGGCCCGACAGCCTTGGAAAATGCAGATATGCTTACTATCTAGGAACGAATGACAGCATGACAGCTCTCTAGAGGTTATCCACACATATCAGTGGTTATCCTGAGAGTAAAACCTCAGAGTGCCCATTCATTGAGGGGTCAGTGTCAGTGACCCCAAATAGCCTCATCACAGGCACATGTAGGCTCCTAACTGTATTAGAATCATGTAAGACAACAGTTGTTTCACCATAGGGATGAAGCCATCTAGAAGATTTTCTATAAACCAACTCTTAATGAATTTTCATTTCGTCATGATCGTCATCTCAGTGGCCGAAACCCTGAGAAAAATTAGAAGGGAACAGAAGTAAATACTTCTGAGGACAAAGTGTAGAGTTTAGGAAGCCTGAGGGTTGACAATATAGGATTTCTTAGGACGTTGAGTAGGGATGGGAGGAGATGTTTTTTTCTTTCCCTTGTCTCCACGATTTCGGTGGTGAAAGGGGCCTCTGAGCTGGAAATGTTCCCGATTGAGCCCCGCAGCCCCAGGCCCAGAGTGTGGAGGAGGGCGCAGCGGGTCGGCTAAGGGCGCGGCTGCCGTTTTGCAGAGGGCTGGAGGGGCAGTGGGGCTTTGTGGACGAGGAGGACCGGAAAGGTCCCCAAGACGTCCGTCGGGAGCCACGCGCCCAAGGGTCGGCTCCCGCAGGCGAGGGAGGAGGGCGGCCAGAACTGTGCACCCCCCCCACACCCCCGCCTTAGCCAAGGCAGTGACACATCCCCAGAGGAACAAGAGCCCGAGAGCACTGAGCAATGTTCCCCTGAGAAAACTCGATCCTGGTCCTGGCACCGGGACACCTCGGGAAGAAAGCCAGCGAGTGGCCACCTGGGCGAGACCGGCTGCCCCAGCAGGCGTCCGGGGCCCCTGGCCGCTTGGCCAGAGGCCGCCAGCCCCCACCCCGCAGCCCCCACCCGCAGCCGTGCCAGGGGAGCAGTGTGGAGACGCAGGCCGCGCCCACCTCACGCTCTTGGGGCTCCAGGAGGCGGCAGCTGGCGTCTACGGCCATACCACCCTGAACGCGCCCGATCTCGTCTGATCTCGGAAGCTAAGCAGGGTCGGGCCTGGTTAGTACTTGGATGGGAGACCGCCTGGGAATACCGGGTGCTGTAGGCTTTTGCTCGTCCCTCCCTCGCTGCTCCTTTTGGCCTCCGGGACCTCACCGCCCTGACCCAGCGCCACCACCACCGGCGACCCCTTCCCCGCCACCCCGCCAGACCCACGCCTCCCACCTCACAGACACGCCCCCGAATCCTCTCCTCTCCCCTCCCCACACTCTCGTGGGGCGCGCGCCCGCTCACTGGGCACCAGCCGGGTGGGTCCCAGGCCACGTTGGGGACCGCTCCCCAACTGTCCTCAGAAAGCCAGCAGGAGTAGAAAACGTTCAGGCGGACGGTGAGGGAAGTGCGAAAGCCCTGAGAAAGCGGGTCTGCAGCCCAGCGGGCCCCAGACTGGGACGCGCCACACCCTGGCTCGCCACAAGGTGGTGCACTGGGCCCAGGGCAAGACGCCAGGAGACAGGGAGGCAGGCCACCTCAGTCGGGTGCTGCTCCGTCGCTCGACCCAACACAGGTCAGCGTGTGCATGACCTCTCCGTGGGGCCCCAACTCCCACGGCGGTGCCTGCAGTCACGGGGACAGCGGGCGCAGGGCCTGAGCTCACGGTGAGGGGAGTATGCTTAGAATGCAAAATTCAAACACACCCGGGAATACATTGGCAAGGAGAAGTCCCAGAAAGAGTTGCAACCCTGACATTGAGGGCGCGTTTCCTTTTGCTTGGTCCTGTACCCTGCTTGAGTGTGAGTGGTGATGAATTGCTGCCCGTTTCGGATCGTTTGGTGGCAATGTAGTTTGTACCTTTCTCTGCAATGTGTGAAGTCTTTCTTTGTGTAATAGGCTGTATTGGCAAGTGTCTCTACCTTTCAGTGTTTATCCAAAGTCAATCCAAGGCTGTGGTCCACGAGTCTAAGAACAAACCCTGTGTTTTATGTCCAAAACTAAAAACACCACTTTTAAGTATGCTAGGACGGGTCCGGAGCAGGTAGAAATAGGGACTTCTTCCCGAGTAGTGTACAACGCCGTGGCCACTCATAGAAGTTTGTGCCTAGAGGGCTTTCATGTTCGATAGACACGCATCCATCATAACCACTTTTTTGTTTTATTTATTTGTTTATTTGTTTATTTATGTATTTACGTATTTACGTATTGATTTTTGTGGTACCAGTGCTTGAATTCAGGCCGTACACCTTGCCCCGCTCCACCAGCCCTTTTCGTGTGAGGGTTTTAAAGGGTTGACTCTCCAGGGTCCCCGAAGCCCACACTGCCTAAATTACCTGTGATAGAAAGAAAGGCAGGGGCAGTGCCTGAGACCACAAGGACTTTTCCCCTTATCGCTTCCTGATTGCTTGCAAGTGCTGGCTGTCTACCACCACAAGGACACTTCTCTTTACCTCTCCCTGGCTGCGTACCCCGGAAAACCTCCTCACCCCTAGTCCCCGCCCCCCCCCCCCCCCCCGGCGAGGCTTGCATCCCAGGCTGTCCAGAGTGCAGGACGCCCCTCACCACGGCAAAATAAAGCGTGCTCTCGTCTGTAGAGGTCTCGGTCTCCTTTTCCTCGAGGCATCCTCTTTTCTAACATTTGGCTTTTTCTAACAGGTCTCATGGAACGACTTGCTTGGGCGGGCCTGGAAACGTGATCCACCTGAGTAGCTAAGGTTTCAGGCGTGAGCAAGCAGCACCCAGCAAGAACCAAGGTGTTGAGAGGTCTGGCATGAGGGACTCCATTTCAACTTGGAAGGCCTTTCACCCTCATCTCTAGAAACTGTTTGTCTCTGAGCTGTTTCCTCGGAGGGTTTTTGGATTGGTCGTTTTCATCTTTCGACGTGAGGATTAGTTTTTTTTCTCTAAGTGTCTTATGTTTGTGGGGGGGTCGAGCAACAAACAGGTCAGGTGGGAGTCAGTGTCAGCTGGACCCTTTGGCCAAATTTAAACAACAAACAGGCTTGGAAGGACTCCCTTTTTAGCTAGTGGCCTCTAAACCATGACAAAGAAAACAGAATCTAAAGCTGACTTGTGTGAGGGACATGTACCTGTCTGTTACAGTCTTTTTTCATTGTTTCTTTTTTGTTTGTTTGTTTAATGGGCTTGATTGTAAATGTCCCAGGAGGATCAGAAGTGCAATTCCAAATACGTAAAAGAGCCATGGTAAAAATTCTGACGGACAACTTAGCAACTAAGAGAAGAGTATGTCAGTACCATCAGCATTTGATCACAGCGTTTCTGTAAATTTTGTAGTTTAGAGGGCCCGACAGCCTTGGAAAATGCAGATATGCTTACTATCTAGGAACGAATGACAGCATGACAGCTCTCTAGAGGTTATCCACACATATCAGTGGTTATCCTGAGAGTAAAACCTCAGAGTGCCCATTCATTGAGGGGTCAGTGTCAGTGACCCCAAATAGCCTCATCACAGGCACATGTAGGCTCCTAACTGTATTAGAATCATGTAAGACAACAGTTGTTTCACCATAGGGATGAAGCCATCTAGAAGATTTTCTATAAACCAACTCTTAATGAATTTTCATTTCGTCATGATCGTCATCTCAGTGGCCGAAACCCTGAGAAAAATTAGAAGGGAACAGAAGTAAATACTTCTGAGGACAAAGTGTAGAGTTTAGGAAGCCTGAGGGTTGACAGGATAGGATTTCTTAGGACGTTGAGTAGGGATGGGAGGAGATGTTTTTTTCTTTCCCTTGTCTCCACGATTTCGGTGGTGAAAGGGGCCTCTGAGCTGGAAATGTTCCCGATTGAGCCCCGCAGCCCCAGGCCCAGAGTGTGGAGGAGGGCGCAGCGGGTCGGCTAAGGGCGCGGCTGCCGTTTTGCAGAGGGCTGGAGGGGCAGTGGGGCTTTGTGGACGAGGAGGACCGGAAAGGTCCCCAAGACGTCCGTCGGGAGCCACGCGCCCAAGGATCGGCTCCCGCAGGCGAGGGAGGAGGGCGGCCAGAACTGTGCACCCCCCCCACACCCCCGCCTTAGCCAAGGCAGTGACACATCCCCAGAGGAACAAGAGCCCGAGAGCACTGAGCAATGTTCCCCTGAGAAAACTCGATCCTGGTCCGGGCACCGGGACACCTCGGGAAGAAAGCCAGCGAGTGGCCACCTGGGCGAGACCGGCTGCCCCAGCAGGCGTCCGGGGCCCCTGGCCGCTTGGCCAGAGGCCGCCAGCCCCCACCCCGCAGCCCCCACCCGCAGCCGTGCCAGGGGAGCAGTGTGGAGACGCAGGCCGCGCCCACCTCACGCTCTTGGGGCTCCAGGAGGCGGCAGCTGGCGTCTACGGCCATACCACCCTGAACGCGCCCGATCTCGTCTGATCTCGGAAGCTAAGCAGGGTCGGGCCTGGTTAGTACTTGGATGGGAGACCGCCTGGGAATACCGGGTGCTGTAGGCTTTTGCTCGTCCCTCCCTCGCTGCTCCTTTTGGCCTCCGGGACCTCACCGCCCCGACCCAGCGCCACCACCACCGGCGACCCCTTCCCCGCCACCCCGCCAGACCCACGCCTCCCACCTCACAGACACGCCCCCGAATCCTCTCCTCTCCCCTCCCCACACTCTCGTGGGGCGCGCGCCCGCTCACTGGGCACCAGCCGGGTGGGTCCCAGGCCACGTTGGGGACCGCTCCCCAACTGTCCTCAGAAAGCCAGCAGGAGTAGAAAACGTTCAGGCGGACGGTGAGGGAAGTGCGAAAGCCCTGAGAAAGCGGGTCTGCAGCCCAGCGGGCCCCAGACTGGGACGCGCCACACCCTGGCTCGCCACAAGGTGGTGCACTGGGCCCAGGGCAAGACGCCAGGGGACAGGGAGGCAGGCCACCTCAGTCGGGTGCTGCTCCGTCGCTCGACCCAACACAGGTCAGCGTGTGCATGACCTCTCCGTGGGGCCCCAACTCCCACGGCGGTGCCTGCAGTCACGGGGACAGCGGGCGCAGGGCCTGAGCTCACGGTGAGGGGAGTATGCTTAGAATGCAAAATTCAAACACACCCGGGAATACATTGGCAAGGAGAAGTCCCAGAAAGAGTTGCAACCCTGACATTGAGGGCGCGTTTCCTTTTGCTTGGTCCTGTACCCTGCTTGAGTGTGAGTGGTGATGAATTGCTGCCCGTTTCGGATCGTTTGGTGGCAATGTAGTTTGTACCTTTCTCTGCAATGTGTGAAGTCTTTCTTTGTGTAATAGGCTGTATTGGCAAGTGTCTCTACCTTTCAGTGTTTATCCAAAGTCAATCCAAGGCTGTGGTCCACGAGTCTAAGAACAAACCCTGTGTTTTATGTCCAAAACTAAAAACACCACTTTTAAGTATGCTAGGACGGGTCCGGAGCAGGTAGAAATAGGGACTTCTTCCCGAGTAGTGTACAACGCCGTGGCCACTCATAGAAGTTTGTGCCTAGAGGGCTTTCATGTTCGATAGACACGCATCCATCATAACCACTTTTTTGTTTTATTTATTTGTTTATTTGTTTATTTATGTATTTACGTATTTACGTATTGATTTTTGTGGTACCAGTGCTTGAATTCAGGCCGTACACCTTGCCCCGCTCCACCAGCCCTTTTCGTGTGAGGGTTTTAAAGGGTTGACTCTCCAGGGTCCCCGAAGCCCACACTGCCTAAATTACCTGTGATAGAAAGAAAGGCAGGGGCAGTGCCTGAGACCACAAGGACTTTTCCCCTTATCGCTTCCTGATTGCTTGCAAGTGCTGGCTGTCTACCACCACAAGGACACTTCTCTTTACCTCTCCCTGGCTGCGTACCCCGGAAAACCTCCTCACCCCTAGTCCCCGCCCGCCCCCCCCCCCGGCGAGGCTTGCATCCCAGGCTGTCCAGAGTGCAGGACGCCCCTCACCACGGCAAAATAAAGCGTGCTCTCGTCTGTAGAGGTCTCGGTCTCCTTTTCCTCGAGGCATCCTCTTTTCTAACATTTGGCTTTTTCTAACAGGTCTCATGGAACGACTTGCTTGGGCGGGCCTGGAAACGTGATCCACCTGAGTAGCTAAGGTTTCAGGCGTGAGCAAGCAGCACCCAGCAAGAACCAAGGTGTTGAGAGGTCTGGCATGAGGGACTCCATTTCAACTTGGAAGGCCTTTCACCCTCATCTCTAGAAACTGTTTGTCTCTGAGCTGTTTCCTCGGAGGGTTTTTGGATTGGTCGTTTTCATCTTTCGACGTGAGGATTAGTTTTTTTTCTCTAAGTGTCTTATGTGTGTGGGGGGGTCGAGCAACAAACAGGTCAGGTGGGAGTCAGTGTCAGCTGGACCCTTTGGCCAAATTTAAACAACAAACAGGCTTGGAAGGACTCCCTTTTTAGCTAGTGGCCTCTAAACCATGACAAAGAAAACAGAATCTAAAGCTGACTTGTGTGAGGGACATGTACCTGTCTGTTACAGTCTTTTTTCATTGTTTCTTTTTTTTTTGTTTGTTTAATGGGCTTGATTGTAAATGTCCCAGGAGGATCAGAAGTGCAATTCCAAATACGTAAAAGAGCCATGGTAAAAATTCTGACGGACAACTTAGCAACTAAGAGAAGAGTATGTCAGTACCATCAGCATTTGATCACAGCGTTTCTGTAAATTTTGTAGTTTAGAGGGCCCGACAGCCTTGGAAAATGCAGATATGCTTACTATCTAGGAACGAATGACAGCATGACAGCTCTCTAGAGGTTATCCACACATATCAGTGGTTATCCTGAGAGTAAAACCTCAGAGTGCCCATTCATTGAGGGGTCAGTGTCAGTGACCCCAAATAGCCTCATCACAGGCACATGTAGGCTCCTAACTGTATTAGAATCATGTAAGACAACAGTTGTTTCACCATAGGGATGAAGCCATCTAGAAGATTTTCTATAAACCAACTCTTAATGAATTTTCATTTCGTCATGATCGTCATCTCAGTGGCCGAAACCCTGAGAAAAATTAGAAGGGAACAGAAGTAAATACTTCTGAGGACAAAGTGTAGAGTTTAGGAAGCCTGAGGGTTGACAGGATAGGATTTCTTAGGACGTTGAGTAGGGATGGGAGGAGATGTTTTTTTCTTTCCCTTGTCTCCACGATTTCGGTGGTGAAAGGGGCCTCTGAGCTGGAAATGTTCCCGATTGAGCCCCGCAGCCCCAGGCCCAGAGTGTGGAGGAGGGCGCAGCGGGTCGGCTAAGGGCGCGGCTGCCGTTTTGCAGAGGGCTGGAGGGGCAGTGGGGCTTTGTGGACGAGGAGGACCGGAAAGGTCCCCAAGACGTCCGTCGGGAGCCACGCGCCCAAGGGTCGGCTCCCGCAGGCGAGGGAGGAGGGCGGCCAGAACTGTGCACCCCCCCCACACCCCCGCCTTAGCCAAGGCAGTGACACATCCCCAGAGGAACAAGAGCCCGAGAGCACTGAGCAATGTTCCCCTGAGAAAACTCGATCCTGGTCCGGGCACCGGGACACCTCGGGAAGAAAGCCAGCGAGTGGCCACCTGGGCGAGACCGGCTGCCCCAGCAGGCGTCCGGGGCCCCTGGCCGCTTGGCCAGAGGCCGCCAGCCCCCACCCCGCAGCCCCCACCCGCAGCCGTGCCAGGGGAGCAGTGTGGAGACGCAGGCCGCGCCCACCTCACGCTCTTGGGGCTCCAGGAGGCGGCAGCTGGCGTCTACGGCCATACCACCCTGAACGCGCCCGATCTCGTCTGATCTCGGAAGCTAAGCAGGGTCGGGCCTGGTTAGTACTTGGATGGGAGACCGCCTGGGAATACCGGGTGCTGTAGGCTTTTGCTCGTCCCTCCCTCGCTGCTCCTTTTGGCCTCCGGGACCTCACCGCCCCGACCCAGCGCCACCACCACCGGCGACCCCTTCCCCGCCACCCCGCCAGACCCACGCCTCCCACCTCACAGACACGCCCCCGAATCCTCTCCTCTCCCCTCCCCACACTCTCGTGGGGCGCGCGCCCGCTCACTGGGCACCAGCCGGGTGGGTCCCAGGCCACGTTGGGGACCGCTCCCCAACTGTCCTCAGAAAGCCAGCAGGAGTAGAAAACGTTCAGGCGGACGGTGAGGGAAGTGCGAAAGCCCTGAGAAAGCGGGTCTGCAGCCCAGCGGGCCCCAGACTGGGACGCGCCACACCCTGGCTCGCCACAAGGTGGTGCACTGGGCCCAGGGCAAGACGCCAGGGGACAGGGAGGCAGGCCACCTCAGTCGGGTGCTGCTCCGTCGCTCGACCCAACACAGGTCAGCGTGTGCATGACCTCTCCGTGGGGCCCCAACTCCCACGGCGGTGCCTGCAGTCACGGGGACAGCGGGCGCAGGGCCTGAGCTCACGGTGAGGGGAGTATGCTTAGAATGCAAAATTCAAACACACCCGGGAATACATTGGCAAGGAGAAGTCCCAGAAAGAGTTGCAACCCTGACATTGAGGGCGCGTTTCCTTTTGCTTGGTCCTGTACCCTGCTTGAGTGTGAGTGGTGATGAATTGCTGCCCGTTTCGGATCGTTTGGTGGCAATGTAGTTTGTACCTTTCTCTGCAATGTGTGAAGTCTTTCTTTGTGTAATAGGCTGTATTGGCAAGTGTCTCTACCTTTCAGTGTTTATCCAAAGTCAATCCAAGGCTGTGGTCCACGAGTCTAAGAACAAACCCTGTGTTTTATGTCCAAAACTAAAAACACCACTTTTAAGTATGCTAGGACGGGTCCGGAGCAGGTAGAAATAGGGACTTCTTCCCGAGTAGTGTACAACGCCGTGGCCACTCATAGAAGTTTGTGCCTAGAGGGCTTTCATGTTCGATAGACACGCATCCATCATAACCACTTTTTTGTTTTATTTATTTGTTTATTTGTTTATTTATGTATTTACGTATTTACGTATTGATTTTTGTGGTACCAGTGCTTGAATTCAGGCCGTACACCTTGCCCCGCTCCACCAGCCCTTTTCGTGTGAGGGTTTTAAAGGGTTGACTCTCCAGGGTCCCCGAAGCCCACACTGCCTAAATTACCTGTGATAGAAAGAAAGGCAGGGGCAGTGCCTGAGACCACAAGGACTTTTCCCCTTATCGCTTCCTGATTGCTTGCAAGTGCTGGCTGTCTACCACCACAAGGACACTTCTCTTTACCTCTCCCTGGCTGCGTACCCCGGAAAACCTCCTCACCCCTAGTCCCCGCCCGCCCCCCCCCCCGGCGAGGCTTGCATCCCAGGCTGTCCAGAGTGCAGGACGCCCCTCACCACGGCAAAATAAAGCGTGCTCTCGTCTGTAGAGGTCTCGGTCTCCTTTTCCTCGAGGCATCCTCTTTTCTAACATTTGGCTTTTTCTAACAGGTCTCATGGAACGACTTGCTTGGGCGGGCCTGGAAACGTGATCCACCTGAGTAGCTAAGGTTTCAGGCGTGAGCAAGCAGCACCCAGCAAGAACCAAGGTGTTGAGAGGTCTGGCATGAGGGACTCCATTTCAACTTGGAAGGCCTTTCACCCTCATCTCTAGAAACTGTTTGTCTCTGAGCTGTTTCCTCGGAGGGTTTTTGGATTGGTCGTTTTCATCTTTCGACGTGAGGATTAGTTTTTTTCTCTAAGTGTCTTATGTGTGTGGGGGGGTCGAGCAACAAACAGGTCAGGTGGGAGTCAGTGTCAGCTGGACCCTTTGGCCAAATTTAAACAACAAACAGGCTTGGAAGGACTCCCTTTTTAGCTAGTGGCCTCTAAACCATGACAAAGAAAACAGAATCTAAAGCTGACTTGTGTGAGGGACATGTACCTGTCTGTTACAGTCTTTTTTCATTGTTTCTTTTTTTTTTGTTTGTTTAATGGGCTTGATTGTAAATGTCCCAGGAGGATCAGAAGTGCAATTCCAAATACGTAAAAGAGCCATGGTAAAAATTCTGACGGACAACTTAGCAACTAAGAGAAGAGTATGTCAGTACCATCAGCATTTGATCACAGCGTTTCTGTAAATTTTGTAGTTTAGAGGGCCCGACAGCCTTGGAAAATGCAGATATGCTTACTATCTAGGAACGAATGACAGCATGACAGCTCTCTAGAGGTTATCCACACATATCAGTGGTTATCCTGAGAGTAAAACCTCAGAGTGCCCATTCATTGAGGGGTCAGTGTCAGTGACCCCAAATAGCCTCATCACAGGCACATGTAGGCTCCTAACTGTATTAGAATCATGTAAGACAACAGTTGTTTCACCATAGGGATGAAGCCATCTAGAAGATTTTCTATAAACCAACTCTTAATGAATTTTCATTTCGTCATGATCGTCATCTCAGTGGCCGAAACCCTGAGAAAAATTAGAAGGGAACAGAAGTAAATACTTCTGAGGACAAAGTGTAGAGTTTAGGAAGCCTGAGGGTTGACAGGATAGGATTTCTTAGGACGTTGAGTAGGGATGGGAGGAGATGTTTTTTTCTTTCCCTTGTCTCCACGATTTCGGTGGTGAAAGGGGCCTCTGAGCTGGAAATGTTCCCGATTGAGCCCCGCAGCCCCAGGCCCAGAGTGTGGAGGAGGGCGCAGCGGGTCGGCTAAGGGCGCGGCTGCCGTTTTGCAGAGGGCTGGAGGGGCAGTGGGGCTTTGTGGACGAGGAGGACCGGAAAGGTCCCCAAGACGTCCGTCGGGAGCCACGCGCCCAAGGGTCGGCTCCCGCAGGCGAGGGAGGAGGGCGGCCAGAACTGTGCACCCCCCCCACACCCCCGCCTTAGCCAAGGCAGTGACACATCCCCAGAGGAACAAGAGCCCGAGAGCACTGAGCAATGTTCCCCTGAGAAAACTCGATCCTGGTCCGGGCACCGGGACACCTCGGGAAGAAAGCCAGCGAGTGGCCACCTGGGCGAGACCGGCTGCCCCAGCAGGCGTCCGGGGCCCCTGGCCGCTTGGCCAGAGGCCGCCAGCCCCCACCCCGCAGCCCCCACCCGCAGCCGTGCCAGGGGAGCAGTGTGGAGACGCAGGCCGCGCCCACCTCACGCTCTTGGGGCTCCAGGAGGCGGCAGCTGGCGTCTACGGCCATACCACCCTGAACGCGCCCGATCTCGTCTGATCTCGGAAGCTAAGCAGGGTCGGGCCTGGTTAGTACTTGGATGGGAGACCGCCTGGGAATACCGGGTGCTGTAGGCTTTTGCTCGTCCCTCCCTCGCTGCTCCTTTTGGCCTCCGGGACCTCACCGCCCCGACCCAGCGCCACCACCACCGGCGACCCCTTCCCCGCCACCCCGCCAGACCCACGCCTCCCACCTCACAGACACGCCCCCGAATCCTCTCCTCTCCCCTCCCCACACTCTCGTGGGGCGCGCGCCCGCTCACTGGGCACCAGCCGGGTGGGTCCCAGGCCACGTTGGGGACCGCTCCCCAACTGTCCTCAGAAAGCCAGCAGGAGTAGAAAACGTTCAGGCGGACGGTGAGGGAAGTGCGAAAGCCCTGAGAAAGCGGGTCTGCAGCCCAGCGGGCCCCAGACTGGGACGCGCCACACCCTGGCTCGCCACAAGGTGGTGCACTGGGCCCAGGGCAAGACGCCAGGGGACAGGGAGGCAGGCCACCTCAGTCGGGTGCTGCTCCGTCGCTCGACCCAACACAGGTCAGCGTGTGCATGACCTCTCCGTGGGGCCCCAACTCCCACGGCGGTGCCTGCAGTCACGGGGACAGCGGGCGCAGGGCCTGAGCTCACGGTGAGGGGAGTATGCTTAGAATGCAAAATTCAAACACACCCGGGAATACATTGGCAAGGAGAAGTCCCAGAAAGAGTTGCAACCCTGACATTGAGGGCGCGTTTCCTTTTGCTTGGTCCTGTACCCTGCTTGAGTGTGAGTGGTGATGAATTGCTGCCCGTTTCGGATCGTTTGGTGGCAATGTAGTTTGTACCTTTCTCTGCAATGTGTGAAGTCTTTCTTTGTGTAATAGGCTGTATTGGCAAGTGTCTCTACCTTTCAGTGTTTATCCAAAGTCAATCCAAGGCTGTGGTCCACGAGTCTAAGAACAAACCCTGTGTTTTATGTCCAAAACTAAAAACACCACTTTTAAGTATGCTAGGACGGGTCCGGAGCAGGTAGAAATAGGGACTTCTTCCCGAGTAGTGTACAACGCCGTGGCCACTCATAGAAGTTTGTGCCTAGAGGGCTTTCATGTTCGATAGACACGCATCCATCATAACCACTTTTTTGTTTTATTTATTTGTTTATTTGTTTATTTATGTATTTACGTATTTACGTATTGATTTTTGTGGTACCAGTGCTTGAATTCAGGCCGTACACCTTGCCCCGCTCCACCAGCCCTTTTCGTGTGAGGGTTTTAAAGGGTTGACTCTCCAGGGTCCCCGAAGCCCACACTGCCTAAATTACCTGTGATAGAAAGAAAGGCAGGGGCAGTGCCTGAGACCACAAGGACTTTTCCCCTTATCGCTTCCTGATTGCTTGCAAGTGCTGGCTGTCTACCACCACAAGGACACTTCTCTTTATCTCAAACTGGCTGCGTACCCCGGAAAACCTCCTCACCCCTAGTCCCCGCCCGCCCCCCCCCCCCGGCGAGGCTTGCATCCCAGGCTGTCCAGAGTGCAGGACGCCCCTCACCACGGCAAAATAAAGCGTGCTCTCGTCTGTAGAGGTCTCGGTCTCCTTTTCCTCGAGGCATCCTCTTTTCTAACATTTGGCTTTTTCTAACAGGTCTCATGGAACGACTTGCTTGGGCGGGCCTGGAAACGTGATCCACCTGAGTAGCTAAGGTTTCAGGCGTGAGCAAGCAGCACCCAGCAAGAACCAAGGTGTTGAGAGGTCTGGCATGAGGGACTCCATTTCAACTTGGAAGGCCTTTCACCCTCATCTCTAGAAACTGTTTGTCTCTGAGCTGTTTCCTCGGAGGGTTTTTGGATTGGTCGTTTTCATCTTTCGACGTGAGGATTAGTTTTTTTTCTCTAAGTGTCTTATGTGTGTGGGGGGGTCGAGCAACAAACAGGTCAGGTGGGAGTCAGTGTCAGCTGGACCCTTTGGCCAAATTTAAACAACAAACAGGCTTGGAAGGACTCCCTTTTTAGCTAGTGGCCTCTAAACCATGACAAAGAAAACAGAATCTAAAGCTGACTTGTGTGAGGGACATGTACCTGTCTGTTACAGTCTTTTTTCATTGTTTCTTTTTTTTTTGTTTGTTTAATGGGCTTGATTGTAAATGTCCCAGGAGGATCAGAAGTGCAATTCCAAATACGTAAAAGAGCCATGGTAAAAATTCTGACGGACAACTTAGCAACTAAGAGAAGAGTATGTCAGTACCATCAGCATTTGATCACAGCGTTTCTGTAAATTTTGTAGTTTAGAGGGCCCGACAGCCTTGGAAAATGCAGATATGCTTACTATCTAGGAACGAATGACAGCATGACAGCTCTCTAGAGGTTATCCACACATATCAGTGGTTATCCTGAGAGTAAAACCTCAGAGTGCCCATTCATTGAGGGGTCAGTGTCAGTGACCCCAAATAGCCTCATCACAGGCACATGTAGGCTCCTAACTGTATTAGAATCATGTAAGACAACAGTTGTTTCACCATAGGGATGAAGCCATCTAGAAGATTTTCTATAAACCAACTCTTAATGAATTTTCATTTCGTCATGATCGTCATCTCAGTGGCCGAAACCCTGAGAAAAATTAGAAGGGAACAGAAGTAAATACTTCTGAGGACAAAGTGTAGAGTTTAGGAAGCCTGAGGGTTGACAGGATAGGATTTCTTAGGACGTTGAGTAGGGATGGGAGGAGATGTTTTTTTCTTTCCCTTGTCTCCACGATTTCGGTGGTGAAAGGGGCCTCTGAGCTGGAAATGTTCCCGATTGAGCCCCGCAGCCCCAGGCCCAGAGTGTGGAGGAGGGCGCAGCGGGTCGGCTAAGGGCGCGGCTGCCGTTTTGCAGAGGGCTGGAGGGGCAGTGGGGCTTTGTGGACGAGGAGGACCGGAAAGGTCCCCAAGACGTCCGTCGGGAGCCACGCGCCCAAGGGTCGGCTCCCGCAGGCGAGGGAGGAGGGCGGCCAGAACTGTGCACCCCCCCCACACCCCCGCCTTAGCCAAGGCAGTGACACATCCCCAGAGGAACAAGAGCCCGAGAGCACTGAGCAATGTTCCCCTGAGAAAACTCGATCCTGGTCCGGGCACCGGGACACCTCGGGAAGAAAGCCAGCGAGTGGCCACCTGGGCGAGACCGGCTGCCCCAGCAGGCGTCCGGGGCCCCTGGCTGCTTGGCCAGAGGCCGCCAGCCCCCACCCCGCAGCCCCCACCCGCAGCCGTGCCAGGGGAGCAGTGTGGAGACGCAGGCCGCGCCCACCTCACGCTCTTGGGGCTCCAGGAGGCGGCAGCTGGCGTCTACGGCCATACCACCCTGAACGCGCCCGATCTCGTCTGATCTCGGAAGCTAAGCAGGGTCGGGCCTGGTTAGTACTTGGATGGGAGACCGCCTGGGAATACCGGGTGCTGTAGGCTTTTGCTCGTCCCTCCCTCGCTGCTCCTTTTGGCCTCCGGGACCTCACCGCCCCGACCCAGCGCCACCACCACCGGCGACCCCTTCCCCGCCACCCCGCCAGACCCACGCCTCCCACCTCACAGACACGCCCCCGAATCCTCTCCTCTCCCCTCCCCACACTCTCGTGGGGCGCGCGCCCGCTCACTGGGCACCAGCCGGGTGGGTCCCAGGCCACGTTGGGGACCGCTCCCCAACTGTCCTCAGAAAGCCAGCAGGAGTAGAAAACGTTCAGGCGGACGGTGAGGGAAGTGCGAAAGCCCTGAGAAAGCGGGTCTGCAGCCCAGCGGGCCCCAGACTGGGACGCGCCACACCCTGGCTCGCCACAAGGTGGTGCACTGGGCCCAGGGCAAGACGCCAGGGGACAGGGAGGCAGGCCACCTCAGTCGGGTGCTGCTCCGTCGCTCGACCCAACACAGGTCAGCGTGTGCATGACCTCTCCGTGGGGCCCCAACTCCCACGGCGGTGCCTGCAGTCACGGGGACAGCGGGCGCAGGGCCTGAGCTCACGGTGAGGGGAGTATGCTTAGAATGCAAAATTCAAACACACCCGGGAATACATTGGCAAGGAGAAGTCCCAGAAAGAGTTGCAACCCTGACATTGAGGGCGCGTTTCCTTTTGCTTGGTCCTGTACCCTGCTTGAGTGTGAGTGGTGATGAATTGCTGCCCGTTTCGGATCGTTTGGTGGCAATGTAGTTTGTACCTTTCTCTGCAATGTGTGAAGTCTTTCTTTGTGTAATAGGCTGTATTGGCAAGTGTCTCTACCTTTCAGTGTTTATCCAAAGTCAATCCAAGGCTGTGGTCCACGAGTCTAAGAACAAACCCTGTGTTTTATGTCCAAAACTAAAAACACCACTTTTAAGTATGCTAGGACGGGTCCGGAGCAGGTAGAAATAGGGACTTCTTCCCGAGTAGTGTACAACGCCGTGGCCACTCATAGAAGTTTGTGCCTAGAGGGCTTTCATGTTCGATAGACACGCATCCATCATAACCACTTTTTTGTTTTATTTATTTGTTTATTTGTTTATTTATGTATTTACGTATTTACGTATTGATTTTTGTGGTACCAGTGCTTGAATTCAGGCCGTACACCTTGCCCCGCTCCACCAGCCCTTTTCGTGTGAGGGTTTTAAAGGGTTGACTCTCCAGGGTCCCCGAAGCCCACACTGCCTAAATTACCTGTGATAGAAAGAAAGGCAGGGGCAGTGCCTGAGACCACAAGGACTTTTCCCCTTATCGCTTCCTGATTGCTTGCAAGTGCTGGCTGTCTACCACCACAAGGACACTTCTCTTTATCTCAAACTGGCTGCGTACCCCGGAAAACCTCCTCACCCCTAGTCCCCGCCCGCCCCCCCCCCCCGGCGAGGCTTGCATCCCAGGCTGTCCAGAGTGCAGGACGCCCCTCACCACGGCAAAATAAAGCGTGCTCTCGTCTGTAGAGGTCTCGGTCTCCTTTTCCTCGAGGCATCCTCTTTTCTAACATTTGGCTTTTTCTAACAGGTCTCATGGAACGACTTGCTTGGGCGGGCCTGGAAACGTGATCCACCTGAGTAGCTAAGGTTTCAGGCGTGAGCAAGCAGCACCCAGCAAGAACCAAGGTGTTGAGAGGTCTGGCATGAGGGACTCCATTTCAACTTGGAAGGCCTTTCACCCTCATCTCTAGAAACTGTTTGTCTCTGAGCTGTTTCCTCGGAGGGTTTTTGGATTGGTCGTTTTCATCTTTCGACGTGAGGATTAGTTTTTTTTCTCTAAGTGTCTTATGTGTGTGGGGGGGTCGAGCAACAAACAGGTCAGGTGGGAGTCAGTGTCAGCTGGACCCTTTGGCCAAATTTAAACAACAAACAGGCTTGGAAGGACTCCCTTTTTAGCTAGTGGCCTCTAAACCATGACAAAGAAAACAGAATCTAAAGCTGACTTGTGTGAGGGACATGTACCTGTCTGTTACAGTCTTTTTTCATTGTTTCTTTTTTTTTTGTTTGTTTAATGGGCTTGATTGTAAATGTCCCAGGAGGATCAGAAGTGCAATTCCAAATACGTAAAAGAGCCATGGTAAAAATTCTGACGGACAACTTAGCAACTAAGAGAAGAGTATGTCAGTACCATCAGCATTTGATCACAGCGTTTCTGTAAATTTTGTAGTTTAGAGGGCCCGACAGCCTTGGAAAATGCAGATATGCTTACTATCTAGGAACGAATGACAGCATGACAGCTCTCTAGAGGTTATCCACACATATCAGTGGTTATCCTGAGAGTAAAACCTCAGAGTGCCCATTCATTGAGGGGTCAGTGTCAGTGACCCCAAATAGCCTCATCACAGGCACATGTAGGCTCCTAACTGTATTAGAATCATGTAAGACAACAGTTGTTTCACCATAGGGATGAAGCCATCTAGAAGATTTTCTATAAACCAACTCTTAATGAATTTTCATTTCGTCATGATCGTCATCTCAGTGGCCGAAACCCTGAGAAAAATTAGAAGGGAACAGAAGTAAATACTTCTGAGGACAAAGTGTAGAGTTTAGGAAGCCTGAGGGTTGACAGGATAGGATTTCTTAGGACGTTGAGTAGGGATGGGAGGAGATGTTTTTTTCTTTCCCTTGTCTCCACGATTTCGGTGGTGAAAGGGGCCTCTGAGCTGGAAATGTTCCCGATTGAGCCCCGCAGCCCCAGGCCCAGAGTGTGGAGGAGGGCGCAGCGGGTCGGCTAAGGGCGCGGCTGCCGTTTTGCAGAGGGCTGGAGGGGCAGTGGGGCTTTGTGGACGAGGAGGACCGGAAAGGTCCCCAAGACGTCCGTCGGGAGCCACGCGCCCAAGGGTCGGCTCCCGCAGGCGAGGGAGGAGGGCGGCCAGAACTGTGCACCCCCCCCACACCCCCGCCTTAGCCAAGGCAGTGACACATCCCCAGAGGAACAAGAGCCCGAGAGCACTGAGCAATGTTCCCCTGAGAAAACTCGATCCTGGTCCGGGCACCGGGACACCTCGGGAAGAAAGCCAGCGAGTGGCCACCTGGGCGAGACCGGCTGCCCCAGCAGGCGTCCGGGGCCCCTGGCCGCTTGGCCAGAGGCCGCCAGCCCCCACCCCGCAGCCCCCACCCGCAGCCGTGCCAGGGGAGCAGTGTGGAGACGCAGGCCGCGCCCACCTCACGCTCTTGGGGCTCCAGGAGGCGGCAGCTGGCGTCTACGGCCATACCACCCTGAACGCGCCCGATCTCGTCTGATCTCGGAAGCTAAGCAGGGTCGGGCCTGGTTAGTACTTGGATGGGAGACCGCCTGGGAATACCGGGTGCTGTAGGCTTTTGCTCGTCCCTCCCTCGCTGCTCCTTTTGGCCTCCGGGACCTCACCGCCCCGACCCAGCGCCACCACCACCGGCGACCCCTTCCCCGCCACCCCGCCAGACCCACGCCTCCCACCTCACAGACACGCCCCCGAATCCTCTCCTCTCCCCTCCCCACACTCTCGTGGGGCGCGCGCCCGCTCACTGGGCACCAGCCGGGTGGGTCCCAGGCCACGTTGGGGACCGCTCCCCAACTGTCCTCAGAAAGCCAGCAGGAGTAGAAAACGTTCAGGCGGACGGTGAGGGAAGTGCGAAAGCCCTGAGAAAGCGGGTCTGCAGCCCAGCGGGCCCCAGACTGGGACGCGCCACACCCTGGCTCGCCACAAGGTGGTGCACTGGGCCCAGGGCAAGACGCCAGGGGACAGGGAGGCAGGCCACCTCAGTCGGGTGCTGCTCCGTCGCTCGACCCAACACAGGTCAGCGTGTGCATGACCTCTCCGTGGGGCCCCAACTCCCACGGCGGTGCCTGCAGTCACGGGGACAGCGGGCGCAGGGCCTGAGCTCACGGTGAGGGGAGTATGCTTAGAATGCAAAATTCAAACACACCCGGGAATACATTGGCAAGGAGAAGTCCCAGAAAGAGTTGCAACCCTGACATTGAGGGCGCGTTTCCTTTTGCTTGGTCCTGTACCCTGCTTGAGTGTGAGTGGTGATGAATTGCTGCCCGTTTCGGATCGTTTGGTGGCAATGTAGTTTGTACCTTTCTCTGCAATGTGTGAAGTCTTTCTTTGTGTAATAGGCTGTATTGGCAAGTGTCTCTACCTTTCAGTGTTTATCCAAAGTCAATCCAAGGCTGTGGTCCACGAGTCTAAGAACAAACCCTGTGTTTTATGTCCAAAACTAAAAACACCACTTTTAAGTATGCTAGGACGGGTCCGGAGCAGGTAGAAATAGGGACTTCTTCCCGAGTAGTGTACAACGCCGTGGCCACTCATAGAAGTTTGTGCCTAGAGGGCTTTCATGTTCGATAGACACGCATCCATCATAACCACTTTTTTGTTTTATTTATTTGTTTATTTGTTTATTTATGTATTTACGTATTTACGTATTGATTTTTGTGGTACCAGTGCTTGAATTCAGGCCGTACACCTTGCCCCGCTCCACCAGCCCTTTTCGTGTGAGGGTTTTAAAGGGTTGACTCTCCAGGGTCCCCGAAGCCCACACTGCCTAAATTACCTGTGATAGAAAGAAAGGCAGGGGCAGTGCCTGAGACCACAAGGACTTTTCCCCTTATCGCTTCCTGATTGCTTGCAAGTGCTGGCTGTCTACCACCACAAGGACACTTCTCTTTACCTCTCCCTGGCTGCGTACCCCGGAAAACCTCCTCACCCCTAGTCCCCGCCCGCCCCCCCCCCCCGGCGAGGCTTGCATCCCAGGCTGTCCAGAGTGCAGGACGCCCCTCACCACGGCAAAATAAAGCGTGCTCTCGTCTGTAGAGGTCTCGGTCTCCTTTTCCTCGAGGCATCCTCTTTTCTAACATTTGGCTTTTTCTAACAGGTCTCATGGAACGACTTGCTTGGGCGGGCCTGGAAACGTGATCCACCTGAGTAGCTAAGGTTTCAGGCGTGAGCAAGCAGCACCCAGCAAGAACCAAGGTGTTGAGAGGTCTGGCATGAGGGACTCCATTTCAACTTGGAAGGCCTTTCACCCTCATCTCTAGAAACTGTTTGTCTCTGAGCTGTTTCCTCGGAGGGTTTTTGGATTGGTCGTTTTCATCTTTCGACGTGAGGATTAGTTTTTTTTCTCTAAGTGTCTTATGTGTGTGGGGGGGTCGAGCAACAAACAGGTCAGGTGGGAGTCAGTGTCAGCTGGACCCTTTGGCCAAATTTAAACAACAAACAGGCTTGGAAGGACTCCCTTTTTAGCTAGTGGCCTCTAAACCATGACAAAGAAAACAGAATCTAAAGCTGACTTGTGTGAGGGACATGTACCTGTCTGTTACAGTCTTTTTTCATTGTTTCTTTTTTTTTTGTTTGTTTAATGGGCTTGATTGTAAATGTCCCAGGAGGATCAGAAGTGCAATTCCAAATACGTAAAAGAGCCATGGTAAAAATTCTGACGGACAACTTAGCAACTAAGAGAAGAGTATGTCAGTACCATCAGCATTTGATCACAGCGTTTCTGTAAATTTTGTAGTTTAGAGGGCCCGACAGCCTTGGAAAATGCAGATATGCTTACTATCTAGGAACGAATGACAGCATGACAGCTCTCTAGAGGTTATCCACACATATCAGTGGTTATCCTGAGAGTAAAACCTCAGAGTGCCCATTCATTGAGGGGTCAGTGTCAGTGACCCCAAATAGCCTCATCACAGGCACATGTAGGCTCCTAACTGTATTAGAATCATGTAAGACAACAGTTGTTTCACCATAGGGATGAAGCCATCTAGAAGATTTTCTATAAACCAACTCTTAATGAATTTTCATTTCGTCATGATCGTCATCTCAGTGGCCGAAACCCTGAGAAAAATTAGAAGGGAACAGAAGTAAATACTTCTGAGGACAAAGTGTAGAGTTTAGGAAGCCTGAGGGTTGACAGGATAGGATTTCTTAGGACGTTGAGTAGGGATGGGAGGAGATGTTTTTTTCTTTCCCTTGTCTCCACGATTTCGGTGGTGAAAGGGGCCTCTGAGCTGGAAATGTTCCCGATTGAGCCCCGCAGCCCCAGGCCCAGAGTGTGGAGGAGGGCGCAGCGGGTCGGCTAAGGGCGCGGCTGCCGTTTTGCAGAGGGCTGGAGGGGCAGTGGGGCTTTGTGGACGAGGAGGACCGGAAAGGTCCCCAAGACGTCCGTCGGGAGCCACGCGCCCAAGGGTCGGCTCCCGCAGGCGAGGGAGGAGGGCGGCCAGAACTGTGCACCCCCCCCACACCCCCGCCTTAGCCAAGGCAGTGACACATCCCCAGAGGAACAAGAGCCCGAGAGCACTGAGCAATGTTCCCCTGAGAAAACTCGATCCTGGTCCGGGCACCGGGACACCTCGGGAAGAAAGCCAGCGAGTGGCCACCTGGGCGAGACCGGCTGCCCCAGCAGGCGTCCGGGGCCCCTGGCTGCTTGGCCAGAGGCCGCCAGCCCCCACCCCGCAGCCCCCACCCGCAGCCGTGCCAGGGGAGCAGTGTGGAGACGCAGGCCGCGCCCACCTCACGCTCTTGGGGCTCCAGGAGGCGGCAGCTGGCGTCTATGGCCATACCACCCTGAACGCGCCCGATCTCGTCTGATCTCGGAAGCTAAGCAGGGTCGGGCCTGGTTAGTACTTGGATGGGAGACCGCCTGGGAATACCGGGTGCTGTAGGCTTTTGCTCGTCCCTCCCTCGCTGCTCCTTTTGGCCTCCGGGACCTCACCGCCCCGACCCAGCGCCACCACCACCGGCGACCCCTTCCCCGCCACCCCGCCAGACCCACGCCTCCCACCTCGCAGACACGCCCCCGAATCCTCTCCTCTCCCCTCCCCACACTCTCGTGGGGCGCGCGCCCGCTCACTGGGCACCAGCCGGGTGGGTCCCAGGCCACGTTGGGGACCGCTCCCCAACTGTCCTCAGAAAGCCAGCAGGAGTAGAAAACGTTCAGGCGGACGGTGAGGGAAGTGCGAAAGCCCTGAGAAAGCGGGTCTGCAGCCCAGCGGGCCCCAGACTGGGACGCGCCACACCCTGGCTCGCCACAAGGTGGTGCACTGGGCCCAGGGCAAGACGCCAGGGGACAGGGAGGCAGGCCACCTCAGTCGGGTGCTGCTCCGTCGCTCGACCCAACACAGGTCAGCGTGTGCATGACCTCTCCGTGGGGCCCCAACTCCCACGGCGGTGCCTGCAGTCACGGGGACAGCGGGCGCAGGGCCTGAGCTCACGGTGAGGGGAGTATGCTTAGAATGCAAAATTCAAACACACCCGGGAATACATTGGCAAGGAGAAGTCCCAGAAAGAGTTGCAACCCTGACATTGAGGGCGCGTTTCCTTTTGCTTGGTCCTGTACCCTGCTTGAGTGTGAGTGGTGATGAATTGCTGCCCGTTTCGGATCGTTTGGTGGCAATGTAGTTTGTACCTTTCTCTGCAATGTGTGAAGTCTTTCTTTGTGTAATAGGCTGTATTGGCAAGTGTCTCTACCTTTCAGTGTTTATCCAAAGTCAATCCAAGGCTGTGGTCCACGAGTCTAAGAACAAACCCTGTGTTTTATGTCCAAAACTAAAAACACCACTTTTAAGTATGCTAGGACGGGTCCGGAGCAGGTAGAAATAGGGACTTCTTCCCGAGTAGTGTACAACGCCGTGGCCACTCATAGAAGTTTGTGCCTAGAGGGCTTTCATGTTCGATAGACACGCATCCATCATAACCACTTTTTTGTTTTATTTATTTGTTTATTTGTTTATTTATGTATTTACGTATTTACGTATTGATTTTTGTGGTACCAGTGCTTGAATTCAGGCCGTACACCTTGCCCCGCTCCACCAGCCCTTTTCGTGTGAGGGTTTTAAAGGGTTGACTCTCCAGGGTCCCCGAAGCCCACACTGCCTAAATTACCTGTGATAGAAAGAAAGGCAGGGGCAGTGCCTGAGACCACAAGGACTTTTCCCCTTATCGCTTCCTGATTGCTTGCAAGTGCTGGCTGTCTACCACCACAAGGACACTTCTCTTTATCTCAAACTGGCTGCGTACCCCGGAAAACCTCCTCACCCCTAGTCCCCGCCCGCCCCCCCCCCCCGGCGAGGCTTGCATCCCAGGCTGTCCAGAGTGCAGGACGCCCCTCACCACGGCAAAATAAAGCGTGCTCTCGTCTGTAGAGGTCTCGGTCTCCTTTTCCTCGAGGCATCCTCTTTTCTAACATTTGGCTTTTTCTAACAGGTCTCATGGAACGACTTGCTTGGGCGGGCCTGGAAACGTGATCCACCTGAGTAGCTAAGGTTTCAGGCGTGAGCAAGCAGCACCCAGCAAGAACCAAGGTGTTGAGAGGTCTGGCATGAGGGACTCCATTTCAACTTGGAAGGCCTTTCACCCTCATCTCTAGAAACTGTTTGTCTCTGAGCTGTTTCCTCGGAGGGTTTTTGGATTGGTCGTTTTCATCTTTCGACGTGAGGATTAGTTTTTTTTCTCTAAGTGTCTTATGTGTGTGGGGGGGTCGAGCAACAAACAGGTCAGGTGGGAGTCAGTGTCAGCTGGACCCTTTGGCCAAATTTAAACAACAAACAGGCTTGGAAGGACTCCCTTTTTAGCTAGTGGCCTCTAAACCATGACAAAGAAAACAGAATCTAAAGCTGACTTGTGTGAGGGACATGTACCTGTCTGTTACAGTCTTTTTTCATTGTTTCTTTTTTTTTTGTTTGTTTAATGGGCTTGATTGTAAATGTCCCAGGAGGATCAGAAGTGCAATTCCAAATACGTAAAAGAGCCATGGTAAAAATTCTGACGGACAACTTAGCAACTAAGAGAAGAGTATGTCAGTACCATCAGCATTTGATCACAGCGTTTCTGTAAATTTTGTAGTTTAGAGGGCCCGACAGCCTTGGAAAATGCAGATATGCTTACTATCTAGGAACGAATGACAGCATGACAGCTCTCTAGAGGTTATCCACACATATCAGTGGTTATCCTGAGAGTAAAACCTCAGAGTGCCCATTCATTGAGGGGTCAGTGTCAGTGACCCCAAATAGCCTCATCACAGGCACATGTAGGCTCCTAACTGTATTAGAATCATGTAAGACAACAGTTGTTTCACCATAGGGATGAAGCCATCTAGAAGATTTTCTATAAACCAACTCTTAATGAATTTTCATTTCGTCATGATCGTCATCTCAGTGGCCGAAACCCTGAGAAAAATTAGAAGGGAACAGAAGTAAATACTTCTGAGGACAAAGTGTAGAGTTTAGGAAGCCTGAGGGTTGACAGGATAGGATTTCTTAGGACGTTGAGTAGGGATGGGAGGAGATGTTTTTTTCTTTCCCTTGTCTCCACGATTTCGGTGGTGAAAGGGGCCTCTGAGCTGGAAATGTTCCCGATTGAGCCCCGCAGCCCCAGGCCCAGAGTGTGGAGGAGGGCGCAGCGGGTCGGCTAAGGGCGCGGCTGCCGTTTTGCAGAGGGCTGGAGGGGCAGTGGGGCTTTGTGGACGAGGAGGACCGGAAAGGTCCCCAAGACGTCCGTCGGGAGCCACGCGCCCAAGGGTCGGCTCCCGCAGGCGAGGGAGGAGGGCGGCCAGAACTGTGCACCCCCCCCACACCCCCGCCTTAGCCAAGGCAGTGACACATCCCCAGAGGAACAAGAGCCCGAGAGCACTGAGCAATGTTCCCCTGAGAAAACTCGATCCTGGTCCGGGCACCGGGACACCTCGGGAAGAAAGCCAGCGAGTGGCCACCTGGGCGAGACCGGCTGCCCCAGCAGGCGTCCGGGGCCCCTGGCCGCTTGGCCAGAGGCCGCCAGCCCCCACCCCGCAGCCCCCACCCGCAGCCGTGCCAGGGGAGCAGTGTGGAGACGCAGGCCGCGCCCACCTCACGCTCTTGGGGCTCCAGGAGGCGGCAGCTGGCGTCTACGGCCATACCACCCTGAACGCGCCCGATCTCGTCTGATCTCGGAAGCTAAGCAGGGTCGGGCCTGGTTAGTACTTGGATGGGAGACCGCCTGGGAATACCGGGTGCTGTAGGCTTTTGCTCGTCCCTCCCTCGCTGCTCCTTTTGGCCTCCGGGACCTCACCGCCCCGACCCAGCGCCACCACCACCGGCGACCCCTTCCCCGCCACCCCGCCAGACCCACGCCTCCCACCTCACAGACACGCCCCCGAATCCTCTCCTCTCCCCTCCCCACACTCTCGTGGGGCGCGCGCCCGCTCACTGGGCACCAGCCGGGTGGGTCCCAGGCCACGTTGGGGACCGCTCCCCAACTGTCCTCAGAAAGCCAGCAGGAGTAGAAAACGTTCAGGCGGACGGTGAGGGAAGTGCGAAAGCCCTGAGAAAGCGGGTCTGCAGCCCAGCGGGCCCCAGACTGGGACGCGCCACACCCTGGCTCGCCACAAGGTGGTGCACTGGGCCCAGGGCAAGACGCCAGGGGACAGGGAGGCAGGCCACCTCAGTCGGGTGCTGCTCCGTCGCTCGACCCAACACAGGTCAGCGTGTGCATGACCTCTCCGTGGGGCCCCAACTCCCACGGCGGTGCCTGCAGTCACGGGGACAGCGGGCGCAGGGCCTGAGCTCACGGTGAGGGGAGTATGCTTAGAATGCAAAATTCAAACACACCCGGGAATACATTGGCAAGGAGAAGTCCCAGAAAGAGTTGCAACCCTGACATTGAGGGCGCGTTTCCTTTTGCTTGGTCCTGTACCCTGCTTGAGTGTGAGTGGTGATGAATTGCTGCCCGTTTCGGATCGTTTGGTGGCAATGTAGTTTGTACCTTTCTCTGCAATGTGTGAAGTCTTTCTTTGTGTAATAGGCTGTATTGGCAAGTGTCTCTACCTTTCAGTGTTTATCCAAAGTCAATCCAAGGCTGTGGTCCACGAGTCTAAGAACAAACCCTGTGTTTTATGTCCAAAACTAAAAACACCACTTTTAAGTATGCTAGGACGGGTCCGGAGCAGGTAGAAATAGGGACTTCTTCCCGAGTAGTGTACAACGCCGTGGCCACTCATAGAAGTTTGTGCCTAGAGGGCTTTCATGTTCGATAGACACGCATCCATCATAACCACTTTTTTGTTTTATTTATTTGTTTATTTGTTTATTTATGTATTTACGTATTTACGTATTGATTTTTGTGGTACCAGTGCTTGAATTCAGGCCGTACACCTTGCCCCGCTCCACCAGCCCTTTTCGTGTGAGGGTTTTAAAGGGTTGACTCTCCAGGGTCCCCGAAGCCCACACTGCCTAAATTACCTGTGATAGAAAGAAAGGCAGGGGCAGTGCCTGAGACCACAAGGACTTTTCCCCTTATCGCTTCCTGATTGCTTGCAAGTGCTGGCTGTCTACCACCACAAGGACACTTCTCTTTATCTCAAACTGGCTGCGTACCCCGGAAAACCTCCTCACCCCTAGTCCCCGCCCGCCCCCCCCCCCGGCGAGGCTTGCATCCCAGGCTGTCCAGAGTGCAGGACGCCCCTCACCACGGCAAAATAAAGCGTGCTCTCGTCTGTAGAGGTCTCGGTCTCCTTTTCCTCGAGGCATCCTCTTTTCTAACATTTGGCTTTTTCTAACAGGTCTCATGGAACGACTTGCTTGGGCGGGCCTGGAAACGTGATCCACCTGAGTAGCTAAGGTTTCAGGCGTGAGCAAGCAGCACCCAGCAAGAACCAAGGTGTTGAGAGGTCTGGCATGAGGGACTCCATTTCAACTTGGAAGGCCTTTCACCCTCATCTCTAGAAACTGTTTGTCTCTGAGCTGTTTCCTCGGAGGGTTTTTGGATTGGTCGTTTTCATCTTTCGACGTGAGGATTAGTTTTTTTTCTCTAAGTGTCTTATGTGTGTGGGGGGGTCGAGCAACAAACAGGTCAGGTGGGAGTCAGTGTCAGCTGGACCCTTTGGCCAAATTTAAACAACAAACAGGCTTGGAAGGACTCCCTTTTTAGCTAGTGGCCTCTAAACCATGACAAAGAAAACAGAATCTAAAGCTGACTTGTGTGAGGGACATGTACCTGTCTGTTACAGTCTTTTTTCATTGTTTCTTTTTTTTTTGTTTGTTTAATGGGCTTGATTGTAAATGTCCCAGGAGGATCAGAAGTGCAATTCCAAATACGTAAAAGAGCCATGGTAAAAATTCTGACGGACAACTTAGCAACTAAGAGAAGAGTATGTCAGTACCATCAGCATTTGATCACAGCGTTTCTGTAAATTTTGTAGTTTAGAGGGCCCGACAGCCTTGGAAAATGCAGATATGCTTACTATCTAGGAACGAATGACAGCATGACAGCTCTCTAGAGGTTATCCACACATATCAGTGGTTATCCTGAGAGTAAAACCTCAGAGTGCCCATTCATTGAGGGGTCAGTGTCAGTGACCCCAAATAGCCTCATCACAGGCACATGTAGGCTCCTAACTGTATTAGAATCATGTAAGACAACAGTTGTTTCACCATAGGGATGAAGCCATCTAGAAGATTTTCTATAAACCAACTCTTAATGAATTTTCATTTCGTCATGATCGTCATCTCAGTGGCCGAAACCCTGAGAAAAATTAGAAGGGAACAGAAGTAAATACTTCTGAGGACAAAGTGTAGAGTTTAGGAAGCCTGAGGGTTGACAGGATAGGATTTCTTAGGACGTTGAGTAGGGATGGGAGGAGATGTTTTTTTCTTTCCCTTGTCTCCACGATTTCGGTGGTGAAAGGGGCCTCTGAGCTGGAAATGTTCCCGATTGAGCCCCGCAGCCCCAGGCCCAGAGTGTGGAGGAGGGCGCAGCGGGTCGGCTAAGGGCGCGGCTGCCGTTTTGCAGAGGGCTGGAGGGGCAGTGGGGCTTTGTGGACGAGGAGGACCGGAAAGGTCCCCAAGACGTCCGTCGGGAGCCACGCGCCCAAGGGTCGGCTCCCGCAGGCGAGGGAGGAGGGCGGCCAGAACTGTGCACCCCCCCCACACCCCCGCCTTAGCCAAGGCAGTGACACATCCCCAGAGGAACAAGAGCCCGAGAGCACTGAGCAATGTTCCCCTGAGAAAACTCGATCCTGGTCCGGGCACCGGGACACCTCGGGAAGAAAGCCAGCGAGTGGCCACCTGGGCGAGACCGGCTGCCCCAGCAGGCGTCCGGGGCCCCTGGCCGCTTGGCCAGAGGCCGCCAGCCCCCACCCCGCAGCCCCCACCCGCAGCCGTGCCAGGGGAGCAGTGTGGAGACGCAGGCCGCGCCCACCTCACGCTCTTGGGGCTCCAGGAGGCGGCAGCTGGCGTCTACGGCCATACCACCCTGAACGCGCCCGATCTCGTCTGATCTCGGAAGCTAAGCAGGGTCGGGCCTGGTTAGTACTTGGATGGGAGACCGCCTGGGAATACCGGGTGCTGTAGGCTTTTGCTCGTCCCTCCCTCGCTGCTCCTTTTGGCCTCCGGGACCTCACCGCCCCGACCCAGCGCCACCACCACCGGCGACCCCTTCCCCGCCACCCCGCCAGACCCACGCCTCCCACCTCACAGACACGCCCCCGAATCCTCTCCTCTCCCCTCCCCACACTCTCGTGGGGCGCGCGCCCGCTCACTGGGCACCAGCCGGGTGGGTCCCAGGCCACGTTGGGGACCGCTCCCCAACTGTCCTCAGAAAGCCAGCAGGAGTAGAAAACGTTCAGGCGGACGGTGAGGGAAGTGCGAAAGCCCTGAGAAAGCGGGTCTGCAGCCCAGCGGGCCCCAGACTGGGACGCGCCACACCCTGGCTCGCCACAAGGTGGTGCACTGGGCCCAGGGCAAGACGCCAGGGGACAGGGAGGCAGGCCACCTCAGTCGGGTGCTGCTCCGTCGCTCGACCCAACACAGGTCAGCGTGTGCATGACCTCTCCGTGGGGCCCCAACTCCCACGGCGGTGCCTGCAGTCACGGGGACAGCGGGCGCAGGGCCTGAGCTCACGGTGAGGGGAGTATGCTTAGAATGCAAAATTCAAACACACCCGGGAATACATTGGCAAGGAGAAGTCCCAGAAAGAGTTGCAACCCTGACATTGAGGGCGCGTTTCCTTTTGCTTGGTCCTGTACCCTGCTTGAGTGTGAGTGGTGATGAATTGCTGCCCGTTTCGGATCGTTTGGTGGCAATGTAGTTTGTACCTTTCTCTGCAATGTGTGAAGTCTTTCTTTGTGTAATAGGCTGTATTGGCAAGTGTCTCTACCTTTCAGTGTTTATCCAAAGTCAATCCAAGGCTGTGGTCCACGAGTCTAAGAACAAACCCTGTGTTTTATGTCCAAAACTAAAAACACCACTTTTAAGTATGCTAGGACGGGTCCGGAGCAGGTAGAAATAGGGACTTCTTCCCGAGTAGTGTACAACGCCGTGGCCACTCATAGAAGTTTGTGCCTAGAGGGCTTTCATGTTCGATAGACACGCATCCATCATAACCACTTTTTTGTTTTATTTATTTGTTTATTTGTTTATTTATGTATTTACGTATTTACGTATTGATTTTTGTGGTACCAGTGCTTGAATTCAGGCCGTACACCTTGCCCCGCTCCACCAGCCCTTTTCGTGTGAGGGTTTTAAAGGGTTGACTCTCCAGGGTCCCCGAAGCCCACACTGCCTAAATTACCTGTGATAGAAAGAAAGGCAGGGGCAGTGCCTGAGACCACAAGGACTTTTCCCCTTATCGCTTCCTGATTGCTTGCAAGTGCTGGCTGTCTACCACCACAAGGACACTTCTCTTTATCTCAAACTGGCTGCGTACCCCGGAAAACCTCCTCACCCCTAGTCCCCGCCCGCCCCCCCCCCCCGGCGAGGCTTGCATCCCAGGCTGTCCAGAGTGCAGGACGCCCCTCACCACGGCAAAATAAAGCGTGCTCTCGTCTGTAGAGGTCTCGGTCTCCTTTTCCTCGAGGCATCCTCTTTTCTAACATTTGGCTTTTTCTAACAGGTCTCATGGAACGACTTGCTTGGGCGGGCCTGGAAACGTGATCCACCTGAGTAGCTAAGGTTTCAGGCGTGAGCAAGCAGCACCCAGCAAGAACCAAGGTGTTGAGAGGTCTGGCATGAGGGACTCCATTTCAACTTGGAAGGCCTTTCACCCTCATCTCTAGAAACTGTTTGTCTCTGAGCTGTTTCCTCGGAGGGTTTTTGGATTGGTCGTTTTCATCTTTCGACGTGAGGATTAGTTTTTTTTCTCTAAGTGTCTTATGTGTGTGGGGGGGTCGAGCAACAAACAGGTCAGGTGGGAGTCAGTGTCAGCTGGACCCTTTGGCCAAATTTAAACAACAAACAGGCTTGGAAGGACTCCCTTTTTAGCTAGTGGCCTCTAAACCATGACAAAGAAAACAGAATCTAAAGCTGACTTGTGTGAGGGACATGTACCTGTCTGTTACAGTCTTTTTTCATTGTTTCTTTTTTTTTTGTTTGTTTAATGGGCTTGATTGTAAATGTCCCAGGAGGATCAGAAGTGCAATTCCAAATACGTAAAAGAGCCATGGTAAAAATTCTGACGGACAACTTAGCAACTAAGAGAAGAGTATGTCAGTACCATCAGCATTTGATCACAGCGTTTCTGTAAATTTTGTAGTTTAGAGGGCCCGACAGCCTTGGAAAATGCAGATATGCTTACTATCTAGGAACGAATGACAGCATGACAGCTCTCTAGAGGTTATCCACACATATCAGTGGTTATCCTGAGAGTAAAACCTCAGAGTGCCCATTCATTGAGGGGTCAGTGTCAGTGACCCCAAATAGCCTCATCACAGGCACATGTAGGCTCCTAACTGTATTAGAATCATGTAAGACAACAGTTGTTTCACCATAGGGATGAAGCCATCTAGAAGATTTTCTATAAACCAACTCTTAATGAATTTTCATTTCGTCATGATCGTCATCTCAGTGGCCGAAACCCTGAGAAAAATTAGAAGGGAACAGAAGTAAATACTTCTGAGGACAAAGTGTAGAGTTTAGGAAGCCTGAGGGTTGACAGGATAGGATTTCTTAGGACGTTGAGTAGGGATGGGAGGAGATGTTTTTTTCTTTCCCTTGTCTCCACGATTTCGGTGGTGAAAGGGGCCTCTGAGCTGGAAATGTTCCCGATTGAGCCCCGCAGCCCCAGGCCCAGAGTGTGGAGGAGGGCGCAGCGGGTCGGCTAAGGGCGCGGCTGCCGTTTTGCAGAGGGCTGGAGGGGCAGTGGGGCTTTGTGGACGAGGAGGACCGGAAAGGTCCCCAAGACGTCCGTCGGGAGCCACGCGCCCAAGGGTCGGCTCCCGCAGGCGAGGGAGGAGGGCGGCCAGAACTGTGCACCCCCCCCACACCCCCGCCTTAGCCAAGGCAGTGACACATCCCCAGAGGAACAAGAGCCCGAGAGCACTGAGCAATGTTCCCCTGAGAAAACTCGATCCTGGTCCGGGCACCGGGACACCTCGGGAAGAAAGCCAGCGAGTGGCCACCTGGGCGAGACCGGCTGCCCCAGCAGGCGTCCGGGGCCCCTGGCCGCTTGGCCAGAGGCCGCCAGCCCCCACCCCGCAGCCCCCACCCGCAGCCGTGCCAGGGGAGCAGTGTGGAGACGCAGGCCGCGCCCACCTCACGCTCTTGGGGCTCCAGGAGGCGGCAGCTGGCGTCTACGGCCATACCACCCTGAACGCGCCCGATCTCGTCTGATCTCGGAAGCTAAGCAGGGTCGGGCCTGGTTAGTACTTGGATGGGAGACCGCCTGGGAATACCGGGTGCTGTAGGCTTTTGCTCGTCCCTCCCTCGCTGCTCCTTTTGGCCTCCGGGACCTCACCGCCCCGACCCAGCGCCACCACCACCGGCGACCCCTTCCCCGCCACCCCGCCAGACCCACGCCTCCCACCTCACAGACACGCCCCCGAATCCTCTCCTCTCCCCTCCCCACACTCTCGTGGGGCGCGCGCCCGCTCACTGGGCACCAGCCGGGTGGGTCCCAGGCCACGTTGGGGACCGCTCCCCAACTGTCCTCAGAAAGCCAGCAGGAGTAGAAAACGTTCAGGCGGACGGTGAGGGAAGTGCGAAAGCCCTGAGAAAGCGGGTCTGCAGCCCAGCGGGCCCCAGACTGGGACGCGCCACACCCTGGCTCGCCACAAGGTGGTGCACTGGGCCCAGGGCAAGACGCCAGGGGACAGGGAGGCAGGCCACCTCAGTCGGGTGCTGCTCCGTCGCTCGACCCAACACAGGTCAGCGTGTGCATGACCTCTCCGTGGGGCCCCAACTCCCACGGCGGTGCCTGCAGTCACGGGGACAGCGGGCGCAGGGCCTGAGCTCACGGTGAGGGGAGTATGCTTAGAATGCAAAATTCAAACACACCCGGGAATACATTGGCAAGGAGAAGTCCCAGAAAGAGTTGCAACCCTGACATTGAGGGCGCGTTTCCTTTTGCTTGGTCCTGTACCCTGCTTGAGTGTGAGTGGTGATGAATTGCTGCCCGTTTCGGATCGTTTGGTGGCAATGTAGTTTGTACCTTTCTCTGCAATGTGTGAAGTCTTTCTTTGTGTAATAGGCTGTATTGGCAAGTGTCTCTACCTTTCAGTGTTTATCCAAAGTCAATCCAAGGCTGTGGTCCACGAGTCTAAGAACAAACCCTGTGTTTTATGTCCAAAACTAAAAACACCACTTTTAAGTATGCTAGGACGGGTCCGGAGCAGGTAGAAATAGGGACTTCTTCCCGAGTAGTGTACAACGCCGTGGCCACTCATAGAAGTTTGTGCCTAGAGGGCTTTCATGTTCGATAGACACGCATCCATCATAACCACTTTTTTGTTTTATTTATTTGTTTATTTGTTTATTTATGTATTTACGTATTTACGTATTGATTTTTGTGGTACCAGTGCTTGAATTCAGGCCGTACACCTTGCCCCGCTCCACCAGCCCTTTTCGTGTGAGGGTTTTAAAGGGTTGACTCTCCAGGGTCCCCGAAGCCCACACTGCCTAAATTACCTGTGATAGAAAGAAAGGCAGGGGCAGTGCCTGAGACCACAAGGACTTTTCCCCTTATCGCTTCCTGATTGCTTGCAAGTGCTGGCTGTCTACCACCACAAGGACACTTCTCTTTACCTCTCCCTGGCTGCGTACCCCGGAAAACCTCCTCACCCCTAGTCCCCGCCCGCCCCCCCCCCCCGGCGAGGCTTGCATCCCAGGCTGTCCAGAGTGCAGGACGCCCCTCACCACGGCAAAATAAAGCGTGCTCTCGTCTGTAGAGGTCTCGGTCTCCTTTTCCTCGAGGCATCCTCTTTTCTAACATTTGGCTTTTTCTAACAGGTCTCATGGAACGACTTGCTTGGGCGGGCCTGGAAACGTGATCCACCTGAGTAGCTAAGGTTTCAGGCGTGAGCAAGCAGCACCCAGCAAGAACCAAGGTGTTGAGAGGTCTGGCATGAGGGACTCCATTTCAACTTGGAAGGCCTTTCACCCTCATCTCTAGAAACTGTTTGTCTCTGAGCTGTTTCCTCGGAGGGTTTTTGGATTGGTCGTTTTCATCTTTCGACGTGAGGATTAGTTTTTTTCTCTAAGTGTCTTATGTGTGTGGGGGGGTCGAGCAACAAACAGGTCAGGTGGGAGTCAGTGTCAGCTGGACCCTTTGGCCAAATTTAAACAACAAACAGGCTTGGAAGGACTCCCTTTTTAGCTAGTGGCCTCTAAACCATGACAAAGAAAACAGAATCTAAAGCTGACTTGTGTGAGGGACATGTACCTGTCTGTTACAGTCTTTTTTCATTGTTTCTTTTTTTTTTGTTTGTTTAATGGGCTTGATTGTAAATGTCCCAGGAGGATCAGAAGTGCAATTCCAAATACGTAAAAGAGCCATGGTAAAAATTCTGACGGACAACTTAGCAACTAAGAGAAGAGTATGTCAGTACCATCAGCATTTGATCACAGCGTTTCTGTAAATTTTGTAGTTTAGAGGGCCCGACAGCCTTGGAAAATGCAGATATGCTTACTATCTAGGAACGAATGACAGCATGACAGCTCTCTAGAGGTTATCCACACATATCAGTGGTTATCCTGAGAGTAAAACCTCAGAGTGCCCATTCATTGAGGGGTCAGTGTCAGTGACCCCAAATAGCCTCATCACAGGCACATGTAGGCTCCTAACTGTATTAGAATCATGTAAGACAACAGTTGTTTCACCATAGGGATGAAGCCATCTAGAAGATTTTCTATAAACCAACTCTTAATGAATTTTCATTTCGTCATGATCGTCATCTCAGTGGCCGAAACCCTGAGAAAAATTAGAAGGGAACAGAAGTAAATACTTCTGAGGACAAAGTGTAGAGTTTAGGAAGCCTGAGGGTTGACAGGATAGGATTTCTTAGGACGTTGAGTAGGGATGGGAGGAGATGTTTTTTTCTTTCCCTTGTCTCCACGATTTCGGTGGTGAAAGGGGCCTCTGAGCTGGAAATGTTCCCGATTGAGCCCCGCAGCCCCAGGCCCAGAGTGTGGAGGAGGGCGCAGCGGGTCGGCTAAGGGCGCGGCTGCCGTTTTGCAGAGGGCTGGAGGGGCAGTGGGGCTTTGTGGACGAGGAGGACCGGAAAGGTCCCCAAGACGTCCGTCGGGAGCCACGCGCCCAAGGGTCGGCTCCCGCAGGCGAGGGAGGAGGGCGGCCAGAACTGTGCACCCCCCCCACACCCCCGCCTTAGCCAAGGCAGTGACACATCCCCAGAGGAACAAGAGCCCGAGAGCACTGAGCAATGTTCCCCTGAGAAAACTCGATCCTGGTCCGGGCACCGGGACACCTCGGGAAGAAAGCCAGCGAGTGGCCACCTGGGCGAGACCGGCTGCCCCAGCAGGCGTCCGGGGCCCCTGGCCGCTTGGCCAGAGGCCGCCAGCCCCCACCCCGCAGCCCCCACCCGCAGCCGTGCCAGGGGAGCAGTGTGGAGACGCAGGCCGCGCCCACCTCACGCTCTTGGGGCTCCAGGAGGCGGCAGCTGGCGTCTACGGCCATACCACCCTGAACGCGCCCGATCTCGTCTGATCTCGGAAGCTAAGCAGGGTCGGGCCTGGTTAGTACTTGGATGGGAGACCGCCTGGGAATACCGGGTGCTGTAGGCTTTTGCTCGTCCCTCCCTCGCTGCTCCTTTTGGCCTCCGGGACCTCACCGCCCCGACCCAGCGCCACCACCACCGGCGACCCCTTCCCCGCCACCCCGCCAGACCCACGCCTCCCACCTCACAGACACGCCCCCGAATCCTCTCCTCTCCCCTCCCCACACTCTCGTGGGGCGCGCGCCCGCTCACTGGGCACCAGCCGGGTGGGTCCCAGGCCACGTTGGGGACCGCTCCCCAACTGTCCTCAGAAAGCCAGCAGGAGTAGAAAACGTTCAGGCGGACGGTGAGGGAAGTGCGAAAGCCCTGAGAAAGCGGGTCTGCAGCCCAGCGGGCCCCAGACTGGGACGCGCCACACCCTGGCTCGCCACAAGGTGGTGCACTGGGCCCAGGGCAAGACGCCAGGGGACAGGGAGGCAGGCCACCTCAGTCGGGTGCTGCTCCGTCGCTCGACCCAACACAGGTCAGCGTGTGCATGACCTCTCCGTGGGGCCCCAACTCCCACGGCGGTGCCTGCAGTCACGGGGACAGCGGGCGCAGGGCCTGAGCTCACGGTGAGGGGAGTATGCTTAGAATGCAAAATTCAAACACACCCGGGAATACATTGGCAAGGAGAAGTCCCAGAAAGAGTTGCAACCCTGACATTGAGGGCGCGTTTCCTTTTGCTTGGTCCTGTACCCTGCTTGAGTGTGAGTGGTGATGAATTGCTGCCCGTTTCGGATCGTTTGGTGGCAATGTAGTTTGTACCTTTCTCTGCAATGTGTGAAGTCTTTCTTTGTGTAATAGGCTGTATTGGCAAGTGTCTCTACCTTTCAGTGTTTATCCAAAGTCAATCCAAGGCTGTGGTCCACGAGTCTAAGAACAAACCCTGTGTTTTATGTCCAAAACTAAAAACACCACTTTTAAGTATGCTAGGACGGGTCCGGAGCAGGTAGAAATAGGGACTTCTTCCCGAGTAGTGTACAACGCCGTGGCCACTCATAGAAGTTTGTGCCTAGAGGGCTTTCATGTTCGATAGACACGCATCCATCATAACCACTTTTTTGTTTTATTTATTTGTTTATTTGTTTATTTATGTATTTACGTATTTACGTATTGATTTTTGTGGTACCAGTGCTTGAATTCAGGCCGTACACCTTGCCCCGCTCCACCAGCCCTTTTCGTGTGAGGGTTTTAAAGGGTTGACTCTCCAGGGTCCCCGAAGCCCACACTGCCTAAATTACCTGTGATAGAAAGAAAGGCAGGGGCAGTGCCTGAGACCACAAGGACTTTTCCCCTTATCGCTTCCTGATTGCTTGCAAGTGCTGGCTGTCTACCACCACAAGGACACTTCTCTTTACCTCTCCCTGGCTGCGTACCCCGGAAAACCTCCTCACCCCTAGTCCCCGCCCGCCCCCCCCCCCGGCGAGGCTTGCATCCCAGGCTGTCCAGAGTGCAGGACGCCCCTCACCACGGCAAAATAAAGCGTGCTCTCGTCTGTAGAGGTCTCGGTCTCCTTTTCCTCGAGGCATCCTCTTTTCTAACATTTGGCTTTTTCTAACAGGTCTCATGGAACGACTTGCTTGGGCGGGCCTGGAAACGTGATCCACCTGAGTAGCTAAGGTTTCAGGCGTGAGCAAGCAGCACCCAGCAAGAACCAAGGTGTTGAGAGGTCTGGCATGAGGGACTCCATTTCAACTTGGAAGGCCTTTCACCCTCATCTCTAGAAACTGTTTGTCTCTGAGCTGTTTCCTCGGAGGGTTTTTGGATTGGTCGTTTTCATCTTTCGACGTGAGGATTAGTTTTTTTCTCTAAGTGTCTTATGTGTGTGGGGGGGTCGAGCAACAAACAGGTCAGGTGGGAGTCAGTGTCAGCTGGACCCTTTGGCCAAATTTAAACAACAAACAGGCTTGGAAGGACTCCCTTTTTAGCTAGTGGCCTCTAAACCATGACAAAGAAAACAGAATCTAAAGCTGACTTGTGTGAGGGACATGTACCTGTCTGTTACAGTCTTTTTTCATTGTTTCTTTTTTTTTTGTTTGTTTAATGGGCTTGATTGTAAATGTCCCAGGAGGATCAGAAGTGCAATTCCAAATACGTAAAAGAGCCATGGTAAAAATTCTGACGGACAACTTAGCAACTAAGAGAAGAGTATGTCAGTACCATCAGCATTTGATCACAGCGTTTCTGTAAATTTTGTAGTTTAGAGGGCCCGACAGCCTTGGAAAATGCAGATATGCTTACTATCTAGGAACGAATGACAGCATGACAGCTCTCTAGAGGTTATCCACACATATCAGTGGTTATCCTGAGAGTAAAACCTCAGAGTGCCCATTCATTGAGGGGTCAGTGTCAGTGACCCCAAATAGCCTCATCACAGGCACATGTAGGCTCCTAACTGTATTAGAATCATGTAAGACAACAGTTGTTTCACCATAGGGATGAAGCCATCTAGAAGATTTTCTATAAACCAACTCTTAATGAATTTTCATTTCGTCATGATCGTCATCTCAGTGGCCGAAACCCTGAGAAAAATTAGAAGGGAACAGAAGTAAATACTTCTGAGGACAAAGTGTAGAGTTTAGGAAGCCTGAGGGTTGACAGGATAGGATTTCTTAGGACGTTGAGTAGGGATGGGAGGAGATGTTTTTTTCTTTCCCTTGTCTCCACGATTTCGGTGGTGAAAGGGGCCTCTGAGCTGGAAATGTTCCCGATTGAGCCCCGCAGCCCCAGGCCCAGAGTGTGGAGGAGGGCGCAGCGGGTCGGCTAAGGGCGCGGCTGCCGTTTTGCAGAGGGCTGGAGGGGCAGTGGGGCTTTGTGGACGAGGAGGACCGGAAAGGTCCCCAAGACGTCCGTCGGGAGCCACGCGCCCAAGGGTCGGCTCCCGCAGGCGAGGGAGGAGGGCGGCCAGAACTGTGCACCCCCCCCACACCCCCGCCTTAGCCAAGGCAGTGACACATCCCCAGAGGAACAAGAGCCCGAGAGCACTGAGCAATGTTCCCCTGAGAAAACTCGATCCTGGTCCGGGCACCGGGACACCTCGGGAAGAAAGCCAGCGAGTGGCCACCTGGGCGAGACCGGCTGCCCCAGCAGGCGTCCGGGGCCCCTGGCCGCTTGGCCAGAGGCCGCCAGCCCCCACCCCGCAGCCCCCACCCGCAGCCGTGCCAGGGGAGCAGTGTGGAGACGCAGGCCGCGCCCACCTCACGCTCTTGGGGCTCCAGGAGGCGGCAGCTGGCGTCTACGGCCATACCACCCTGAACGCGCCCGATCTCGTCTGATCTCGGAAGCTAAGCAGGGTCGGGCCTGGTTAGTACTTGGATGGGAGACCGCCTGGGAATACCGGGTGCTGTAGGCTTTTGCTCGTCCCTCCCTCGCTGCTCCTTTTGGCCTCCGGGACCTCACCGCCCCGACCCAGCGCCACCACCACCGGCGACCCCTTCCCCGCCACCCCGCCAGACCCACGCCTCCCACCTCACAGACACGCCCCCGAATCCTCTCCTCTCCCCTCCCCACACTCTCGTGGGGCGCGCGCCCGCTCACTGGGCACCAGCCGGGTGGGTCCCAGGCCACGTTGGGGACCGCTCCCCAACTGTCCTCAGAAAGCCAGCAGGAGTAGAAAACGTTCAGGCGGACGGTGAGGGAAGTGCGAAAGCCCTGAGAAAGCGGGTCTGCAGCCCAGCGGGCCCCAGACTGGGACGCGCCACACCCTGGCTCGCCACAAGGTGGTGCACTGGGCCCAGGGCAAGACGCCAGGGGACAGGGAGGCAGGCCACCTCAGTCGGGTGCTGCTCCGTCGCTCGACCCAACACAGGTCAGCGTGTGCATGACCTCTCCGTGGGGCCCCAACTCCCACGGCGGTGCCTGCAGTCACGGGGACAGCGGGCGCAGGGCCTGAGCTCACGGTGAGGGGAGTATGCTTAGAATGCAAAATTCAAACACACCCGGGAATACATTGGCAAGGAGAAGTCCCAGAAAGAGTTGCAACCCTGACATTGAGGGCGCGTTTCCTTTTGCTTGGTCCTGTACCCTGCTTGAGTGTGAGTGGTGATGAATTGCTGCCCGTTTCGGATCGTTTGGTGGCAATGTAGTTTGTACCTTTCTCTGCAATGTGTGAAGTCTTTCTTTGTGTAATAGGCTGTATTGGCAAGTGTCTCTACCTTTCAGTGTTTATCCAAAGTCAATCCAAGGCTGTGGTCCACGAGTCTAAGAACAAACCCTGTGTTTTATGTCCAAAACTAAAAACACCACTTTTAAGTATGCTAGGACGGGTCCGGAGCAGGTAGAAATAGGGACTTCTTCCCGAGTAGTGTACAACGCCGTGGCCACTCATAGAAGTTTGTGCCTAGAGGGCTTTCATGTTCGATAGACACGCATCCATCATAACCACTTTTTTGTTTTATTTATTTGTTTATTTGTTTATTTATGTATTTACGTATTTACGTATTGATTTTTGTGGTACCAGTGCTTGAATTCAGGCCGTACACCTTGCCCCGCTCCACCAGCCCTTTTCGTGTGAGGGTTTTAAAGGGTTGACTCTCCAGGGTCCCCGAAGCCCACACTGCCTAAATTACCTGTGATAGAAAGAAAGGCAGGGGCAGTGCCTGAGACCACAAGGACTTTTCCCCTTATCGCTTCCTGATTGCTTGCAAGTGCTGGCTGTCTACCACCACAAGGACACTTCTCTTTATCTCAAACTGGCTGCGTACCCCGGAAAACCTCCTCACCCCTAGTCCCCGCCCGCCCCCCCCCCCCGGCGAGGCTTGCATCCCAGGCTGTCCAGAGTGCAGGACGCCCCTCACCACGGCAAAATAAAGCGTGCTCTCGTCTGTAGAGGTCTCGGTCTCCTTTTCCTCGAGGCATCCTCTTTTCTAACATTTGGCTTTTTCTAACAGGTCTCATGGAACGACTTGCTTGGGCGGGCCTGGAAACGTGATCCACCTGAGTAGCTAAGGTTTCAGGCGTGAGCAAGCAGCACCCAGCAAGAACCAAGGTGTTGAGAGGTCTGGCATGAGGGACTCCATTTCAACTTGGAAGGCCTTTCACCCTCATCTCTAGAAACTGTTTGTCTCTGAGCTGTTTCCTCGGAGGGTTTTTGGATTGGTCGTTTTCATCTTTCGACGTGAGGATTAGTTTTTTTTCTCTAAGTGTCTTATGTGTGTGGGGGGGTCGAGCAACAAACAGGTCAGGTGGGAGTCAGTGTCAGCTGGACCCTTTGGCCAAATTTAAACAACAAACAGGCTTGGAAGGACTCCCTTTTTAGCTAGTGGCCTCTAAACCATGACAAAGAAAACAGAATCTAAAGCTGACTTGTGTGAGGGACATGTACCTGTCTGTTACAGTCTTTTTTCATTGTTTCTTTTTTTTTTGTTTGTTTAATGGGCTTGATTGTAAATGTCCCAGGAGGATCAGAAGTGCAATTCCAAATACGTAAAAGAGCCATGGTAAAAATTCTGACGGACAACTTAGCAACTAAGAGAAGAGTATGTCAGTACCATCAGCATTTGATCACAGCGTTTCTGTAAATTTTGTAGTTTAGAGGGCCCGACAGCCTTGGAAAATGCAGATATGCTTACTATCTAGGAACGAATGACAGCATGACAGCTCTCTAGAGGTTATCCACACATATCAGTGGTTATCCTGAGAGTAAAACCTCAGAGTGCCCATTCATTGAGGGGTCAGTGTCAGTGACCCCAAATAGCCTCATCACAGGCACATGTAGGCTCCTAACTGTATTAGAATCATGTAAGACAACAGTTGTTTCACCATAGGGATGAAGCCATCTAGAAGATTTTCTATAAACCAACTCTTAATGAATTTTCATTTCGTCATGATCGTCATCTCAGTGGCCGAAACCCTGAGAAAAATTAGAAGGGAACAGAAGTAAATACTTCTGAGGACAAAGTGTAGAGTTTAGGAAGCCTGAGGGTTGACAGGATAGGATTTCTTAGGACGTTGAGTAGGGATGGGAGGAGATGTTTTTTTCTTTCCCTTGTCTCCACGATTTCGGTGGTGAAAGGGGCCTCTGAGCTGGAAATGTTCCCGATTGAGCCCCGCAGCCCCAGGCCCAGAGTGTGGAGGAGGGCGCAGCGGGTCGGCTAAGGGCGCGGCTGCCGTTTTGCAGAGGGCTGGAGGGGCAGTGGGGCTTTGTGGACGAGGAGGACCGGAAAGGTCCCCAAGACGTCCGTCGGGAGCCACGCGCCCAAGGGTCGGCTCCCGCAGGCGAGGGAGGAGGGCGGCCAGAACTGTGCACCCCCCCCACACCCCCGCCTTAGCCAAGGCAGTGACACATCCCCAGAGGAACAAGAGCCCGAGAGCACTGAGCAATGTTCCCCTGAGAAAACTCGATCCTGGTCCGGGCACCGGGACACCTCGGGAAGAAAGCCAGCGAGTGGCCACCTGGGCGAGACCGGCTGCCCCAGCAGGCGTCCGGGGCCCCTGGCTGCTTGGCCAGAGGCCGCCAGCCCCCACCCCGCAGCCCCCACCCGCAGCCGTGCCAGGGGAGCAGTGTGGAGACGCAGGCCGCGCCCACCTCACGCTCTTGGGGCTCCAGGAGGCGGCAGCTGGCGTCTACGGCCATACCACCCTGAACGCGCCCGATCTCGTCTGATCTCGGAAGCTAAGCAGGGTCGGGCCTGGTTAGTACTTGGATGGGAGACCGCCTGGGAATACCGGGTGCTGTAGGCTTTTGCTCGTCCCTCCCTCGCTGCTCCTTTTGGCCTCCGGGACCTCACCGCCCCGACCCAGCGCCACCACCACCGGCGACCCCTTCCCCGCCACCCCGCCAGACCCACGCCTCCCACCTCACAGACACGCCCCCGAATCCTCTCCTCTCCCCTCCCCACACTCTCGTGGGGCGCGCGCCCGCTCACTGGGCACCAGCCGGGTGGGTCCCAGGCCACGTTGGGGACCGCTCCCCAACTGTCCTCAGAAAGCCAGCAGGAGTAGAAAACGTTCAGGCGGACGGTGAGGGAAGTGCGAAAGCCCTGAGAAAGCGGGTCTGCAGCCCAGCGGGCCCCAGACTGGGACGCGCCACACCCTGGCTCGCCACAAGGTGGTGCACTGGGCCCAGGGCAAGACGCCAGGGGACAGGGAGGCAGGCCACCTCAGTCGGGTGCTGCTCCGTCGCTCGACCCAACACAGGTCAGCGTGTGCATGACCTCTCCGTGGGGCCCCAACTCCCACGGCGGTGCCTGCAGTCACGGGGACAGCGGGCGCAGGGCCTGAGCTCACGGTGAGGGGAGTATGCTTAGAATGCAAAATTCAAACACACCCGGGAATACATTGGCAAGGAGAAGTCCCAGAAAGAGTTGCAACCCTGACATTGAGGGCGCGTTTCCTTTTGCTTGGTCCTGTACCCTGCTTGAGTGTGAGTGGTGATGAATTGCTGCCCGTTTCGGATCGTTTGGTGGCAATGTAGTTTGTACCTTTCTCTGCAATGTGTGAAGTCTTTCTTTGTGTAATAGGCTGTATTGGCAAGTGTCTCTACCTTTCAGTGTTTATCCAAAGTCAATCCAAGGCTGTGGTCCACGAGTCTAAGAACAAACCCTGTGTTTTATGTCCAAAACTAAAAACACCACTTTTAAGTATGCTAGGACGGGTCCGGAGCAGGTAGAAATAGGGACTTCTTCCCGAGTAGTGTACAACGCCGTGGCCACTCATAGAAGTTTGTGCCTAGAGGGCTTTCATGTTCGATAGACACGCATCCATCATAACCACTTTTTTGTTTTATTTATTTGTTTATTTGTTTATTTATGTATTTACGTATTTACGTATTGATTTTTGTGGTACCAGTGCTTGAATTCAGGCCGTACACCTTGCCCCGCTCCACCAGCCCTTTTCGTGTGAGGGTTTTAAAGGGTTGACTCTCCAGGGTCCCCGAAGCCCACACTGCCTAAATTACCTGTGATAGAAAGAAAGGCAGGGGCAGTGCCTGAGACCACAAGGACTTTTCCCCTTATCGCTTCCTGATTGCTTGCAAGTGCTGGCTGTCTACCACCACAAGGACACTTCTCTTTATCTCAAACTGGCTGCGTACCCCGGAAAACCTCCTCACCCCTAGTCCCCGCCCGCCCCCCCCCCCCGGCGAGGCTTGCATCCCAGGCTGTCCAGAGTGCAGGACGCCCCTCACCACGGCAAAATAAAGCGTGCTCTCGTCTGTAGAGGTCTCGGTCTCCTTTTCCTCGAGGCATCCTCTTTTCTAACATTTGGCTTTTTCTAACAGGTCTCATGGAACGACTTGCTTGGGCGGGCCTGGAAACGTGATCCACCTGAGTAGCTAAGGTTTCAGGCGTGAGCAAGCAGCACCCAGCAAGAACCAAGGTGTTGAGAGGTCTGGCATGAGGGACTCCATTTCAACTTGGAAGGCCTTTCACCCTCATCTCTAGAAACTGTTTGTCTCTGAGCTGTTTCCTCGGAGGGTTTTTGGATTGGTCGTTTTCATCTTTCGACGTGAGGATTAGTTTTTTTTCTCTAAGTGTCTTATGTGTGTGGGGGGGTCGAGCAACAAACAGGTCAGGTGGGAGTCAGTGTCAGCTGGACCCTTTGGCCAAATTTAAACAACAAACAGGCTTGGAAGGACTCCCTTTTTAGCTAGTGGCCTCTAAACCATGACAAAGAAAACAGAATCTAAAGCTGACTTGTGTGAGGGACATGTACCTGTCTGTTACAGTCTTTTTTCATTGTTTCTTTTTTTTTTGTTTGTTTAATGGGCTTGATTGTAAATGTCCCAGGAGGATCAGAAGTGCAATTCCAAATACGTAAAAGAGCCATGGTAAAAATTCTGACGGACAACTTAGCAACTAAGAGAAGAGTATGTCAGTACCATCAGCATTTGATCACAGCGTTTCTGTAAATTTTGTAGTTTAGAGGGCCCGACAGCCTTGGAAAATGCAGATATGCTTACTATCTAGGAACGAATGACAGCATGACAGCTCTCTAGAGGTTATCCACACATATCAGTGGTTATCCTGAGAGTAAAACCTCAGAGTGCCCATTCATTGAGGGGTCAGTGTCAGTGACCCCAAATAGCCTCATCACAGGCACATGTAGGCTCCTAACTGTATTAGAATCATGTAAGACAACAGTTGTTTCACCATAGGGATGAAGCCATCTAGAAGATTTTCTATAAACCAACTCTTAATGAATTTTCATTTCGTCATGATCGTCATCTCAGTGGCCGAAACCCTGAGAAAAATTAGAAGGGAACAGAAGTAAATACTTCTGAGGACAAAGTGTAGAGTTTAGGAAGCCTGAGGGTTGACAGGATAGGATTTCTTAGGACGTTGAGTAGGGATGGGAGGAGATGTTTTTTTCTTTCCCTTGTCTCCACGATTTCGGTGGTGAAAGGGGCCTCTGAGCTGGAAATGTTCCCGATTGAGCCCCGCAGCCCCAGGCCCAGAGTGTGGAGGAGGGCGCAGCGGGTCGGCTAAGGGCGCGGCTGCCGTTTTGCAGAGGGCTGGAGGGGCAGTGGGGCTTTGTGGACGAGGAGGACCGGAAAGGTCCCCAAGACGTCCGTCGGGAGCCACGCGCCCAAGGGTCGGCTCCCGCAGGCGAGGGAGGAGGGCGGCCAGAACTGTGCACCCCCCCCACACCCCCGCCTTAGCCAAGGCAGTGACACATCCCCAGAGGAACAAGAGCCCGAGAGCACTGAGCAATGTTCCCCTGAGAAAACTCGATCCTGGTCCGGGCACCGGGACACCTCGGGAAGAAAGCCAGCGAGTGGCCACCTGGGCGAGACCGGCTGCCCCAGCAGGCGTCCGGGGCCCCTGGCCGCTTGGCCAGAGGCCGCCAGCCCCCACCCCGCAGCCCCCACCCGCAGCCGTGCCAGGGGAGCAGTGTGGAGACGCAGGCCGCGCCCACCTCACGCTCTTGGGGCTCCAGGAGGCGGCAGCTGGCGTCTACGGCCATACCACCCTGAACGCGCCCGATCTCGTCTGATCTCGGAAGCTAAGCAGGGTCGGGCCTGGTTAGTACTTGGATGGGAGACCGCCTGGGAATACCGGGTGCTGTAGGCTTTTGCTCGTCCCTCCCTCGCTGCTCCTTTTGGCCTCCGGGACCTCACCGCCCCGACCCAGCGCCACCACCACCGGCGACCCCTTCCCCGCCACCCCGCCAGACCCACGCCTCCCACCTCACAGACACGCCCCCGAATCCTCTCCTCTCCCCTCCCCACACTCTCGTGGGGCGCGCGCCCGCTCACTGGGCACCAGCCGGGTGGGTCCCAGGCCACGTTGGGGACCGCTCCCCAACTGTCCTCAGAAAGCCAGCAGGAGTAGAAAACGTTCAGGCGGACGGTGAGGGAAGTGCGAAAGCCCTGAGAAAGCGGGTCTGCAGCCCAGCGGGCCCCAGACTGGGACGCGCCACACCCTGGCTCGCCACAAGGTGGTGCACTGGGCCCAGGGCAAGACGCCAGGGGACAGGGAGGCAGGCCACCTCAGTCGGGTGCTGCTCCGTCGCTCGACCCAACACAGGTCAGCGTGTGCATGACCTCTCCGTGGGGCCCCAACTCCCACGGCGGTGCCTGCAGTCACGGGGACAGCGGGCGCAGGGCCTGAGCTCACGGTGAGGGGAGTATGCTTAGAATGCAAAATTCAAACACACCCGGGAATACATTGGCAAGGAGAAGTCCCAGAAAGAGTTGCAACCCTGACATTGAGGGCGCGTTTCCTTTTGCTTGGTCCTGTACCCTGCTTGAGTGTGAGTGGTGATGAATTGCTGCCCGTTTCGGATCGTTTGGTGGCAATGTAGTTTGTACCTTTCTCTGCAATGTGTGAAGTCTTTCTTTGTGTAATAGGCTGTATTGGCAAGTGTCTCTACCTTTCAGTGTTTATCCAAAGTCAATCCAAGGCTGTGGTCCACGAGTCTAAGAACAAACCCTGTGTTTTATGTCCAAAACTAAAAACACCACTTTTAAGTATGCTAGGACGGGTCCGGAGCAGGTAGAAATAGGGACTTCTTCCCGAGTAGTGTACAACGCCGTGGCCACTCATAGAAGTTTGTGCCTAGAGGGCTTTCATGTTCGATAGACACGCATCCATCATAACCACTTTTTTGTTTTATTTATTTGTTTATTTGTTTATTTATGTATTTACGTATTTACGTATTGATTTTTGTGGTACCAGTGCTTGAATTCAGGCCGTACACCTTGCCCCGCTCCACCAGCCCTTTTCGTGTGAGGGTTTTAAAGGGTTGACTCTCCAGGGTCCCCGAAGCCCACACTGCCTAAATTACCTGTGATAGAAAGAAAGGCAGGGGCAGTGCCTGAGACCACAAGGACTTTTCCCCTTATCGCTTCCTGATTGCTTGCAAGTGCTGGCTGTCTACCACCACAAGGACACTTCTCTTTACCTCTCCCTGGCTGCGTACCCCGGAAAACCTCCTCACCCCTAGTCCCCGCCCCCCCCCCCCCCCCCGGCGAGGCTTGCATCCCAGGCTGTCCAGAGTGCAGGACGCCCCTCACCACGGCAAAATAAAGCGTGCTCTCGTCTGTAGAGGTCTCGGTCTCCTTTTCCTCGAGGCATCCTCTTTTCTAACATTTGGCTTTTTCTAACAGGTCTCATGGAACGACTTGCTTGGGCGGGCCTGGAAACGTGATCCACCTGAGTAGCTAAGGTTTCAGGCGTGAGCAAGCAGCACCCAGCAAGAACCAAGGTGTTGAGAGGTCTGGCATGAGGGACTCCATTTCAACTTGGAAGGCCTTTCACCCTCATCTCTAGAAACTGTTTGTCTCTGAGCTGTTTCCTCGGAGGGTTTTTGGATTGGTCGTTTTCATCTTTCGACGTGAGGATTAGTTTTTTTCTCTAAGTGTCTTATGTGTGTGGGGGGGTCGAGCAACAAACAGGTCAGGTGGGAGTCAGTGTCAGCTGGACCCTTTGGCCAAATTTAAACAACAAACAGGCTTGGAAGGACTCCCTTTTTAGCTAGTGGCCTCTAAACCATGACAAAGAAAACAGAATCTAAAGCTGACTTGTGTGAGGGACATGTACCTGTCTGTTACAGTCTTTTTTCATTGTTTCTTTTTTTTTTGTTTGTTTAATGGGCTTGATTGTAAATGTCCCAGGAGGATCAGAAGTGCAATTCCAAATACGTAAAAGAGCCATGGTAAAAATTCTGACGGACAACTTAGCAACTAAGAGAAGAGTATGTCAGTACCATCAGCATTTGATCACAGCGTTTCTGTAAATTTTGTAGTTTAGAGGGCCCGACAGCCTTGGAAAATGCAGATATGCTTACTATCTAGGAACGAATGACAGCATGACAGCTCTCTAGAGGTTATCCACACATATCAGTGGTTATCCTGAGAGTAAAACCTCAGAGTGCCCATTCATTGAGGGGTCAGTGTCAGTGACCCCAAATAGCCTCATCACAGGCACATGTAGGCTCCTAACTGTATTAGAATCATGTAAGACAACAGTTGTTTCACCATAGGGATGAAGCCATCTAGAAGATTTTCTATAAACCAACTCTTAATGAATTTTCATTTCGTCATGATCGTCATCTCAGTGGCCGAAACCCTGAGAAAAATTAGAAGGGAACAGAAGTAAATACTTCTGAGGACAAAGTGTAGAGTTTAGGAAGCCTGAGGGTTGACAATATAGGATTTCTTAGGACGTTGAGTAGGGATGGGAGGAGATGTTTTTTTCTTTCCCTTGTCTCCACGATTTCGGTGGTGAAAGGGGCCTCTGAGCTGGAAATGTTCCCGATTGAGCCCCGCAGCCCCAGGCCCAGAGTGTGGAGGAGGGCGCAGCGGGTCGGCTAAGGGCGCGGCTGCCGTTTTGCAGAGGGCTGGAGGGGCAGTGGGGCTTTGTGGACGAGGAGGACCGGAAAGGTCCCCAAGACGTCCGTCGGGAGCCACGCGCCCAAGGGTCGGCTCCCGCAGGCGAGGGAGGAGGGCGGCCAGAACTGTGCACCCCCCCCACACCCCCGCCTTAGCCAAGGCAGTGACACATCCCCAGAGGAACAAGAGCCCGAGAGCACTGAGCAATGTTCCCCTGAGAAAACTCGATCCTGGTCCTGGCACCGGGACACCTCGGGAAGAAAGCCAGCGAGTGGCCACCTGGGCGAGACCGGCTGCCCCAGCAGGCGTCCGGGGCCCCTGGCCGCTTGGCCAGAGGCCGCCAGCCCCCACCCCGCAGCCCCCACCCGCAGCCGTGCCAGGGGAGCAGTGTGGAGACGCAGGCCGCGCCCACCTCACGCTCTTGGGGCTCCAGGAGGCGGCAGCTGGCGTCTACGGCCATACCACCCTGAACGCGCCCGATCTCGTCTGATCTCGGAAGCTAAGCAGGGTCGGGCCTGGTTAGTACTTGGATGGGAGACCGCCTGGGAATACCGGGTGCTGTAGGCTTTTGCTCGTCCCTCCCTCGCTGCTCCTTTTGGCCTCCGGGACCTCACCGCCCCGACCCAGCGCCACCACCACCGGCGACCCCTTCCCCGCCACCCCGCCAGACCCACGCCTCCCACCTCACAGACACGCCCCCGAATCCTCTCCTCTCCCCTCCCCACACTCTCGTGGGGCGCGCGCCCGCTCACTGGGCACCAGCCGGGTGGGTCCCAGGCCACGTTGGGGACCGCTCCCCAACTGTCCTCAGAAAGCCAGCAGGAGTAGAAAACGTTCAGGCGGACGGTGAGGGAAGTGCGAAAGCCCTGAGAAAGCGGGTCTGCAGCCCAGCGGGCCCCAGACTGGGACGCGCCACACCCTGGCTCGCCACAAGGTGGTGCACTGGGCCCAGGGCAAGACGCCAGGGGACAGGGAGGCAGGCCACCTCAGTCGGGTGCTGCTCCGTCGCTCGACCCAACACAGGTCAGCGTGTGCATGACCTCTCCGTGGGGCCCCAACTCCCACGGCGGTGCCTGCAGTCACGGGGACAGCGGGCGCAGGGCCTGAGCTCACGGTGAGGGGAGTATGCTTAGAATGCAAAATTCAAACACACCCGGGAATACATTGGCAAGGAGAAGTCCCAGAAAGAGTTGCAACCCTGACATTGAGGGCGCGTTTCCTTTTGCTTGGTCCTGTACCCTGCTTGAGTGTGAGTGGTGATGAATTGCTGCCCGTTTCGGATCGTTTGGTGGCAATGTAGTTTGTACCTTTCTCTGCAATGTGTGAAGTCTTTCTTTGTGTAATAGGCTGTATTGGCAAGTGTCTCTACCTTTCAGTGTTTATCCAAAGTCAATCCAAGGCTGTGGTCCACGAGTCTAAGAACAAACCCTGTGTTTTATGTCCAAAACTAAAAACACCACTTTTAAGTATGCTAGGACGGGTCCGGAGCAGGTAGAAATAGGGACTTCTTCCCGAGTAGTGTACAACGCCGTGGCCACTCATAGAAGTTTGTGCCTAGAGGGCTTTCATGTTCGATAGACACGCATCCATCATAACCACTTTTTTGTTTTATTTATTTGTTTATTTGTTTATTTATGTATTTACGTATTTACGTATTGATTTTTGTGGTACCAGTGCTTGAATTCAGGCCGTACACCTTGCCCCGCTCCACCAGCCCTTTTCGTGTGAGGGTTTTAAAGGGTTGACTCTCCAGGGTCCCCGAAGCCCACACTGCCTAAATTACCTGTGATAGAAAGAAAGGCAGGGGCAGTGCCTGAGACCACAAGGACTTTTCCCCTTATCGCTTCCTGATTGCTTGCAAGTGCTGGCTGTCTACCACCACAAGGACACTTCTCTTTACCTCTCCCTGGCTGCGTACCCCGGAAAACCTCCTCACCCCTAGTCCCCGCCCGCCCCCCCCCCCGGCGAGGCTTGCATCCCAGGCTGTCCAGAGTGCAGGACGCCCCTCACCACGGCAAAATAAAGCGTGCTCTCGTCTGTAGAGGTCTCGGTCTCCTTTTCCTCGAGGCATCCTCTTTTCTAACATTTGGCTTTTTCTAACAGGTCTCATGGAACGACTTGCTTGGGCGGGCCTGGAAACGTGATCCACCTGAGTAGCTAAGGTTTCAGGCGTGAGCAAGCAGCACCCAGCAAGAACCAAGGTGTTGAGAGGTCTGGCATGAGGGACTCCATTTCAACTTGGAAGGCCTTTCACCCTCATCTCTAGAAACTGTTTGTCTCTGAGCTGTTTCCTCGGAGGGTTTTTGGATTGGTCGTTTTCATCTTTCGACGTGAGGATTAGTTTTTTTCTCTAAGTGTCTTATGTGTGTGGGGGGGTCGAGCAACAAACAGGTCAGGTGGGAGTCAGTGTCAGCTGGACCCTTTGGCCAAATTTAAACAACAAACAGGCTTGGAAGGACTCCCTTTTTAGCTAGTGGCCTCTAAACCATGACAAAGAAAACAGAATCTAAAGCTGACTTGTGTGAGGGACATGTACCTGTCTGTTACAGTCTTTTTTCATTGTTTCTTTTTTTTTTGTTTGTTTAATGGGCTTGATTGTAAATGTCCCAGGAGGATCAGAAGTGCAATTCCAAATACGTAAAAGAGCCATGGTAAAAATTCTGACGGACAACTTAGCAACTAAGAGAAGAGTATGTCAGTACCATCAGCATTTGATCACAGCGTTTCTGTAAATTTTGTAGTTTAGAGGGCCCGACAGCCTTGGAAAATGCAGATATGCTTACTATCTAGGAACGAATGACAGCATGACAGCTCTCTAGAGGTTATCCACACATATCAGTGGTTATCCTGAGAGTAAAACCTCAGAGTGCCCATTCATTGAGGGGTCAGTGTCAGTGACCCCAAATAGCCTCATCACAGGCACATGTAGGCTCCTAACTGTATTAGAATCATGTAAGACAACAGTTGTTTCACCATAGGGATGAAGCCATCTAGAAGATTTTCTATAAACCAACTCTTAATGAATTTTCATTTCGTCATGATCGTCATCTCAGTGGCCGAAACCCTGAGAAAAATTAGAAGGGAACAGAAGTAAATACTTCTGAGGACAAAGTGTAGAGTTTAGGAAGCCTGAGGGTTGACAGGATAGGATTTCTTAGGACGTTGAGTAGGGATGGGAGGAGATGTTTTTTTCTTTCCCTTGTCTCCACGATTTCGGTGGTGAAAGGGGCCTCTGAGCTGGAAATGTTCCCGATTGAGCCCCGCAGCCCCAGGCCCAGAGTGTGGAGGAGGGCGCAGCGGGTCGGCTAAGGGCGCGGCTGCCGTTTTGCAGAGGGCTGGAGGGGCAGTGGGGCTTTGTGGACGAGGAGGACCGGAAAGGTCCCCAAGACGTCCGTCGGGAGCCACGCGCCCAAGGGTCGGCTCCCGCAGGCGAGGGAGGAGGGCGGCCAGAACTGTGCACCCCCCCCACACCCCCGCCTTAGCCAAGGCAGTGACACATCCCCAGAGGAACAAGAGCCCGAGAGCACTGAGCAATGTTCCCCTGAGAAAACTCGATCCTGGTCCGGGCACCGGGACACCTCGGGAAGAAAGCCAGCGAGTGGCCACCTGGGCGAGACCGGCTGCCCCAGCAGGCGTCCGGGGCCCCTGGCCGCTTGGCCAGAGGCCGCCAGCCCCCACCCCGCAGCCCCCACCCGCAGCCGTGCCAGGGGAGCAGTGTGGAGACGCAGGCCGCGCCCACCTCACGCTCTTGGGGCTCCAGGAGGCGGCAGCTGGCGTCTACGGCCATACCACCCTGAACGCGCCCGATCTCGTCTGATCTCGGAAGCTAAGCAGGGTCGGGCCTGGTTAGTACTTGGATGGGAGACCGCCTGGGAATACCGGGTGCTGTAGGCTTTTGCTCGTCCCTCCCTCGCTGCTCCTTTTGGCCTCCGGGACCTCACCGCCCCGACCCAGCGCCACCACCACCGGCGACCCCTTCCCCGCCACCCCGCCAGACCCACGCCTCCCACCTCACAGACACGCCCCCGAATCCTCTCCTCTCCCCTCCCCACACTCTCGTGGGGCGCGCGCCCGCTCACTGGGCACCAGCCGGGTGGGTCCCAGGCCACGTTGGGGACCGCTCCCCAACTGTCCTCAGAAAGCCAGCAGGAGTAGAAAACGTTCAGGCGGACGGTGAGGGAAGTGCGAAAGCCCTGAGAAAGCGGGTCTGCAGCCCAGCGGGCCCCAGACTGGGACGCGCCACACCCTGGCTCGCCACAAGGTGGTGCACTGGGCCCAGGGCAAGACGCCAGGGGACAGGGAGGCAGGCCACCTCAGTCGGGTGCTGCTCCGTCGCTCGACCCAACACAGGTCAGCGTGTGCATGACCTCTCCGTGGGGCCCCAACTCCCACGGCGGTGCCTGCAGTCACGGGGACAGCGGGCGCAGGGCCTGAGCTCACGGTGAGGGGAGTATGCTTAGAATGCAAAATTCAAACACACCCGGGAATACATTGGCAAGGAGAAGTCCCAGAAAGAGTTGCAACCCTGACATTGAGGGCGCGTTTCCTTTTGCTTGGTCCTGTACCCTGCTTGAGTGTGAGTGGTGATGAATTGCTGCCCGTTTCGGATCGTTTGGTGGCAATGTAGTTTGTACCTTTCTCTGCAATGTGTGAAGTCTTTCTTTGTGTAATAGGCTGTATTGGCAAGTGTCTCTACCTTTCAGTGTTTATCCAAAGTCAATCCAAGGCTGTGGTCCACGAGTCTAAGAACAAACCCTGTGTTTTATGTCCAAAACTAAAAACACCACTTTTAAGTATGCTAGGACGGGTCCGGAGCAGGTAGAAATAGGGACTTCTTCCCGAGTAGTGTACAACGCCGTGGCCACTCATAGAAGTTTGTGCCTAGAGGGCTTTCATGTTCGATAGACACGCATCCATCATAACCACTTTTTTGTTTTATTTATTTGTTTATTTGTTTATTTATGTATTTACGTATTTACGTATTGATTTTTGTGGTACCAGTGCTTGAATTCAGGGCGTACACCTGGCCCAGCTCCACCAGCCCTTTTCGTGTGAGGGTTTTAAAGGGTTGACTCTCCAGGGTCCCCGAAGCCCACACTGCCTAAATTACCTGTGATAGAAAGAAAGGCAGGGGCAGTGCCTGAGACCACAAGGACTTTTCCCCTTATCGCTTCCTGATTGCTTGCAAGTGCTGGCTGTCTACCACCACAAGGACACTTCTCTTTACCTCTCCCTGGCTGCGTACCCCGGAAAACCTCCTCACCCCTAGTCCCCGCCCCCCCCCCCGGCGAGGCTTGCATCCCAGGCTGTCCAGAGTGCAGGACGCCCCTCACCACGGCAAAATAAAGCGTGCTCTCGTCTGTAGAGGTCTCGGTCTCCTTTTCCTCGAGGCATCCTCTTTTCTAACATTTGGCTTTTTCTAACAGGTCTCATGGAACGACTTGCTTGGGCGGGCCTGGAAACGTGATCCACCTGAGTAGCTAAGGTTTCAGGCGTGAGCAAGCAGCACCCAGCAAGAACCAAGGTGTTGAGAGGTCTGGCATGAGGGACTCCATTTCAACTTGGAAGGCCTTTCACCCTCATCTCTAGAAACTGTTTGTCTCTGAGCTGTTTCCTCGGAGGGTTTTTGGATTGGTCGTTTTCATCTTTCGACGTGAGGATTAGTTTTTTTCTCTAAGTGTCTTATGTGTGTGGGGGGGTCGAGCAACAAACAGGTCAGGTGGGAGTCAGTGTCAGCTGGACCCTTTGGCCAAATTTAAACAACAAACAGGCTTGGAAGGACTCCCTTTTTAGCTAGTGGCCTCTAAACCATGACAAAGAAAACAGAATCTAAAGCTGACTTGTGTGAGGGACATGTACCTGTCTGTTACAGTCTTTTTTCATTGTTTCTTTTTTTTGTTTGTTTGTTTAATGGCCTTGATTGTAAATGTCCCAGGAGGATCAGAAGTGCAATTCCAAATACGTAAAAGAGCCATGGCAAAAATTCTGACGGACAACTTAGCAACTAAGAGAAGAGTATGTCAGTACCATCAGCATTTGATCACAGCGTTTCTGTAAATTTTGTAGTTTAGAGGGCCCGACAGCCTTGGAAAATGCAGATATGCTCACTATCTAGGAACGAATGACAGCATGACAGCTCTCTAGAGGTTATCCACACATATCAGTGGTTATCCTGAGAGTAAAACCTCAGAGTGCCTATTCATTGAGGGGTCAGTGTCAGTGACCCCAAATAGCCTCATCACAGGCACATGTAGGCTCCTAACTGTATTAGAATCATGTAAGACAACAGTTGTTTCACCATAGGGATGAAGCCATCTAGAAGATTTTCTATAAACCAACTCTTAATGAATTTTCATTTCGTCATGATCGTCATCTCAGTGGCCGAAACCCTGAGAAAAATTAGAAGGGAACAGAAGTAAATACTTCTGAGGACAAAGTGTAGAGTTTAGGAAGCCTGAGGGTTGACAGGATAGGATTTCTTAGGACGTTGAGTAGGGATGGGAGGAGATGTTTTTTTCTTTCCCTTGTCTCCACGATTTCGGTGGTGAAAGGGGCCTCTGAGCTGGAAATGTTCCCGATTGAGCCCCGCAGCCCCAGGCCCAGAGTGTGGAGGAGGGCGCAGCGGGTCGGCTAAGGGCGCGGCTGCCATTTTGCAGAGGGCTGGAGGGGCAGTGGGGCTTTGTGGACGAGGAGGACCGGAAAGGTCCCCAAGACGTCCGTCGGGAGCCACGCGCCCAAGGGTCGGCTCCCGCAGGCGAGGGAGGAGGGCGGCCAGAACTGTGCACCCCCCCCACACCCCCGCCTTAGCCAAGGCAGTGACACATCCCCAGAGGAACAAGAGCCCGAGAGCACTGAGCAATGTTCCCCTGAGAAAACTCGATCCTGGTCCGGGCACCGGGACACCTCGGGAAGAAAGCCAGCGAGTGGCCACCTGGGCGAGACCGGCTGCCCCAGCAGGCGTCCGGGGCCCCTGGCCGCTTGGCCAGAGGCCGCCAGCCCCCACCCCGCAGCCCCCACCCGCAGCCGTGCCAGGGGAGCAGTGTGGAGACGCAGGCCGCGCCCACCTCACGCTCTTGGGGCTCCAGGAGGCGGCAGCTGGCGTCTACGGCCATACCACCCTGAACGCGCCCGATCTCGTCTGATCTCGGAAGCTAAGCAGGGTCGGGCCTGGTTAGTACTTGGATGGGAGACCGCCTGGGAATACCGGGTGCTGTAGGCTTTTGCTCGTCCCTCCCTCGCTGCTCCTTTTGGCCTCCGGGACCTCACCGCCCCGACCCAGCGCCACCACCACCGGCGACCCCTTCCCCGCCACCCCGCCAGACCCACGCCTCCCACCTCACAGACACGCCCCCGAATCCTCTCCTCTCCCCTCCCCACACTCTCGTGGGGCGCGCGCCCGCTCACTGGGCACCAGCCGGGTGGGTCCCAGGCCACGTTGGGGACCGCTCCCCAACTGTCCTCAGAAAGCCAGCAGGAGTAGAAAACGTTCAGGCGGACGGTGAGGGAAGTGCGAAAGCCCTGAGAAAGCGGGTCTGCAGCCCAGCGGGCCCCAGACTGGGACGCGCCACACCCTGGCTCGCCACAAGGTGGTGCACTGGGCCCAGGGCAAGACGCCAGGGGACAGGGAGGCAGGCCACCTCAGTCGGGTGCTGCTCCGTCGCTCGACCCAACACAGGTCAGCGTGTGCATGACCTCTCCGTGGGGCCCCAACTCCCACGGCGGTGCCTGCAGTCACGGGGACAGCGGGCGCAGGGCCTGAGCTCACGGTGAGGGGAGTATGCTTAGAATGCAAAATTCAAACACACCCGGGAATACATTGGCAAGGAGAAGTCCCAGAAAGAGTTGCAACCCTGACATTGAGGGCGCGTTTCCTTTTGCTTGGTCCTGTACCCTGCTTGAGTGTGAGTGGTGATGAATTGCTGCCCGTTTCGGATCGTTTGGTGGCAATGTAGTTTGTACCTTTCTCTGCAATGTGTGAAGTCTTTCTTTGTGTAATAGGCTGTATTGGCAAGTGTCTCTACCTTTCAGTGTTTATCCAAAGTCAATCCAAGGCTGTGGTCCACGAGTCTAAGAACAAACCCTGTGTTTTATGTCCAAAACTAAAAACACCACTTTTAAGTATGCTAGGACGGGTCCGGAGCAGGTAGAAATAGGGACTTCTTCCCGAGTAGTGTACAACGCCGTGGCCACTCATAGAAGTTTGTGCCTAGAGGGCTTTCATGTTCGATAGACACGCATCCATCATAACCACTTTTTTGTTTTATTTATTTGTTTATTTGTTTATTTATGTATTTACGTATTTACGTATTGATTTTTGTGGTACCAGTGCTTGAATTCAGGGCGTACACCTGGCCCAGCTCCACCAGCCCTTTTCGTGTGAGGGTTTTAAAGGGTTGACTCTCCAGGGTCCCCGAAGCCCACACTGCCTAAATTACCTGTGATAGAAAGAAAGGCAGGGGCAGTGCCTGAGACCACAAGGACTTTTCCCCTTATCGCTTCCTGATTGCTTGCAAGTGCTGGCTGTCTACCACCACAAGGACACTTCTCTTTACCTCTCCCTGGCTGCGTACCCCGGAAAACCTCCTCACCCCTAGTCCCCGCCCCCCCCCCGGCGAGGCTTGCATCCCAGGCTGTCCAGAGTGCAGGACGCCCCTCACCACGGCAAAATAAAGCGTGCTCTCGTCTGTAGAGGTCTCGGTCTCCTTTTCCTCGAGGCATCCTCTTTTCTAACATTTGGCTTTTTCTAACAGGTCTCATGGAACGACTTGCTTGGGCGGGCCTGGAAACGTGATCCACCTGAGTAGCTAAGGTTTCAGGCGTGAGCAAGCAGCACCCAGCAAGAACCAAGGTGTTGAGAGGTCTGGCATGAGGGACTCCATTTCAACTTGGAAGGCCTTTCACCCTCATCTCTAGAAACTGTTTGTCTCTGAGCTGTTTCCTCGGAGGGTTTTTGGATTGGTCGTTTTCATCTTTCGACGTGAGGATTAGTTTTTTTCTCTAAGTGTCTTATGTGTGTGGGGGGGTCGAGCAACAAACAGGTCAGGTGGGAGTCAGTGTCAGCTGGACCCTTTGGCCAAATTTAAACAACAAACAGGCTTGGAAGGACTCCCTTTTTAGCTAGTGGCCTCTAAACCATGACAAAGAAAACAGAATCTAAAGCTGACTTGTGTGAGGGACATGTACCTGTCTGTTACAGTCTTTTTTCATTGTTTCTTTTTTTTGTTTGTTTGTTTAATGGCCTTGATTGTAAATGTCCCAGGAGGATCAGAAGTGCAATTCCAAATACGTAAAAGAGCCATGGCAAAAATTCTGACGGACAACTTAGCAACTAAGAGAAGAGTATGTCAGTACCATCAGCATTTGATCACAGCGTTTCTGTAAATTTTGTAGTTTAGAGGGCCCGACAGCCTTGGAAAATGCAGATATGCTCACTATCTAGGAACGAATGACAGCATGACAGCTCTCTAGAGGTTATCCACACATATCAGTGGTTATCCTGAGAGTAAAACCTCAGAGTGCCTATTCATTGAGGGGTCAGTGTCAGTGACCCCAAATAGCCTCATCACAGGCACATGTAGGCTCCTAACTGTATTAGAATCATGTAAGACAACAGTTGTTTCACCATAGGGATGAAGCCATCTAGAAGATTTTCTATAAACCAACTCTTAATGAATTTTCATTTCGTCATGATCGTCATCTCAGTGGCCGAAACCCTGAGAAAAATTAGAAGGGAACAGAAGTAAATACTTCTGAGGACAAAGTGTAGAGTTTAGGAAGCCTGAGGGTTGACAGGATAGGATTTCTTAGGACGTTGAGTAGGGATGGGAGGAGATGTTTTTTTCTTTCCCTTGTCTCCACGATTTCGGTGGTGAAAGGGGCCTCTGAGCTGGAAATGTTCCCGATTGAGCCCCGCAGCCCCAGGCCCAGAGTGTGGAGGAGGGCGCAGCGGGTCGGCTAAGGGCGCGGCTGCCATTTTGCAGAGGGCTGGAGGGGCAGTGGGGCTTTGTGGACGAGGAGGACCGGAAAGGTCCCCAAGACGTCCGTCGGGAGCCACGCGCCCAAGGGTCGGCTCCCGCAGGCGAGGGAGGAGGGCGGCCAGAACTGTGCACCCCCCCCACACCCCCGCCTTAGCCAAGGCAGTGACACATCCCCAGAGGAACAAGAGCCCGAGAGCACTGAGCAATGTTCCCCTGAGAAAACTCGATCCTGGTCCGGGCACCGGGACACCTCGGGAAGAAAGCCAGCGAGTGGCCACCTGGGCGAGACCGGCTGCCCCAGCAGGCGTCCGGGGCCCCTGGCCGCTTGGCCAGAGGCCGCCAGCCCCCACCCCGCAGCCCCCACCCGCAGCCGTGCCAGGGGAGCAGTGTGGAGACGCAGGCCGCGCCCACCTCACGCTCTTGGGGCTCCAGGAGGCGGCAGCTGGCGTCTACGGCCATACCACCCTGAACGCGCCCGATCTCGTCTGATCTCGGAAGCTAAGCAGGGTCGGGCCTGGTTAGTACTTGGATGGGAGACCGCCTGGGAATACCGGGTGCTGTAGGCTTTTGCTCGTCCCTCCCTCGCTGCTCCTTTTGGCCTCCGGGACCTCACCGCCCCGACCCAGCGCCACCACCACCGGCGACCCCTTCCCCGCCACCCCGCCAGACCCACGCCTCCCACCTCACAGACACGCCCCCGAATCCTCTCCTCTCCCCTCCCCACACTCTCGTGGGGCGCGCGCCCGCTCACTGGGCACCAGCCGGGTGGGTCCCAGGCCACGTTGGGGACCGCTCCCCAACTGTCCTCAGAAAGCCAGCAGGAGTAGAAAACGTTCAGGCGGACGGTGAGGGAAGTGCGAAAGCCCTGAGAAAGCGGGTCTGCAGCCCAGCGGGCCCCAGACTGGGACGCGCCACACCCTGGCTCGCCACAAGGTGGTGCACTGGGCCCAGGGCAAGACGCCAGGGGACAGGGAGGCAGGCCACCTCAGTCGGGTGCTGCTCCGTCGCTCGACCCAACACAGGTCAGCGTGTGCATGACCTCTCCGTGGGGCCCCAACTCCCACGGCGGTGCCTGCAGTCACGGGGACAGCGGGCGCAGGGCCTGAGCTCACGGTGAGGGGAGTATGCTTAGAATGCAAAATTCAAACACACCCGGGAATACATTGGCAAGGAGAAGTCCCAGAAAGAGTTGCAACCCTGACATTGAGGGCGCGTTTCCTTTTGCTTGGTCCTGTACCCTGCTTGAGTGTGAGTGGTGATGAATTGCTGCCCGTTTCGGATCGTTTGGTGGCAATGTAGTTTGTACCTTTCTCTGCAATGTGTGAAGTCTTTCTTTGTGTAATAGGCTGTATTGGCAAGTGTCTCTACCTTTCAGTGTTTATCCAAAGTCAATCCAAGGCTGTGGTCCACGAGTCTAAGAACAAACCCTGTGTTTTATGTCCAAAACTAAAAACACCACTTTTAAGTATGCTAGGACGGGTCCGGAGCAGGTAGAAATAGGGACTTCTTCCCGAGTAGTGTACAACGCCGTGGCCACTCATAGAAGTTTGTGCCTAGAGGGCTTTCATGTTCGATAGACACGCATCCATCATAACCACTTTTTTGTTTTATTTATTTGTTTATTTGTTTATTTATGTATTTACGTATTTACGTATTGATTTTTGTGGTACCAGTGCTTGAATTCAGGCCGTACACCTTGCCCCGCTCCACCAGCCCTTTTCGTGTGAGGGTTTTAAAGGGTTGACTCTCCAGGGTCCCCGAAGCCCACACTGCCTAAATTACCTGTGATAGAAAGAAAGGCAGGGGCAGTGCCTGAGACCACAAGGACTTTTCCCCTTATCGCTTCCTGATTGCTTGCAAGTGCTGGCTGTCTACCACCACAAGGACACTTCTCTTTACCTCTCCCTGGCTGCGTACCCCGGAAAACCTCCTCACCCCTAGTCCCCGCCCGCCCCCCCCCCCGGCGAGGCTTGCATCCCAGGCTGTCCAGAGTGCAGGACGCCCCTCACCACGGCAAAATAAAGCGTGCTCTCGTCTGTAGAGGTCTCGGTCTCCTTTTCCTCGAGGCATCCTCTTTTCTAACATTTGGCTTTTTCTAACAGGTCTCATGGAACGACTTGCTTGGGCGGGCCTGGAAACGTGATCCACCTGAGTAGCTAAGGTTTCAGGCGTGAGCAAGCAGCACCCAGCAAGAACCAAGGTGTTGAGAGGTCTGGCATGAGGGACTCCATTTCAACTTGGAAGGCCTTTCACCCTCATCTCTAGAAACTGTTTGTCTCTGAGCTGTTTCCTCGGAGGGTTTTTGGATTGGTCGTTTTCATCTTTCGACGTGAGGATTAGTTTTTTTTCTCTAAGTGTCTTATGTGTGTGGGGGGGTCGAGCAACAAACAGGTCAGGTGGGAGTCAGTGTCAGCTGGACCCTTTGGCCAAATTTAAACAACAAACAGGCTTGGAAGGACTCCCTTTTTAGCTAGTGGCCTCTAAACCATGACAAAGAAAACAGAATCTAAAGCTGACTTGTGTGAGGGACATGTACCTGTCTGTTACAGTCTTTTTTCATTGTTTCTTTTTTTTGTTTGTTTGTTTAATGGCCTTGATTGTAAATGTCCCAGGAGGATCAGAAGTGCAATTCCAAATACGTAAAAGAGCCATGGCAAAAATTCTGACGGACAACTTAGCAACTAAGAGAAGAGTATGTCAGTACCATCAGCATTTGATCACAGCGTTTCTGTAAATTTTGTAGTTTAGAGGGCCCGACAGCCTTGGAAAATGCAGATATGCTCACTATCTAGGAACGAATGACAGCATGACAGCTCTCTAGAGGTTATCCACACATATCAGTGGTTATCCTGAGAGTAAAACCTCAGAGTGCCTATTCATTGAGGGGTCAGTGTCAGTGACCCCAAATAGCCTCATCACAGGCACATGTAGGCTCCTAACTGTATTAGAATCATGTAAGACAACAGTTGTTTCACCATAGGGATGAAGCCATCTAGAAGATTTTCTATAAACCAACTCTTAATGAATTTTCATTTCGTCATGATCGTCATCTCAGTGGCCGAAACCCTGAGAAAAATTAGAAGGGAACAGAAGTAAATACTTCTGAGGACAAAGTGTAGAGTTTAGGAAGCCTGAGGGTTGACAGGATAGGATTTCTTAGGACGTTGAGTAGGGATGGGAGGAGATGTTTTTTTCTTTCCCTTGTCTCCACGATTTCGGTGGTGAAAGGGGCCTCTGAGCTGGAAATGTTCCCGATTGAGCCCCGCAGCCCCAGGCCCAGAGTGTGGAGGAGGGCGCAGCGGGTCGGCTAAGGGCGCGGCTGCCATTTTGCAGAGGGCTGGAGGGGCAGTGGGGCTTTGTGGACGAGGAGGACCGGAAAGGTCCCCAAGACGTCCGTCGGGAGCCACGCGCCCAAGGGTCGGCTCCCGCAGGCGAGGGAGGAGGGCGGCCAGAACTGTGCACCCCCCCCACACCCCCGCCTTAGCCAAGGCAGTGACACATCCCCAGAGGAACAAGAGCCCGAGAGCACTGAGCAATGTTCCCCTGAGAAAACTCGATCCTGGTCCGGGCACCGGGACACCTCGGGAAGAAAGCCAGCGAGTGGCCACCTGGGCGAGACCGGCTGCCCCAGCAGGCGTCCGGGGCCCCTGGCCGCTTGGCCAGAGGCCGCCAGCCCCCACCCCGCAGCCCCCACCCGCAGCCGTGCCAGGGGAGCAGTGTGGAGACGCAGGCCGCGCCCACCTCACGCTCTTGGGGCTCCAGGAGGCGGCAGCTGGCGTCTACGGCCATACCACCCTGAACGCGCCCGATCTCGTCTGATCTCGGAAGCTAAGCAGGGTCGGGCCTGGTTAGTACTTGGATGGGAGACCGCCTGGGAATACCGGGTGCTGTAGGCTTTTGCTCGTCCCTCCCTCGCTGCTCCTTTTGGCCTCCGGGACCTCACCGCCCCGACCCAGCGCCACCACCACCGGCGACCCCTTCCCCGCCACCCCGCCAGACCCACGCCTCCCACCTCACAGACACGCCCCCGAATCCTCTCCTCTCCCCTCCCCACACTCTCGTGGGGCGCGCGCCCGCTCACTGGGCACCAGCCGGGTGGGTCCCAGGCCACGTTGGGGACCGCTCCCCAACTGTCCTCAGAAAGCCAGCAGGAGTAGAAAACGTTCAGGCGGACGGTGAGGGAAGTGCGAAAGCCCTGAGAAAGCGGGTCTGCAGCCCAGCGGGCCCCAGACTGGGACGCGCCACACCCTGGCTCGCCACAAGGTGGTGCACTGGGCCCAGGGCAAGACGCCAGGGGACAGGGAGGCAGGCCACCTCAGTCGGGTGCTGCTCCGTCGCTCGACCCAACACAGGTCAGCGTGTGCATGACCTCTCCGTGGGGCCCCAACTCCCACGGCGGTGCCTGCAGTCACGGGGACAGCGGGCGCAGGGCCTGAGCTCACGGTGAGGGGAGTATGCTTAGAATGCAAAATTCAAACACACCCGGGAATACATTGGCAAGGAGAAGTCCCAGAAAGAGTTGCAACCCTGACATTGAGGGCGCGTTTCCTTTTGCTTGGTCCTGTACCCTGCTTGAGTGTGAGTGGTGATGAATTGCTGCCCGTTTCGGATCGTTTGGTGGCAATGTAGTTTGTACCTTTCTCTGCAATGTGTGAAGTCTTTCTTTGTGTAATAGGCTGTATTGGCAAGTGTCTCTACCTTTCAGTGTTTATCCAAAGTCAATCCAAGGCTGTGGTCCACGAGTCTAAGAACAAACCCTGTGTTTTATGTCCAAAACTAAAAACACCACTTTTAAGTATGCTAGGACGGGTCCGGAGCAGGTAGAAATAGGGACTTCTTCCCGAGTAGTGTACAACGCCGTGGCCACTCATAGAAGTTTGTGCCTAGAGGGCTTTCATGTTCGATAGACACGCATCCATCATAACCACTTTTTTGTTTTATTTATTTGTTTATTTGTTTATTTATGTATTTACGTATTTACGTATTGATTTTTGTGGTACCAGTGCTTGAATTCAGGGCGTACACCTGGCCCAGCTCCACCAGCCCTTTTCGTGTGAGGGTTTTAAAGGGTTGACTCTCCAGGGTCCCCGAAGCCCACACTGCCTAAATTACCTGTGATAGAAAGAAAGGCAGGGGCAGTGCCTGAGACCACAAGGACTTTTCCCCTTATCGCTTCCTGATTGCTTGCAAGTGCTGGCTGTCTACCACCACAAGGACACTTCTCTTTACCTCTCCCTGGCTGCGTACCCCGGAAAACCTCCTCACCCCTAGTCCCCGCCCCCCCCCCGGCGAGGCTTGCATCCCAGGCTGTCCAGAGTGCAGGACGCCCCTCACCACGGCAAAATAAAGCGTGCTCTCGTCTGTAGAGGTCTCGGTCTCCTTTTCCTCGAGGCATCCTCTTTTCTAACATTTGGCTTTTTCTAACAGGTCTCATGGAACGACTTGCTTGGGCGGGCCTGGAAACGTGATCCACCTGAGTAGCTAAGGTTTCAGGCGTGAGCAAGCAGCACCCAGCAAGAACCAAGGTGTTGAGAGGTCTGGCATGAGGGACTCCATTTCAACTTGGAAGGCCTTTCACCCTCATCTCTAGAAACTGTTTGTCTCTGAGCTGTTTCCTCGGAGGGTTTTTGGATTGGTCGTTTTCATCTTTCGACGTGAGGATTAGTTTTTTTCTCTAAGTGTCTTATGTGTGTGGGGGGGTCGAGCAACAAACAGGTCAGGTGGGAGTCAGTGTCAGCTGGACCCTTTGGCCAAATTTAAACAACAAACAGGCTTGGAAGGACTCCCTTTTTAGCTAGTGGCCTCTAAACCATGACAAAGAAAACAGAATCTAAAGCTGACTTGTGTGAGGGACATGTACCTGTCTGTTACAGTCTTTTTTCATTGTTTCTTTTTTTTGTTTGTTTGTTTAATGGCCTTGATTGTAAATGTCCCAGGAGGATCAGAAGTGCAATTCCAAATACGTAAAAGAGCCATGGCAAAAATTCTGACGGACAACTTAGCAACTAAGAGAAGAGTATGTCAGTACCATCAGCATTTGATCACAGCGTTTCTGTAAATTTTGTAGTTTAGAGGGCCCGACAGCCTTGGAAAATGCAGATATGCTCACTATCTAGGAACGAATGACAGCATGACAGCTCTCTAGAGGTTATCCACACATATCAGTGGTTATCCTGAGAGTAAAACCTCAGAGTGCCTATTCATTGAGGGGTCAGTGTCAGTGACCCCAAATAGCCTCATCACAGGCACATGTAGGCTCCTAACTGTATTAGAATCATGTAAGACAACAGTTGTTTCACCATAGGGATGAAGCCATCTAGAAGATTTTCTATAAACCAACTCTTAATGAATTTTCATTTCGTCATGATCGTCATCTCAGTGGCCGAAACCCTGAGAAAAATTAGAAGGGAACAGAAGTAAATACTTCTGAGGACAAAGTGTAGAGTTTAGGAAGCCTGAGGGTTGACAGGATAGGATTTCTTAGGACGTTGAGTAGGGATGGGAGGAGATGTTTTTTTCTTTCCCTTGTCTCCACGATTTCGGTGGTGAAAGGGGCCTCTGAGCTGGAAATGTTCCCGATTGAGCCCCGCAGCCCCAGGCCCAGAGTGTGGAGGAGGGCGCAGCGGGTCGGCTAAGGGCGCGGCTGCCGTTTTGCAGAGGGCTGGAGGGGCAGTGGGGCTTTGTGGACGAGGAGGACCGGAAAGGTCCCCAAGACGTCCGTCGGGAGCCACGCGCCCAAGGGTCGGCTCCCGCAGGCGAGGGAGGAGGGCGGCCAGAACTGTGCACCCCCCCCACACCCCCGCCTTAGCCAAGGCAGTGACACATCCCCAGAGGAACAAGAGCCCGAGAGCACTGAGCAATGTTCCCCTGAGAAAACTCGATCCTGGTCCGGGCACCGGGACACCTCGGGAAGAAAGCCAGCGAGTGGCCACCTGGGCGAGACCGGCTGCCCCAGCAGGCGTCCGGGGCCCCTGGCCGCTTGGCCAGAGGCCGCCAGCCCCCACCCCGCAGCCCCCACCCGCAGCCGTGCCAGGGGAGCAGTGTGGAGACGCAGGCCGCGCCCACCTCACGCTCTTGGGGCTCCAGGAGGCGGCAGCTGGCGTCTACGGCCATACCACCCTGAACGCGCCCGATCTCGTCTGATCTCGGAAGCTAAGCAGGGTCGGGCCTGGTTAGTACTTGGATGGGAGACCGCCTGGGAATACCGGGTGCTGTAGGCTTTTGCTCGTCCCTCCCTCGCTGCTCCTTTTGGCCTCCGGGACCTCACCGCCCCGACCCAGCGCCACCACCACCGGCGACCCCTTCCCCGCCACCCCGCCAGACCCACGCCTCCCACCTCACAGACACGCCCCCGAATCCTCTCCTCTCCCCTCCCCACACTCTCGTGGGGCGCGCGCCCGCTCACTGGGCACCAGCCGGGTGGGTCCCAGGCCACGTTGGGGACCGCTCCCCAACTGTCCTCAGAAAGCCAGCAGGAGTAGAAAACGTTCAGGCGGACGGTGAGGGAAGTGCGAAAGCCCTGAGAAAGCGGGTCTGCAGCCCAGCGGGCCCCAGACTGGGACGCGCCACACCCTGGCTCGCCACAAGGTGGTGCACTGGGCCCAGGGCAAGACGCCAGGGGACAGGGAGGCAGGCCACCTCAGTCGGGTGCTGCTCCGTCGCTCGACCCAACACAGGTCAGCGTGTGCATGACCTCTCCGTGGGGCCCCAACTCCCACGGCGGTGCCTGCAGTCACGGGGACAGCGGGCGCAGGGCCTGAGCTCACGGTGAGGGGAGTATGCTTAGAATGCAAAATTCAAACACACCCGGGAATACATTGGCAAGGAGAAGTCCCAGAAAGAGTTGCAACCCTGACATTGAGGGCGCGTTTCCTTTTGCTTGGTCCTGTACCCTGCTTGAGTGTGAGTGGTGATGAATTGCTGCCCGTTTCGGATCGTTTGGTGGCAATGTAGTTTGTACCTTTCTCTGCAATGTGTGAAGTCTTTCTTTGTGTAATAGGCTGTATTGGCAAGTGTCTCTACCTTTCAGTGTTTATCCAAAGTCAATCCAAGGCTGTGGTCCACGAGTCTAAGAACAAACCCTGTGTTTTATGTCCAAAACTAAAAACACCACTTTTAAGTATGCTAGGACGGGTCCGGAGCAGGTAGAAATAGGGACTTCTTCCCGAGTAGTGTACAACGCCGTGGCCACTCATAGAAGTTTGTGCCTAGAGGGCTTTCATGTTCGATAGACACGCATCCATCATAACCACTTTTTTGTTTTATTTATTTGTTTATTTGTTTATTTATGTATTTACGTATTTACGTATTGATTTTTGTGGTACCAGTGCTTGAATTCAGGCCGTACACCTTGCCCCGCTCCACCAGCCCTTTTCGTGTGAGGGTTTTAAAGGGTTGACTCTCCAGGGTCCCCGAAGCCCACACTGCCTAAATTACCTGTGATAGAAAGAAAGGCAGGGGCAGTGCCTGAGACCACAAGGACTTTTCCCCTTATCGCTTCCTGATTGCTTGCAAGTGCTGGCTGTCTACCACCACAAGGACACTTCTCTTTACCTCTCCCTGGCTGCGTACCCCGGAAAACCTCCTCACCCCTAGTCCCCGCCCGCCCCCCCCCCCGGCGAGGCTTGCATCCCAGGCTGTCCAGAGTGCAGGACGCCCCTCACCACGGCAAAATAAAGCGTGCTCTCGTCTGTAGAGGTCTCGGTCTCCTTTTCCTCGAGGCATCCTCTTTTCTAACATTTGGCTTTTTCTAACAGGTCTCATGGAACGACTTGCTTGGGCGGGCCTGGAAACGTGATCCACCTGAGTAGCTAAGGTTTCAGGCGTGAGCAAGCAGCACCCAGCAAGAACCAAGGTGTTGAGAGGTCTGGCATGAGGGACTCCATTTCAACTTGGAAGGCCTTTCACCCTCATCTCTAGAAACTGTTTGTCTCTGAGCTGTTTCCTCGGAGGGTTTTTGGATTGGTCGTTTTCATCTTTCGACGTGAGGATTAGTTTTTTTTCTCTAAGTGTCTTATGTGTGTGGGGGGGTCGAGCAACAAACAGGTCAGGTGGGAGTCAGTGTCAGCTGGACCCTTTGGCCAAATTTAAACAACAAACAGGCTTGGAAGGACTCCCTTTTTAGCTAGTGGCCTCTAAACCATGACAAAGAAAACAGAATCTAAAGCTGACTTGTGTGAGGGACATGTACCTGTCTGTTACAGTCTTTTTTCATTGTTTCTTTTTTTTTTGTTTGTTTAATGGGCTTGATTGTAAATGTCCCAGGAGGATCAGAAGTGCAATTCCAAATACGTAAAAGAGCCATGGTAAAAATTCTGACGGACAACTTAGCAACTAAGAGAAGAGTATGTCAGTACCATCAGCATTTGATCACAGCGTTTCTGTAAATTTTGTAGTTTAGAGGGCCCGACAGCCTTGGAAAATGCAGATATGCTTACTATCTAGGAACGAATGACAGCATGACAGCTCTCTAGAGGTTATCCACACATATCAGTGGTTATCCTGAGAGTAAAACCTCAGAGTGCCCATTCATTGAGGGGTCAGTGTCAGTGACCCCAAATAGCCTCATCACAGGCACATGTAGGCTCCTAACTGTATTAGAATCATGTAAGACAACAGTTGTTTCACCATAGGGATGAAGCCATCTAGAAGATTTTCTATAAACCAACTCTTAATGAATTTTCATTTCGTCATGATCGTCATCTCAGTGGCCGAAACCCTGAGAAAAATTAGAAGGGAACAGAAGTAAATACTTCTGAGGACAAAGTGTAGAGTTTAGGAAGCCTGAGGGTTGACAGGATAGGATTTCTTAGGACGTTGAGTAGGGATGGGAGGAGATGTTTTTTTCTTTCCCTTGTCTCCACGATTTCGGTGGTGAAAGGGGCCTCTGAGCTGGAAATGTTCCCGATTGAGCCCCGCAGCCCCAGGCCCAGAGTGTGGAGGAGGGCGCAGCGGGTCGGCTAAGGGCGCGGCTGCCGTTTTGCAGAGGGCTGGAGGGGCAGTGGGGCTTTGTGGACGAGGAGGACCGGAAAGGTCCCCAAGACGTCCGTCGGGAGCCACGCGCCCAAGGGTCGGCTCCCGCAGGCGAGGGAGGAGGGCGGCCAGAACTGTGCACCCCCCCCACACCCCCGCCTTAGCCAAGGCAGTGACACATCCCCAGAGGAACAAGAGCCCGAGAGCACTGAGCAATGTTCCCCTGAGAAAACTCGATCCTGGTCCGGGCACCGGGACACCTCGGGAAGAAAGCCAGCGAGTGGCCACCTGGGCGAGACCGGCTGCCCCAGCAGGCGTCCGGGGCCCCTGGCCGCTTGGCCAGAGGCCGCCAGCCCCCACCCCGCAGCCCCCACCCGCAGCCGTGCCAGGGGAGCAGTGTGGAGACGCAGGCCGCGCCCACCTCACGCTCTTGGGGCTCCAGGAGGCGGCAGCTGGCGTCTACGGCCATACCACCCTGAACGCGCCCGATCTCGTCTGATCTCGGAAGCTAAGCAGGGTCGGGCCTGGTTAGTACTTGGATGGGAGACCGCCTGGGAATACCGGGTGCTGTAGGCTTTTGCTCGTCCCTCCCTCGCTGCTCCTTTTGGCCTCCGGGACCTCACCGCCCCGACCCAGCGCCACCACCACCGGCGACCCCTTCCCCGCCACCCCGCCAGACCCACGCCTCCCACCTCACAGACACGCCCCCGAATCCTCTCCTCTCCCCTCCCCACACTCTCGTGGGGCGCGCGCCCGCTCACTGGGCACCAGCCGGGTGGGTCCCAGGCCACGTTGGGGACCGCTCCCCAACTGTCCTCAGAAAGCCAGCAGGAGTAGAAAACGTTCAGGCGGACGGTGAGGGAAGTGCGAAAGCCCTGAGAAAGCGGGTCTGCAGCCCAGCGGGCCCCAGACTGGGACGCGCCACACCCTGGCTCGCCACAAGGTGGTGCACTGGGCCCAGGGCAAGACGCCAGGGGACAGGGAGGCAGGCCACCTCAGTCGGGTGCTGCTCCGTCGCTCGACCCAACACAGGTCAGCGTGTGCATGACCTCTCCGTGGGGCCCCAACTCCCACGGCGGTGCCTGCAGTCACGGGGACAGCGGGCGCAGGGCCTGAGCTCACGGTGAGGGGAGTATGCTTAGAATGCAAAATTCAAACACACCCGGGAATACATTGGCAAGGAGAAGTCCCAGAAAGAGTTGCAACCCTGACATTGAGGGCGCGTTTCCTTTTGCTTGGTCCTGTACCCTGCTTGAGTGTGAGTGGTGATGAATTGCTGCCCGTTTCGGATCGTTTGGTGGCAATGTAGTTTGTACCTTTCTCTGCAATGTGTGAAGTCTTTCTTTGTGTAATAGGCTGTATTGGCAAGTGTCTCTACCTTTCAGTGTTTATCCAAAGTCAATCCAAGGCTGTGGTCCACGAGTCTAAGAACAAACCCTGTGTTTTATGTCCAAAACTAAAAACACCACTTTTAAGTATGCTAGGACGGGTCCGGAGCAGGTAGAAATAGGGACTTCTTCCCGAGTAGTGTACAACGCCGTGGCCACTCATAGAAGTTTGTGCCTAGAGGGCTTTCATGTTCGATAGACACGCATCCATCATAACCACTTTTTTGTTTTATTTATTTGTTTATTTGTTTATTTATGTATTTACGTATTTACGTATTGATTTTTGTGGTACCAGTGCTTGAATTCAGGCCGTACACCTTGCCCCGCTCCACCAGCCCTTTTCGTGTGAGGGTTTTAAAGGGTTGACTCTCCAGGGTCCCCGAAGCCCACACTGCCTAAATTACCTGTGATAGAAAGAAAGGCAGGGGCAGTGCCTGAGACCACAAGGACTTTTCCCCTTATCGCTTCCTGATTGCTTGCAAGTGCTGGCTGTCTACCACCACAAGGACACTTCTCTTTACCTCTCCCTGGCTGCGTACCCCGGAAAACCTCCTCACCCCTAGTCCCCGCCCGCCCCCCCCCCCGGCGAGGCTTGCATCCCAGGCTGTCCAGAGTGCAGGACGCCCCTCACCACGGCAAAATAAAGCGTGCTCTCGTCTGTAGAGGTCTCGGTCTCCTTTTCCTCGAGGCATCCTCTTTTCTAACATTTGGCTTTTTCTAACAGGTCTCATGGAACGACTTGCTTGGGCGGGCCTGGAAACGTGATCCACCTGAGTAGCTAAGGTTTCAGGCGTGAGCAAGCAGCACCCAGCAAGAACCAAGGTGTTGAGAGGTCTGGCATGAGGGACTCCATTTCAACTTGGAAGGCCTTTCACCCTCATCTCTAGAAACTGTTTGTCTCTGAGCTGTTTCCTCGGAGGGTTTTTGGATTGGTCGTTTTCATCTTTCGACGTGAGGATTAGTTTTTTTCTCTAAGTGTCTTATGTGTGTGGGGGGGTCGAGCAACAAACAGGTCAGGTGGGAGTCAGTGTCAGCTGGACCCTTTGGCCAAATTTAAACAACAAACAGGCTTGGAAGGACTCCCTTTTTAGCTAGTGGCCTCTAAACCATGACAAAGAAAACAGAATCTAAAGCTGACTTGTGTGAGGGACATGTACCTGTCTGTTACAGTCTTTTTTCATTGTTTCTTTTTTTTTTGTTTGTTTAATGGGCTTGATTGTAAATGTCCCAGGAGGATCAGAAGTGCAATTCCAAATACGTAAAAGAGCCATGGTAAAAATTCTGACGGACAACTTAGCAACTAAGAGAAGAGTATGTCAGTACCATCAGCATTTGATCACAGCGTTTCTGTAAATTTTGTAGTTTAGAGGGCCCGACAGCCTTGGAAAATGCAGATATGCTTACTATCTAGGAACGAATGACAGCATGACAGCTCTCTAGAGGTTATCCACACATATCAGTGGTTATCCTGAGAGTAAAACCTCAGAGTGCCCATTCATTGAGGGGTCAGTGTCAGTGACCCCAAATAGCCTCATCACAGGCACATGTAGGCTCCTAACTGTATTAGAATCATGTAAGACAACAGTTGTTTCACCATAGGGATGAAGCCATCTAGAAGATTTTCTATAAACCAACTCTTAATGAATTTTCATTTCGTCATGATCGTCATCTCAGTGGCCGAAACCCTGAGAAAAATTAGAAGGGAACAGAAGTAAATACTTCTGAGGACAAAGTGTAGAGTTTAGGAAGCCTGAGGGTTGACAGGATAGGATTTCTTAGGACGTTGAGTAGGGATGGGAGGAGATGTTTTTTTCTTTCCCTTGTCTCCACGATTTCGGTGGTGAAAGGGGCCTCTGAGCTGGAAATGTTCCCGATTGAGCCCCGCAGCCCCAGGCCCAGAGTGTGGAGGAGGGCGCAGCGGGTCGGCTAAGGGCGCGGCTGCCGTTTTGCAGAGGGCTGGAGGGGCAGTGGGGCTTTGTGGACGAGGAGGACCGGAAAGGTCCCCAAGACGTCCGTCGGGAGCCACGCGCCCAAGGGTCGGCTCCCGCAGGCGAGGGAGGAGGGCGGCCAGAACTGTGCACCCCCCCCACACCCCCGCCTTAGCCAAGGCAGTGACACATCCCCAGAGGAACAAGAGCCCGAGAGCACTGAGCAATGTTCCCCTGAGAAAACTCGATCCTGGTCCGGGCACCGGGACACCTCGGGAAGAAAGCCAGCGAGTGGCCACCTGGGCGAGACCGGCTGCCCCAGCAGGCGTCCGGGGCCCCTGGCCGCTTGGCCAGAGGCCGCCAGCCCCCACCCCGCAGCCCCCACCCGCAGCCGTGCCAGGGGAGCAGTGTGGAGACGCAGGCCGCGCCCACCTCACGCTCTTGGGGCTCCAGGAGGCGGCAGCTGGCGTCTACGGCCATACCACCCTGAACGCGCCCGATCTCGTCTGATCTCGGAAGCTAAGCAGGGTCGGGCCTGGTTAGTACTTGGATGGGAGACCGCCTGGGAATACCGGGTGCTGTAGGCTTTTGCTCGTCCCTCCCTCGCTGCTCCTTTTGGCCTCCGGGACCTCACCGCCCCGACCCAGCGCCACCACCACCGGCGACCCCTTCCCCGCCACCCCGCCAGACCCACGCCTCCCACCTCACAGACACGCCCCCGAATCCTCTCCTCTCCCCTCCCCACACTCTCGTGGGGCGCGCGCCCGCTCACTGGGCACCAGCCGGGTGGGTCCCAGGCCACGTTGGGGACCGCTCCCCAACTGTCCTCAGAAAGCCAGCAGGAGTAGAAAACGTTCAGGCGGACGGTGAGGGAAGTGCGAAAGCCCTGAGAAAGCGGGTCTGCAGCCCAGCGGGCCCCAGACTGGGACGCGCCACACCCTGGCTCGCCACAAGGTGGTGCACTGGGCCCAGGGCAAGACGCCAGGGGACAGGGAGGCAGGCCACCTCAGTCGGGTGCTGCTCCGTCGCTCGACCCAACACAGGTCAGCGTGTGCATGACCTCTCCGTGGGGCCCCAACTCCCACGGCGGTGCCTGCAGTCACGGGGACAGCGGGCGCAGGGCCTGAGCTCACGGTGAGGGGAGTATGCTTAGAATGCAAAATTCAAACACACCCGGGAATACATTGGCAAGGAGAAGTCCCAGAAAGAGTTGCAACCCTGACATTGAGGGCGCGTTTCCTTTTGCTTGGTCCTGTACCCTGCTTGAGTGTGAGTGGTGATGAATTGCTGCCCGTTTCGGATCGTTTGGTGGCAATGTAGTTTGTACCTTTCTCTGCAATGTGTGAAGTCTTTCTTTGTGTAATAGGCTGTATTGGCAAGTGTCTCTACCTTTCAGTGTTTATCCAAAGTCAATCCAAGGCTGTGGTCCACGAGTCTAAGAACAAACCCTGTGTTTTATGTCCAAAACTAAAAACACCACTTTTAAGTATGCTAGGACGGGTCCGGAGCAGGTAGAAATAGGGACTTCTTCCCGAGTAGTGTACAACGCCGTGGCCACTCATAGAAGTTTGTGCCTAGAGGGCTTTCATGTTCGATAGACACGCATCCATCATAACCACTTTTTTGTTTTATTTATTTGTTTATTTGTTTATTTATGTATTTACGTATTTACGTATTGATTTTTGTGGTACCAGTGCTTGAATTCAGGCCGTACACCTTGCCCCGCTCCACCAGCCCTTTTCGTGTGAGGGTTTTAAAGGGTTGACTCTCCAGGGTCCCCGAAGCCCACACTGCCTAAATTACCTGTGATAGAAAGAAAGGCAGGGGCAGTGCCTGAGACCACAAGGACTTTTCCCCTTATCGCTTCCTGATTGCTTGCAAGTGCTGGCTGTCTACCACCACAAGGACACTTCTCTTTACCTCTCCCTGGCTGCGTACCCCGGAAAACCTCCTCACCCCTAGTCCCCGCCCGCCCCCCCCCCCGGCGAGGCTTGCATCCCAGGCTGTCCAGAGTGCAGGACGCCCCTCACCACGGCAAAATAAAGCGTGCTCTCGTCTGTAGAGGTCTCGGTCTCCTTTTCCTCGAGGCATCCTCTTTTCTAACATTTGGCTTTTTCTAACAGGTCTCATGGAACGACTTGCTTGGGCGGGCCTGGAAACGTGATCCACCTGAGTAGCTAAGGTTTCAGGCGTGAGCAAGCAGCACCCAGCAAGAACCAAGGTGTTGAGAGGTCTGGCATGAGGGACTCCATTTCAACTTGGAAGGCCTTTCACCCTCATCTCTAGAAACTGTTTGTCTCTGAGCTGTTTCCTCGGAGGGTTTTTGGATTGGTCGTTTTCATCTTTCGACGTGAGGATTAGTTTTTTTCTCTAAGTGTCTTATGTGTGTGGGGGGGTCGAGCAACAAACAGGTCAGGTGGGAGTCAGTGTCAGCTGGACCCTTTGGCCAAATTTAAACAACAAACAGGCTTGGAAGGACTCCCTTTTTAGCTAGTGGCCTCTAAACCATGACAAAGAAAACAGAATCTAAAGCTGACTTGTGTGAGGGACATGTACCTGTCTGTTACAGTCTTTTTTCATTGTTTCTTTTTTTTTTGTTTGTTTAATGGGCTTGATTGTAAATGTCCCAGGAGGATCAGAAGTGCAATTCCAAATACGTAAAAGAGCCATGGTAAAAATTCTGACGGACAACTTAGCAACTAAGAGAAGAGTATGTCAGTACCATCAGCATTTGATCACAGCGTTTCTGTAAATTTTGTAGTTTAGAGGGCCCGACAGCCTTGGAAAATGCAGATATGCTTACTATCTAGGAACGAATGACAGCATGACAGCTCTCTAGAGGTTATCCACACATATCAGTGGTTATCCTGAGAGTAAAACCTCAGAGTGCCCATTCATTGAGGGGTCAGTGTCAGTGACCCCAAATAGCCTCATCACAGGCACATGTAGGCTCCTAACTGTATTAGAATCATGTAAGACAACAGTTGTTTCACCATAGGGATGAAGCCATCTAGAAGATTTTCTATAAACCAACTCTTAATGAATTTTCATTTCGTCATGATCGTCATCTCAGTGGCCGAAACCCTGAGAAAAATTAGAAGGGAACAGAAGTAAATACTTCTGAGGACAAAGTGTAGAGTTTAGGAAGCCTGAGGGTTGACAGGATAGGATTTCTTAGGACGTTGAGTAGGGATGGGAGGAGATGTTTTTTTCTTTCCCTTGTCTCCACGATTTCGGTGGTGAAAGGGGCCTCTGAGCTGGAAATGTTCCCGATTGAGCCCCGCAGCCCCAGGCCCAGAGTGTGGAGGAGGGCGCAGCGGGTCGGCTAAGGGCGCGGCTGCCGTTTTGCAGAGGGCTGGAGGGGCAGTGGGGCTTTGTGGACGAGGAGGACCGGAAAGGTCCCCAAGACGTCCGTCGGGAGCCACGCGCCCAAGGGTCGGCTCCCGCAGGCGAGGGAGGAGGGCGGCCAGAACTGTGCACCCCCCCCACACCCCCGCCTTAGCCAAGGCAGTGACACATCCCCAGAGGAACAAGAGCCCGAGAGCACTGAGCAATGTTCCCCTGAGAAAACTCGATCCTGGTCCGGGCACCGGGACACCTCGGGAAGAAAGCCAGCGAGTGGCCACCTGGGCGAGACCGGCTGCCCCAGCAGGCGTCCGGGGCCCCTGGCCGCTTGGCCAGAGGCCGCCAGCCCCCACCCCGCAGCCCCCACCCGCAGCCGTGCCAGGGGAGCAGTGTGGAGACGCAGGCCGCGCCCACCTCACGCTCTTGGGGCTCCAGGAGGCGGCAGCTGGCGTCTACGGCCATACCACCCTGAACGCGCCCGATCTCGTCTGATCTCGGAAGCTAAGCAGGGTCGGGCCTGGTTAGTACTTGGATGGGAGACCGCCTGGGAATACCGGGTGCTGTAGGCTTTTGCTCGTCCCTCCCTCGCTGCTCCTTTTGGCCTCCGGGACCTCACCGCCCCGACCCAGCGCCACCACCACCGGCGACCCCTTCCCCGCCACCCCGCCAGACCCACGCCTCCCACCTCACAGACACGCCCCCGAATCCTCTCCTCTCCCCTCCCCACACTCTCGTGGGGCGCGCGCCCGCTCACTGGGCACCAGCCGGGTGGGTCCCAGGCCACGTTGGGGACCGCTCCCCAACTGTCCTCAGAAAGCCAGCAGGAGTAGAAAACGTTCAGGCGGACGGTGAGGGAAGTGCGAAAGCCCTGAGAAAGCGGGTCTGCAGCCCAGCGGGCCCCAGACTGGGACGCGCCACACCCTGGCTCGCCACAAGGTGGTGCACTGGGCCCAGGGCAAGACGCCAGGGGACAGGGAGGCAGGCCACCTCAGTCGGGTGCTGCTCCGTCGCTCGACCCAACACAGGTCAGCGTGTGCATGACCTCTCCGTGGGGCCCCAACTCCCACGGCGGTGCCTGCAGTCACGGGGACAGCGGGCGCAGGGCCTGAGCTCACGGTGAGGGGAGTATGCTTAGAATGCAAAATTCAAACACACCCGGGAATACATTGGCAAGGAGAAGTCCCAGAAAGAGTTGCAACCCTGACATTGAGGGCGCGTTTCCTTTTGCTTGGTCCTGTACCCTGCTTGAGTGTGAGTGGTGATGAATTGCTGCCCGTTTCGGATCGTTTGGTGGCAATGTAGTTTGTACCTTTCTCTGCAATGTGTGAAGTCTTTCTTTGTGTAATAGGCTGTATTGGCAAGTGTCTCTACCTTTCAGTGTTTATCCAAAGTCAATCCAAGGCTGTGGTCCACGAGTCTAAGAACAAACCCTGTGTTTTATGTCCAAAACTAAAAACACCACTTTTAAGTATGCTAGGACGGGTCCGGAGCAGGTAGAAATAGGGACTTCTTCCCGAGTAGTGTACAACGCCGTGGCCACTCATAGAAGTTTGTGCCTAGAGGGCTTTCATGTTCGATAGACACGCATCCATCATAACCACTTTTTTGTTTTATTTATTTGTTTATTTGTTTATTTATGTATTTACGTATTTACGTATTGATTTTTGTGGTACCAGTGCTTGAATTCAGGCCGTACACCTTGCCCCGCTCCACCAGCCCTTTTCGTGTGAGGGTTTTAAAGGGTTGACTCTCCAGGGTCCCCGAAGCCCACACTGCCTAAATTACCTGTGATAGAAAGAAAGGCAGGGGCAGTGCCTGAGACCACAAGGACTTTTCCCCTTATCGCTTCCTGATTGCTTGCA